>NW_008351881.1:325898-365416 GCF_000622305.1 Nannospalax galili | reverse complement strand
AGGCTGGTCTACATAGTGAGTTCCAGGAGAGCTGGGGCTACAGGGAGACCCTGTCTCAAAAAGAAAAAAAAAAAAAAAAAAAAAAGCAAACTAGGACAGAGTCTAAGGTGGTAATGTGGGCCTGTTCCTGCTGACTGCATATTTAGCATCCATGTAAACATGCATAATCAAAAGGAGATTTTGGATTGAACTATTCAAAACATAAATGTACGCAGCTTGAAGTATTCCATAAAATAAACATGCAAGGCTCACCTTGCGACTGTAGGAACACAGATTTGTTATTTTCTCAGTACCCTTTTCCGTACCAGAAGATCCTCCAGCATTTGAAGCCCCTGCTTCTGTAATCCAGGTCACTAAATGAGACTGTCTCCATGGAGCAGCAGACCTTTCCAGCTATTATGCATTGTCCCTTTCATGTCTTTTCCTTTGAATCAGTTCCTTCCAACTGGAACATGACCTGCAAGTCCACAAGTAATGGAGTTTAAGAATTGCCTTAAAGCTCTTTGTGTAACAAAGATTGAGACCTCACTAAGCATTTCCAAACATATTCAACTCCAGAAGCAAGTAGAATAAAAACAAAAGGAATATGCTCTCTATTATTTATTGAGACTTTCTCTTCAACATACCCTGCATTATTTTTAACACAAAACAATATTTTCATTTCTTAAGTTTAAATATCCCACTGGGCTAGTTTTAAAGCTTCTGTACAGAATTATAGAATAAGAAATAGTTGAGTGATTTAGTACATGCTTTGTTTTCACCTTTATTTTTATAAATTGAGCTAAAATAAACTAAAATTATTCATTAAAAATAGCCTAAGTAGCCAGGTGGTGGCTCATGCACTTGGGAGGCAGAGGCAGGCGGATCTCTGTGAGACTGTGGCCATCCTGGTATCCATAATGAGTTCTAGGCCAGCTGGGGTTACAGGGAGACCCTGTGCCCAAAAGACAAAAAATAAATAAAAAAATAAAAAGCCTAATTAGATCTTTTTGTTTTGTCAGTGTTTTTGAGACAGGATCTTATGTAATCTTATATAATTCAGGCTAGCCTCAAACTATGTAGTTCAGGCTAGCCTTGAAACCCTGATCATCCTGTCTCCACCTGCCAAGTTCTAGGATTGCATTACAGGCATGCATTATAACACATGGCTCCCTCATTAGGTCTTGACCAGTATTTAAACATTCTATCTGAATATAAACAGCCTAATTAATGTTTCTATCATTTTATGTTTTAAAAATAACACCCACATTGTATGACCTGATCAAGGAGTGAGGTAATTACAGATTTAGTATTTCTACATTATGAAATGAAATGAATTTTACTCATTGTTCTACATACTCTGATAACTGGTACTTTTATAATATTTCTTACTCTAGAGTGATTCAAAATCATCATAATAGCTATTTGAGTAGAATTCATGAGTATAAAATCTAGTAAATAAAAATAATAAAAACTCATATTGGTTTCTTCATAAGTTTATGTGGACATTTTTTGCCTCTGTTTTTCTTACAGTGCAGGTGTTGGCCGGACTGGGTGTTTCATCGTAATAGATGCCATGTTAGAAAGAATAAAGCATGAAAAAACTGTAGATATTTATGGCCATGTAACTTTAATGAGAGCCCAGAGGAATTACATGGTTCAAACAGAAGACCAATACATCTTTATCCATGATGCGCTGTTAGAGGCAGTGACATGTGGAAATACCGAAGTGCCGGCTAGGAACTTGTTTGCCTACATTCAGAAGCTGACACAAGTAGAGGCAGGGGAGAATGTCACAGGAATGGAACTAGAGTTTAAGGTAAGACATTGGATAGGATATAGTTACTCACCAGCAATGAATTTTGTCTTAGAAATAGACCTCACTTCTTAATCATTCAAGTTTTAAAGTACAAGAGACATTTGATCTTCTTGAGTATCCAATCATGAAACACTCTCTTCTTTTTCCTCCTTTGTTCTTCGGTGCCTAACACAGTACTTCTGTGTCCTAATTAGAACTGAGAAATCATGCTGTTGAAATGCAATATTCAAAAATTACAGTAGGCTATATGGAATAAGTAGGTAAAAGGAAGTACAGTTTGAATATCAAGTAAGCACAATATTTATATCTAAAAAGGGTATCCGAGGTGCTCTGCATTCAAGCCACTGGCTAAAATCATCTTGGTGAAACATTTCTCTTTTTGTACTCAACAGCGTCTAGCCAGCTCAAAAGCTCACACCTCAAGATTCATCAGTGCCAATCTTCCTTGTAATAAATTCAAGAATCGCCTTGTTAATATTATGCCATATGAATCCACACGAGTATGCCTGCAGCCTATCCGAGGAGTAGAAGGATCTGATTACATCAACGCCAGTTTTCTTGATGGATACAGGTATATAGGCTTGTTCCCCAGCAATCCAAAGCCTTGGTATTTCCAGAAAGAATTTCATCTGAGCCCAAAGCCATTTCCTTTTTGCACAGATCATCATTCAATCGCTTAGGTTTGGTTTTTTGTTTTTTTTTTTCATTTTAGACAGAAAAAAAAAAGTTACAAAGCTTGATGTGTGTGTGTGTGTGTGTGTGTGTGTGTGTGTGTTGTATGTACATGCTTATGTGGGTGTGTGGATGTGGTATGAACGCATGTGTGTTTGTGCATGTGGATGCCAGAGGTCCAACTTCCATTGTCCACCTCATTTTTTGAGTCAAAGTTTCTCATGAAACCTGGCACTCACCTATTTGCTGGGCTAGGTGACAAATGAGCTGCTGGCATTCACCTGTCTCAGCCCCTCTGCACAGTCTTAGAACTTTATGTGAATCTGGAGGATCTGAACTCAGGTCCTCAAACTTGCCCAGCAGGCCCAGAAATCACTGCACCAGCAGAACCATCTCCCCAGCCTCCCGTTAGATGGTTTTTGTTTTTGTTTTGTTTTTTCAATCTGACCTTCTACCCTACTCTTTCATAGAGTTAATAAAGAAGCTGTTTTGTGTCATTTTTCATTAGTTTAATAAATTTAATAGATTATTTGATCATTTCTAGAAAATGAAGTCATACAACAAAGCACTTCCTAAGTGATTTGTGTGATATATGAAACAGAACTAGTAGCACTGTGCTAAAAACCATACATCAAAATATTAATAAGCAATTGATTTTTCAAAGTCCCCGACATGTATTAAATACTACTGTTTGATTATGCAATCCTAATGGAAGTTTACTGTAATTGCATTAATAAAATGTGTTCATGTTCTGTTTCTGTATTTCTATACTCATGCATGTCCTTGAAATGCATTAACAAGCTCCTTTCCCTCTCTCCAATCAGACAGCAGAAAGCCTACATTGCTACCCAGGGGCCCTTAGCGGAAACCACTGAAGACTTCTGGCGGATGCTGTGGGAGCACAACTCCACCATTGTTGTGATGCTCACCAAGCTGAGAGAAATGGGCAGAGTAAGTACGTCACTTCACATGACTCTCTGTAGAAAAAGGGATTTCCTTTCTATGAGTCAAGGACCAGTGTCACTTATTTGAAATGCAGTGCATTCTAGACCCAATCTGAACCACTCGTATATCTTGCTTTTTAATTTGCAAAATCACATGAAGCTTTTTAATTTGCCTGTTTTAGGGAGAGATCTAGTACTTTGTGTGCAATGAGGTACAGTTACAGAGACAAATAAATCAGCTGGTATCCGCTGACTGACGTCTGACGCTCAGCATTCTCTTGTCATCTTTTGCTCTGAATAGGTTAGAGTTTCATGGTCAAATGGGCTGTCATTTCCCTATATGAAGGAACTTGACTTTCTTGACTTCCAGCCCTAGATCAAACTCTGCCATCCCTGGATGTTAGAAAGTTACATGATTTTGAACATATTATTATCCCCAATCCACTTTCAAAAATGACTATTCTGAAAGACACATAAAATAACATTAGATTTAGTTGAAGACCTGCCATGTGGTACAGTCTCCACAGTCATTCTTGCCATGCTTTTTGAGATGATTTCATTCTCTCTTGTCTTTATAAATTAAATGATAAGTTTGTGGCTAAAGCAGAACTTTAGAGCTCACTGAAAAAGCAATAAGAGATATCAGACCAGAAAAGTATCTGGCTTGTTCTAATTTGGCTGCCTGGGCCCTGGATTCGTCAGTGAGACAAATGAGATTGAGCTGGATCAATGCAGAGGCTTCTTTCTGCATTGTCATTGATTATCTCTTCACTGCAAACTACATTGGTACAGAGTTGACGTAATACAGGACTGAAATGGGCAGCATTGCCCCAGAACTAATGTAATTATTTTAACAACTCATAGACATAAAGACATCTGCCCTAGCAAAGTGCTCTGATCAACTGGTTTGTCAGAGGTACCTATAGTCTGCCAGATTCTGTGCAGGGCCTCCAGGGTAAATATTAAACCAGATAGTTTTTCTATCTTCAAGATAGAGGTTCAGAAAGATCAGTTATTTGCAATCAGAATTGCCTTGCATTTAAAATTTTTATTAATGAGAGAATGTATTAAGATAGCCAAAGCTCTATCTATACCTTATACACTTGAACATTAATCTCTCGTTTTAGGAGAAATGTCACCAATACTGGCCAGCAGAACGATCTGCAAGATACCAGTATTTTGTTGTAGATCCCATGGCTGAATACAATATGCCTCAGTATATCCTGAGGGAATTCAAGGTCACAGATGCCAGGGTAAGTTCAACTCTTGGCCATTAACTGGAAATTAGGCTTAAGGTTGCTTCTCTGGGAGAAACATTTGCCAGAGTGCCACATTCACAAAAAGAGAAGAAATCACCCATTATGGATAGCTTCAAAAGAAAAGAATCAGTAACTTTTCCTCTGTCTGGGAAATGTTCTCATAAACCTGGACTTGGCTTCCCTTCAAATGTAACATCTGGCAGCCCAGCTTGAGGGACCCACTTGGTGAGTGCTTGTGCTGCAAGGATTCATTGATTGGGTGGCTGTGCTTACTTGCATTCATCTTCTCAGCTCATTTTCATTGGAGAGCTTTGTATTTCTTCATGACTTGAGGCTGGAAATATGTTGTTATTTGTGAAGCCCCTTAGGTCATGTGGGCTTATAGGTTAATTTGGTATGATTTTAAAACTGCAGAGCAAATGGCATTCCTTAGAAGAATCTGACGAGCTTTGCACATTCTAATTTGATTCCTGGCATGGTTTATTCCTCCATGTGCTAATGTGTCTGGCCATGGGAGCCATGCACCCACAACCCTTGTTGACTAATTTTCATTCCACATTTCTTATCAAGATTACTGAGTGCAAGGTTCAGCCCTGATGTAAGATGTTTTATGCATAAACTTTAACATCTTTGCCTTTAGTCACTTTCAAACGATGATTACAAACACATCTTGGGGGAGACCAGGTCATTTCAAGCCCTGCTTTATTTGGGAACCATCACAGTGGGTGGGTTAAATAAAGCTCCAGGGTACAGCTGTGTACTCACTCGACTCACTTGATTGTTTTTGTTTTTTGTGTTTTGTTGTTGTTGTTGGTGGTGGTGGTGGTGGTGGTTGTGTAAATTAGCTTCCTCCAACCTCATATTTGTAGACTGTCTGCAAATTCCCAAAGTCTAGTCTTAGATGTTGACCCACGGGGGTCAGGGAGGAAAGAGAGAGAGAAGGGGAGAGAGAGAGAGAGATCAAGAGAGAGAGAGCGAAGAGAGAGAGAGAGAGAGAGAGAGAGAGAGAGAGAGAGAGAGGAGATTAACAGTAAGGTTGACCCAGATGACTGACCTGTTAATCCTAGAAAATGTAATGAATTAACTACCCAGAAGGGGACTACATTAGGCTTGCCGTTGTCCCAAAGGTTCATTTTTTAATTGCCCAAATAAGCACACCCCAGCGGCCTGCATTCTTGTTTACAAGATAAAAGGGGTCCCCTTCTGAATTGGAAGCCTGGCATGTGAGTAAAACTCCTAAGTTCCCAGTCAAGGCTCAGCCAGTGGCAGAAGAGCATTTACTGCACCTTACATTCCCCAATTAAATCTGATCACAATAAGCAGAAGAAAGATTAATAGAGGAACTTGCTCACACAGGTTTTAAAGAAGTCCTTCTGTCATTCGTTACCAGAGCCCTTGTTCATGCTCCTAGTATGCTTCTGATTTCAAATTCTGAGTTCAGAAAGCAAGTTGGCACTTGAGAATACAGCATTGTTTAACAGGTAACCTATAAACAGTCAGGTAGTCTCCTCCATAGGGTAAGGGTCTGTGCATATGACCTCTTCTTACTATTAAAAGCCGCTGTGGTCAGAAATGAAATCCCAAGACATTTAAGGAACAATGCTACATTGCCTAGCCTCTGGTTCTCCTTCCTGCACTTTCAAAACCTCTTCTGGGAAAAGAGGGAATTAAATCATGCTTCCATGGTAAGCATCTGGAAGTATGGTGTTGTGTTCCCCTTTGTTCTCATGGAGTTGACATGATCTTCCAGGGAAGCTGGCGTGCGCTCATCTTCAGTTCGGCCACCTCTATTTTCAGTTTGTCTGGGACTGGAGTCCTCTCCACCTACCAAGAGTACTGAGAGTATGCATGCTTATGTATAAAGTGTGTTAACAAGGAAAAATGCACGACCAAGAGCGGGAAGGAGGGAGCCACTTGGAGCATCACTTCAAAAGGGATCCATCCCTTTCAGCATGGGCTTCAGTTGTCTGTGTCCTCTGAAAATTCAAAGGAAACATTTGATAGATGTAACGCTGTTGGTGAGCAAAGCGTGCCTGGGCTTTTCTGCCTCAAAACAAATCCAGAAAGAATGAGAAGTGCTTCACTACTTCCTTATCTCAACACTGAACCTCATGAGTTCAGAGCACTTTTGTCTACTCTCTTTAGAAAAGAAAGACTCCTCTTCCATATGGTTTGTTTTCTGTAAATCCTTCAGATCCTCTGTGTAGCCTGTTTAATTCTTGGGGCAGCCAGTAGGCATCCTCTTACAGAAAAGGATCTATTCAAAAATTACCCCTTGGTCTCCTTAAGCAGGAAGCGAAGCATCCTTAACAGCATCATTGCTTGGTTTATGCCAGGTCTCCCACATGGCCAGAAATTGTGTGTCTTGGGGATATGTGGGGCAGCCAGGTCAACAGCAACTACCTCGTTTGTGTCAGATCCTTTAAATATCACCATTTATCATTTACAGTGTTTGAAATCAGCAAGCAGGGCAGATGTGACATTATCATGACAACAGCAAACCTCTGACCTAGACAATATGCCTGTATAAGCTTCCAGTGTAAAGGGATTAGATTCTGAAGTAGAGTATGTATGTTCCATTTAGGAGATATGTATGTATGTATGTATATATGTATGTATAATTCATGGCTTTAAACCTAAACTTTGGGTCTCAGAAAGTTTATTAATAGGAGAAATATCACACAACTTAGATTTTAACAAGGTGTTGTGAGAATAAATACATTTGAATTTAAATATACATAAATATACACATATACTATATATATAAATGCAGGCAGTGTTAGTAGCCAATAAGACAAACAAAAACATACCAAACTAAATTTCCATTTAGACGTGTTACTAACTTTTCTACTCTTTAGTTTTGGGGAAAAAAAATGGTGATTGCCCTTGTGGTCTGTGTGCTTGCTGGATCCACTTGGCACCCATGTTTGTGGCTCAGTATGTGGCTTTCCTTCCAAAGGACGGTCAGTCCCGAACAGTGAGGCAGTTCCAGTTCACTGACTGGCCAGAGCAAGGGGTGCCAAAGTCTGGAGAAGGATTTATTGACTTCATCGGCCAAGTTCATAAAACAAAGGAGCAGTTTGGCCAAGATGGGCCTATTTCTGTGCATTGCAGGTGAGTCGGCATAGATTGACAGTATGATTTGAAAATAATGTGTTCTTGTTCATTTACTTTCTGTAAAACCTTGTAGTGGATCTGTGTAATTAAAATTTTATTTTCAGAATGTATTATGAAACATGAAGGAAAGATTCTTTTCTTTCTTTCCATAAAATGAAAAGAATTAGAGGAAAAGTTCTGAGCCCCCAAATTTATGTCTTATAAGAAAAGACAATTTTGCCTTACCAGGAATTGTTGGTATATACCTTAGCAATAATTGGTGGTATTAATCATTCCTTCCTTTGCTTTGCTGTTCATTCAGTTGCATTTATAGCTATCTTTCTGTATCTTTCTCCTTTGTTTGTCTTCTTGGAAAACCATAAGTAGCTGTCAAGCCTTAACAATACTAATTCCTGCAAGTCAATAAATGATTAGTATGGTCTCTCAGTTAAAAATGCAATTTGCTAGAAAATTGTTGCTATATCAGAAAATAAAGCACCTTCAATTTAATTATTTGAACAGTTTCTAGAGCATTTTATAATTTAAGTCATTGAGGTTAATAGGAATACTAAGTAAACGATTTAGACATCCACCATAAATTTAGTGGTTTTGGAAGTGGCTGTGCAAAAACATTACAGTAAAAGGAATTCACCTGATTGTAAAGATTGCTGTATTTTTGGATTATAGCAGCTTGAAGTCTCGGTTTCTAATCTTTTTATTGTCAAAATTTTGAAAGGGTTTTTTTTTTAAAGTATTATGTTCCAGTGCTTTTAAAAAGCATGGTTTTTAATGTCATAGGAAGCAAGATCTCAAAAGAGTAGAAAATTTAGATGTGGACTTCAGGCAGGGTCTATGTTTTCTAGTCTGGGCTGTGTGCTACTGTGTAGATGTCTTACAATGGCCTTCAGTTTTGTTTTGTTTTTTTTTTTCTGCTCGTCTCCATGATCCTGTGTAGCCGCCCATTGTTTCTCAGACATGAGAATATTTGCTTCGTGATGTTAAAAACCCTTTGCTCTATAAAACCCAAGAGCAAAGTTGATGTTATAATTGACTTGAAATAGCCAGTTTTAGGATAGGATATCTCTGGCTGCTAATTCAGGCTTTCCCAATATGATCTATCAGGGAAAGAATACAGTATTCATGTCTTCAGCTTAGGTGTTCCCATAATCATGTATATGTTATTTTTCACTGTGGTTGTCATTCTGCAGCGACTGAGACCCTCTCCCTTAGAACATGGTATTCACCTATCTTCTTTATATCTTGTAGACTTCCAGAGAGATATCTTCTCTTGTCTGTGAATGTCCTGAAAATACCATTCATTTCTGTCCTGTTCAACTACCATGATAAAAATCAATAAATTCAGAACTAAGGACAATACCTGTTCTTGAAAATTCTTAGTAAAAGGCTAGACATACTTCTCTGTTAGATTTGATTAATCAAATCAAAGTTAGGCAGACTCGAGTGTCTGAACTTCTCAACAAAAGTATCATAAATCACAGTCTTTCAGGACGGAGAGACTTTCAAGGTTGAAGGAACCTTCAGGACCATCTGCTCCATCTTAACAGAGCCTTGACTGCAGTTGGAGTCAGATCTTCGGCTCCTTTTTAACAACTGCCCATTGATTTTGAAGCCTCACTTAACATTTCTCTTTAGATTTATGAGAAATTGCAGTTTATAAAGGCACACACTATTTATATATGCCTGTCAGCTACATCCTGAAGTAAATGAATCCATCTATTTTCTACAGTCTGTGCCCAAGCGTTACACACACCATTTAATTAGATCCAAAAATGCAGGGATACTTTTTTTTTCAGACTGCTGGCTGTCCTTATTACCTGAACGTCCAGATGCTTTCCTACTTAGGTGTCCAAGAGCTCTCAGTTACTTTTCTTCCTTGTTCCCCTGAAGATCCTGAAATTTTCTTAAAATACTAAAGGAAACAGACAGAAACTAAAAATGTTGCTGACATGCTAGAAAAAAATCTTGGGATTTTAGCTGCTGGCCACCTAAAAATAAGTAGTTTAGTGTGGAACTCAGTGGCTTTTAGCTCTACTGTTAAGGCCCTTTTGAGACTTTCAAAAGGTGTTCCTTCATGAACTAGGGAAAATAATATATATTTCTCCAATCTATGCATGTTTGATATTCATAGTTTCCTGAAGACTGAAAGAGCTCCCCTCTAATATGAGAAAGTCCTGTTTTGGAATCTGAACATTTTATATCCAACCCAGTGTCAATATTTAAATGGTCTATAGTGCCTTGTTATGTACTTGTTGACTGTTTAGATAGTGAGACTTCCTTCACAGATTATGTGATTAATGCATGAAAAAAGTTGAACCTTCCCAATATGTTTCGCCTTATTCTAATTTATTTTATACCATTTTCTGAAATGTAGGCAAAGGCCTTCATTTTTAGGATCTGCATGAAATGCAGAACCCTATATTTTATTTGTACTTTTTGTTTTCCTATTTATTTGATGGTATGATTTCCTGACTTTATCAATCAGTTATACACCCTTACAGGAGTACATTTTATTTTATAAGACAGTCCTAATTACTTTTTCCCGTGTGTTATCCCAATGCACTATCCCAAGAGTAATCACTTAGTGAACTCATTCCCACATCATCCTGGACATGTGGAGAAATGTGAAATGTGGAAGCTGGTAGAAGATGTCTGCTTCCAAAGCAGGTGAGGCCAAGGCTAGGCACGCGGTGACTCACTTTGCCTCTGCCCTCATGGTAGTGCTGGTGTTGGAAGGACTGGCGTCTTCATAACCCTGAGCATTGTATTGGAAAGAATGAGATATGAAGGCGTGGTAGATATCTTCCAGACCGTCAAAATGTTAAGAACACAGCGACCAGCCATGGTACAAACAGAGGTAAGAAAATCTCGATGTCACCTTTCCAAACCCTCTGTGAGTGCAGTTGCACTCACTACCTGATGCGAAGTACAGCAGAGCACTATAGAAAGCAACAAGATGCTTGATATTTTAAGCCTCATCTCTTCTTTTTAAAATCTTTTTTTGGTCTTTTTGAGATCGGTCTCCCTGTGGCCCCAGCTGGTGTGGAACTCACAATGTAGACCAAGCTGGCCTCGAACTCACAGAGATCTGCCTACCTCCCGAGTGCTGGGATTGAAGGTGTGTGCCACCACGCCCAGCTTTTAAAATCCTTTTATTGATTTGAGAACTTTAATTTCTTTTGATCATATTCACAGCCCCTTCCCATGACCACCTTACTATATCCCATAAGCTTATGTCCTCTTTTATTATTTGCCCTTTTTGAGAAAAATGTTCAAGGCCTATGGGCCTATATAGTCTAATCTGCTTCCCAAGTGTTCTTGGGAGTGTGTTAGTGCCTTAGATCCTGGTCAACCTACCAGGTGACACACCAATAGGAAAAACGGACCCTCTGTTCCAGATCTGTCATCTCTTTATTCGTTTTTTGTTTTTTAAAAATATATATTACTATTTTTATTTTATTGTGTGAGTATATTACCTGCATGTATGTAAGGGTGCTTGTGTCTTGAAAAGCCTTCCAAGGCCAGAAAAGGGTGTTGAATTCCCTGGAACTGGAGTTACAGGCAGTTGTTAGCTTCCAGTTGTTAGTTGTACTGGGAACTGAACCCCAGTCCTCTGCAAGAGCAGTCAGTTTTCTTAACCACTGAGCCATCGCTCCAGCCCCCATTTCATTCTTTAAATGGGAGACAATGTCAATGTCTTAAAGCTGTCATGCAGAGTATGTGAGATTCTACATTAAAATGAACCAGATTAAATTGTTACCAAATTTGACCTGTAAAAGAGACATTCTACTTTATACATAGTAATATAAATGTACCCATTTGTCTATAAATACATGAAAACTTGAATTTTACTTCTTTATTTTCTTTATTTTTCTTTGCCTACACAGATACCAGATACTTCATATTTCTTATCTTACCATTGATCATATTAAAATTTGGGTCTTGGAAACACCTGGAGAGATTAGCGCCCCCTCATTGAGCTAATTACTATATACATTACTCAGAATAATATGGGCTCATGATTTAGTCAATCTGGGTGAGAGTGTGTTTTTCAAATATCCACCAAATTATACAATTTATACTTGCTGTTTAATTTGTCATACACAATATCTTCCAGGCTTTGATTTCAAAATAGTGCAGGCATTTGGCTTATAACACTTAACACATTATGTCAGCCTGACAAACGTAATGGGTGTTGGGGTGACAAAGTGAAATTGGACATTTAAAAAGCAACTTACTGTGACAAGACAGAAAAGCAAACTCCATTTATTTTGCATTACCATTTTTATTGTAGAAAAATGCACATTTAAGCAAAACAGAAACTACTTTCAGCCCCGTTGGATACTGAAAATACACTTCTTTTATGGGGAAAATCCTACTTTTTTTCATCCCTATAGTTATCTGTAAATTGGAATTTTTCGATCTCCCCAACAATGCCCCAATTTATTCCAATATGACAGGGTTCATCCTTGTCTGAAAGAGGCCACATTTCATGCTGTTCTATTTCAGTTGTGAGCCTTTTTAGAACAGACAACTTGCAATCACACGGAATTTCAGGGCAAATGGCACAGGAATTTTTGATGTGGGCCCCTAGGCTTTTGATACTGTTCTCAGGGATGAGAAGCCAGAAAAGCCAGGGCTCTGTGGCCTTGCTGCTCCCGACAGCTGCCTTTCTCACTGCACAGGGCAGTTTTCTGCCTCTGTCCTCACATGGGACTGTCTGACATGATGGTGGTTCTGACAGCAGGTTGCAAGGATCTGATATCACCTCTGTTTTTTTTTATTTAATTTGTATGATTTTCATACAGTATAATTTGATAGTATTTAGATCCCCTCTCCTCTCCGCACCTCCCCTCACTGCTCCCACCACCGCCCTCCTCAGTTTAATAGTTTTCTGCCTCTGTCCTCACATGGGACTGTCTGACATGATGGTGGTTCTGACAGCAGGTTGCAAGGATCTGATATCACCTCTGTTTTTTTTTATTTAATTTGTATGATTTTCATACAGTATAATTTGATAGTATTTAGATCCCCTCTCCTCTCCGCACCTCCCCTCACTGCTCCCACCACCGCCCTCCTCAGTTTAATGTTCTTGATACATGATAGATAAATAGATAGATGATAGATAGATAGATAGATAGATAGATAGATAGATAGATAGATGATGGATAGATAGATAGATAGATGATAGATAGATGATGGATGGATAGATAGAAGATGATAGAAAGATGATAGATATAGATAGATAGATAGATAGATAGATAGAGTTTAATATTATAGATAGATTGATATATAGATAGATGATAGATGATTGATAGATCATAGATAGATGATAGATGATTGATAGATGATTGTTAGATAGATAGATAGATAAATAGATGACAGATAGACAGATGATAGATGATACATAGATGATACATGATAGATGATAGATAGATGAGGTAGATAGATAGATGATAGAAGATAGAAGATAGATAGATAGATAGATAGATAGATGATAGATAGATAGATAGATGATAGATAGATGATAGAAAAATGATAGATAGATGATAGATAGATGACAGATGATAGATAGATGATACATGATAGATAGTTGATAGATTATAGGTAGATGAGGTAGATAGATAGATAGATAGATAGATAGATAGATAGATAGATGTAATATGATCTGTAGAGTTTGATTTCTGTTCCCAAATGCCCTTCAGTGTGGGTCTATCCACTGGACCCACCAAGAGTCTGATATTTTTATATTTATTTATTTATTATTTATTTATTTATGTGGGAGCCACAGCACACATGTGGAGGTCTGAGGTCATCTTGTAAAGAGCGATTTCTCTTCATCATGTGGATCTTAAGGATCAAAGCCCAGTCATCAGGCTTCGTAGCAAGCACCTTTGACCTGCTGAGCCATCTCACCAGTCCCTGATTTTTTTTAACTCAAATTTGATAAGCGGCAGCCCATAAAATCCAAATCCAGATTTCCCTGAAGGCAGTTTGATTTTGTGCCAGCTGAGAATTAGTTATGACAAATACCCAAATCATCATAAAAGATGGTTGTGGCCATAAGAAGGCAGTGTGTTCAGCTGGTGATAACAGGTTGCCACGTGGACAATGCTCTCTACTTTTCTGTATAATGTTCACTAGAGCAGCCACTGATTGGAGTTAGAAGCCTTGTCTTGTTAGACCAACTGGTGAAGGTCCCTGTGTGGCCCACTGTTTCTTGCTCACTGTCATTGACTGGTCATTGGATTGAAACAATTAAGTAGTGGTTTTGCTACCATGTAGGTACAACTTTGTGTTAGGGCCCTATACTGATTTTCATTTTTCTGTTAACCTGACGGTGTTTCTTCTTGCCCCTCATCCTCTGTCTCCTGCAGGATCAGTACCAGTTTTGCTATCGAGCTGCACTGGAGTACCTGGGCAGCTTTGATCACTATGCAACGTAGAAACCCCTGACCCTTTCTGGATTTTTAACACAGGCCCTTCAATATCCATGGAGTCTCTTCTGAGCCATACAGGGCACTTGAGAAGTCCTTCTTAACTCCTAGCTAACAACCACTTAGTGGAACTATTACAAAGAAACAAACTCTTCCAGGTGGACCAAGAATTCACAGTTTAATCATCTAACCTGAAAAATAACATCAAGAATCCTGACTTAGGAGGCATCTGAAGGATTTATTTACAGATACCTCAAGGATTCAAAATAAAGGGAAGAAGAAATTACAGCAAAGAACCACCATCTTGTTCAGGAATGCTTGATAGGTACAGAGAGAAATTGCCTGTGTGCCACATTTCAGCCCAAGGCATCTGTTGGTATGACTTCTCACAAGAAGATGGCCTCTGCCTCAGCATCACCCCTCCCCCCAAGCAACTCATAATTCCATTATAGGGGTAAGGGTGGGGATGTTTAAAAAGAAAGTCCTTGATTTAGTTTTTTAGTATTGTAAAGATTCTGCTGACCTGTGCTTCATTTCTAACTGTGTAAACTTTTTTTTTTAACAAAATGTATCATTCGATAAAGTAAATTTTAAAAGTTACATAACTCTTCATTTGTTTAATTTCTGAATTACAGGTTTTCTTATGCTGTAGAATGGTTATCTGTAATATCTTGCTGTAGAAATATCAAATAATTTGAAGCTTTGCACATTTTTGTGCAACACTTGATCTACAGTATCAGTCTCAACAGATTACTTTTATACATCTGTTGGTAGTAACAGATCAGAAAGTACCCAATCTCTTCAAGTAATCAAGGAAAATATTGTTTTGCTTTGTTTTGTTTTTGAATCAACAGGGAGGCGCAAAGTATAAAGTTGCTGCTAACATATATATGCATAGGTATCCATATTTTAAAGGTATCTATGTCTATATAGACAGTTTGCCCAACACAAAGATTTAACTGTTATTCACTTCTTCCATGATTTCATGGTTTTGTTGAGAATAGAAAAATGATTGTGAACATCTTTTCCACGTTATTCCTAATATAGCAAAACGTTATTTTTTAAAGGGAATTGAGGAGTGCACATCAGTGATAACGAGCCTCACCCCTGAGTCTCCCCCACCTACCCAATCATATTCACAAATACTATTTTATTAGCCAGGCTTCCAACAAAATTCAGTACTTCTAACACTCTAGTGCAATAACAATTATTAAATATCTAGGAAGTGTGCATGTGGGAAAGGTCAGTGCATATCCCTTTAGGGGGGAAGAATGTTGTAATATATCAGCTATCAAGTTGTTTTTTTAAAAAAAAGTATACTCAATCGTATATTGTCTATAGTATGTGCTATGAAATTTGCATTTATGATATGTAACAGGGCAAAGCCAAACTCACGTTACTCTGTCCAGTCAGAAGCATTGTGTGTCCTGCAGCATTCCTGGGAGATGCTGTACTATTTTGATTTGATTTTAGTTTTGCATTTAGAGTGCCTTATAATTGATGCCTATTTTAATAGCATTTCCTTTTACCTTTTGGTTCATATTTCCATTAGTTGTTCATATTTGTTACTCTTTCAATTAAAGCTTTATCTGTTTACCACATGTACAGAAACTCTTTGAATAATATGCATTCCTAGTTTTCAGCCAAGTCCTGGATGTTAGTGATTGTACCCAGCCCAAAGCACTTGGATAATCAGGGCCTTCCGGTTCTTAATCGTCAACATCAGGAAGAGCTACTTGTTTTATTTAGAACTCCTTCCAAATCTGCTCTGAAGCATGTAGTAATTGCACCCATTTTATTTATAGTGACAAACATTGGCAACTTTGGGATATATTTGATATTAGGATTTTTCTGAAAGGGGCAATAAATAATATATACCTCCCCAAATTTTCCAACATCATTTCTATAGGAAGCCATGGATGGTGGCACGAGTTTGCCACGCACTATGATTTTAAAGTACCCTCAAAAAACCCTAAGGACTCTAAAGGAGTTCTGATAAAGGTATACTATTTTGCTTTCATTTTAGCCTCATGGACGTTCTGCATGGAAGGACGTTTATTTTCACATTTTCCCATCACTAGCAGAATGAAATCGTAGAGACCAAATCCTTGCAAGCATCGTATTTGAGCACCTTTGTAAAAAAAAAAAAAAGAAAAAAAAAGAAAAAAAGAAAAGAAACAACAACAAAAAAAGAAAAAAAGAAAAAATAGAAATACATATAATATTTAAAAAAAAAGAATCTAGAAGGCTACCTCAGAATGAGACTCTCTTACCTTCATCAGAAACAGAGAAGAACGTGCACTCTGTGGGTCTGCTGTCTTCTTTTAGCTTGTACCTTTGAAGGTTTATCCAAGTGCCAGATTACTCAGTGCTGTCATTTTCTTTTTGTGAAACGATGGGGGTCAGACAGGCATTGCGTCATCTAGACACGCCATTTTGGACATGTGGGATCGGATGGAGTATCACACGTGACAATGACTGGCCAATGAGCAGTTTGTCTCCCTGAAATAAAAACTGCCCACGTGGCAGAGGGAAAGAGGAGAAAAGATCACAAGAAGGAAAATGAACAGGATGCATACCTTAGGCGAGAGGTGGATGCTATCCCAGAATCAGGAGCTGTTCCTAGAACTAACCGCTCGCTGTCATTGATGTGCATTCCATTCTATACTTTGCTCTCCAGTCATTTGAGTTTAATTTCCCAGGTAAACATCATTATCTGCCACTACCATAAACTTCCACATTGCCAATTATTTTCATCATCATAACCAGTAAGGTGCTATTATTTACCTATGTATGTGTAGTTATGTATAATTTTGTAATTAGTTACAATGGTAAAATATCAAAATATATAAAAAGTGATTTGTACAGAACTTTATTTTAGCTCTTTTTTAAAAATGATTTGCATGGTTAGACAAGGCGAGGACAGCCAGGGGAGGGAAGGGCCTCGAGGGAACTTTGCACTTTCTACACCTTTGTACTATGCACTGCCCTATTGATTCTACACCCAATAATGTTATTACTTGAACCCATCTGTAAGAAACTGCTTCAGAAATTCATTTATGTGTCTGTAAATAACACAGCGTCAGAACAGGAAAGAAAGAATGGCAGTACTGCACTTTTTTCCTTCCTGCTGATTTTTGGTTTAGCTTTGTTTCAGTCTTTCTTGTTACTTTTTACTCCCTTTTCTTTTCCTTCCTGGGTTCTGATTTCCTTTGGGTTATGGGTGCCCCTGATACTCCGCAGAGATCAGAAGGCTACAGATCCATCCTATCCATCCGTTACATGGCTTTGCCATCCAAGCTTGGAGTGTCTTTACAAAGATAATAACAGTTGTGTTCTTTGCTCTCGTTTTGGATGCACAGACTGAAAACTTAAAAAATAACTTGTAAAATGGCTTGTTAAAAAAATACAATTACCTCTAAGTAGTACGCGTAAATGTTTTACAGAATGAAAGGCGTGCTTTTTATTTTCTTACTTCGTTACATTGGTGGCGAAAGGAGTCTGTATGAAAATCAGTTCTTTGCTGACACAAGTTCCATTTGTTACAAATGAATTCTAATAAAAATGTCAGTGTTATGCAGCCCTGGCCTTTGCTTTTATCCACTCAAGCATGTTACTTCTGAACTAACTAGTTGTTCCCTCTTTTCTGGCTGTCTAGTTATTTCCTGTGTATTGATAATAGTTCTATTTACCAAGAACCTGCTCTTTATAAGTATCTACCGTAGGGAAGCACTTTCCATGATAAGCAAACACAAGCTCAAAGCATTAATGCACACATTCATACAGTGAAGAAAGAGGCACTGATTCCATCCATATTTGCGATCATTGGTAATGCCTGATCCTGTAAAAGGCAACTGCCATGTAATGTGATTACAGTGGATGCCAGTATAATCTGGAAAGAAACCACAGCTTTCCTATGCATAAAAATAGCTCCTTGGTATGTGTTTATTATACTTTTGGGAACGAGGCTGAGAAAATGCTTGCTTTGGATTATTTACTCAGCCATTCAGTGTTACTAAATGCTAATAATAGATCAGAACTGCTCTACACTTGAGGGAAGAGGCTCTGAACAAAACGGATTCTGCTGTAGTTTGTATCCAGAGACTACTCTAAGTGAGGCTGACATTGAAGAGATAACATTGCATTCAGACTTGTGCTGCCAAGGAAAGTAGGACTGGCAGTTGTGAGTGAGTGAAAGTTTTTTGCAAATTGGCCTATAGGAATAGAAAGGTGTTTCTTGACTCATCTGCCTCCCCTCCAAATAAGAATGATCTCATAATAAAACATCAAGGACATAGATGGTTTCAGGACTCAAGTGATTTCTTCTCAACATACGTCCCAATCTTCTTGCCTTGTTTCTGCTTAGTTAGTACTAGCTTTAAGCTCATTTATGAGGTCCTGGAGTTGTCAAGATTATGACACCACAAACCATGTGAGTGGAACCCTGAACTTCCTTGACAGCTTCAACAAAAGTCCTAAAACACAATAGATTCTTGTTGTTCCAGCTGACCTCATTTGGCAGGAGTGATCACCTCAGAAACATAAGTATAGAAAGGAAGAAAATATGCTCATTAGATTATCAGATAAAGATGGGTTTTAGGGTGACTGTTTCCTTGCCCAAATCAATGAATAGTAGGAGGCCAGCAGCAACCAGCTGCATATCTGAGTCAAGGTAAGGAAAAGCACAGCATGTTAACTTAATCATCAGCATCAAGAAACCTTGTTACCATGAAAATAATAACTTAATGAAACAATCCCATTGCCCAGGCATAATTTGGAAATCTGAATACTGAATGAATTTTAAAAATTGAATTGTTGCAAATTTCATGTAA
This sequence comes from Nannospalax galili, assembly GCF_000622305.1. Taxonomy (NCBI): domain Eukaryota; kingdom Metazoa; phylum Chordata; class Mammalia; order Rodentia; family Spalacidae; genus Nannospalax; species Nannospalax galili. The sequence goes on along the minus strand of NW_008351881.1, from coordinate 346,360 downwards.
TATATTTTGATATCCTCCTTTGTCAGCACCTCCCTTACCATCCCCCACCAAATTTCATGTGTGTGTGTGTGTGTGTGTGTGTGTGTGTGTGTTTGTTTATATATACATGCCTATAGAGTCAGGTTTGTGTCCTCAAATGCCCTTCTGTGGGAATTCATCCACTGGAGCTTGGTCAACTTACTAAGAGTCTCACCCTTAAATGGGACTGAATCTCCCCTTTCCTTCCCTTCCCACCAGCCACTGGTTGCCAATAGCTCCTCAAGTTAATGTTGGGGTTTCTCTCCCACCTCCCCATGATCAGGCTTATATTCTGCCTAGCATGAACTTACGTGGGACTTGGGCATGCTGTCACCACTGATGTGAGTTCATATGAGTTACTGACCCAATGACAATTACTTTTTTCTCCATATCCTCTTTTCTGCTTACTGGCCTTCAGTTTTCTCAATTTGATCAGCCTATTGATGAACGGTACAGGTAACATCATCCTTAACCAAAAATATTAGGACAAAATGTCCACAGCACAGAATATTTATTTGGGTCATTGCAAGTCATTACTTTAAACAGATATGTGATTAGAATACCAAAGATGACATGAAATGATCTAACTTTGTACATCTATATACATGCAGAAATTATTGGTTGAGAATCAGTGGATGATAAATAACTTAGGTCTCCTTCACTTAATCCTATCCATGTCTAAATTTTATTTATTTATTTATTTTTATTTTATGTATATGCGTGTATTGCCTGCATGTAGTTATGTGCACCCATGTTGTACAATGCCTGTGGAGGTCAGAAGAGGCTGTCGGATCCCCTGGGACTGGAGTTACAGACAGTTGTTAGCTGCCATGTGGGTGCTAGAATTCAAGCCTGAGTCTTCTTCAAAAACAACCAGTGTTCTTAACCGCTAAGCCATCTCTCCAGCCCCCTGAATTTTAAAAGAACTTTACCAAATCAAAGTTTAATTTGTAAAGACAAAGCCCAATGGTAGCTAAGGCCCTTCCAGGACTTCTCCCTGTAAGACACAGTTCACTAAACTACTTTCATAAGAGCTCAGAAAATTATATGACATAGTCCCTCCCACATTTGCTATTTTAAAAAATTAGATGACATCAAGGATGATAAGAAAAAGTTGCTTGTATCACCTCTTCCACAACTCCAATTAGGCCTACATGGAGAGACAGCTTCTATTTGGAGGAGAAAGAAAGAAGTGAGACCACACTACTAGAACAGTACTCATGGACACAGCCTCCAGAACCGTGTTAGACCATTCGACTGCTTCTGCCACTCTCCCCCAACCTTACACAGCAGAGTTTAGGAAGAAAGTCTCCACCCCATTGGAGAGTGTGGCATTAAAGCTAGCACAAGGGCTTTGTCATAGAACACTGAAGCTGGCATGCTGTGGTGAGACTCTGGCACCTGGTAAAATGTGGAGGCCCCATATACAGTCGAGAGCTCACAGACAGAGAAGCTCAACCCCCACTATGAGGCAAGGACATGTACATTGGTGGGGCAGACCCACATTTGCACTGCAGCTGCTCCAGCCTTGGAGGGGGCCAGGAGCACATCTGCTCTCTCCAAAAATTGTACAGGCTCTTAGGGATGTGACACATCCACAGTGCCACCTTTGATGGCCAAGGACTGTTTCCATCTTTCTGTTCTCATCTCAGGCAGCATAGGTATCTTCAGTACAGTGTTTCATAGCCAAGGCTCTAGTGACTAAAAATACCTGTACTTCTGTAGAATAGCCTCATGATTGGACCAGCTGTGGTGTGGGTCCAGATAGACCCAAAAATCTATGGTGATCCTTGGAGCTATGAGACTTAGGCACAACCCATCTCAGGCTTGGCAGGCAATGGGCTGCCTTCACTACCACCAGTTCAATTTAATAACATGATATAGACCCTATCCACTGGGTGGTAAGCACCAGAAATTGTTCTTGAACTTAATGCTCTGATGAAATTTAACACTGAGGAGATCATAATTGCCCCATCTCCAGCCTGACTGTGGATGGAACCCCAGAACCAGATTCAGTTGCATAAACTGTTTAGTCCCAGTCCATCAGATTTCTATGGTGGGTGGCATCACCTGAAACTCAGTGCAGTGGTCTTAGGTCTGAAGTCTGCTCCTCTAGTATTAGCTGGTCTTGAAAGGTTGTGGACTCAGAGTGTGACATCATTCAGCTATGCTGTTGGCCATAGCAGGCTGGTCTATCTATGCTGACTGTCCAGAGATGGTCACAACCTTGCATATCTAAGCACAGGCTCACTGTGGATAAAGAATCTGGGCCTGCTCTTTCCTCAAGGAAAAGTGGAGGCAGGTAACTACCGGGAGATACTCTCTTTCTCTTTCTGAATTGAATGCCAGTAGTATATTGGGAAAACCTGGGCTTAGTTCGTTCTCTATTACTCAAACATTGACCATACACTACTGGAAAACCTGGGTCTAGGCACTATTCAGTGATGAAATGATCAAAGAGATTCTAGGTTCAGAGAAAATGAGTACCCTGCTTAGAATCTTTGGACAGCACAGAGCCAGATGATGAAGGCTGGAAAAAATGCACAATCAGTCCTCACAGAATGTCATGTACTAACAAGCATCAGAACATTCAGGAAACTGACAATACCTAGTACTTAAAATAAGAGGCCAGAAACCAAATGGTAATTACTATGGGAGAACTCTAAGACAGAGAACTTATAATCACTATTTTAAGGATGCACAATGAGATTAAAGAAAGCTCCATATCCACAATCTAGCAGAGAGATTTAATGACATAAAAACATTTAAAAATATATCAAAGTCTTGACCTGCAAAATAGCCTTAGAAAAAAAAATAAATGTAATAGAAGGAATCGGTAGCAGGATAAGACCAAACAGAGCACTTCAAGATGCTCTATTTGAAAATGTATGAGCCTCCCGCTTCCTCAGGAGCCTCCCTGGCTACTCCATGCCACACACAGCCTGCCTGGTAAGAGACCTGAAACCCCCAGACCTACCCACTGCTACCTTGGAAACTTTCTGAGCCACTCAGCTGAACAGAGCTAACCCAGTAAGAGACCTGAAACAGCCTGGCCTCACCCTTGCCATCACAGGAACCTCCTAGCTGCACAGCCCCATGCACCCTGCTGTCCTACCCTGGAACTCTGACATGGTGGGCTAAAAATACACATCAAAAGTCATAGCCAACAACCTAATTCCAGATACCCAGTTCCATCCCTGAAACACAAGCAATACAAAAATGCCAACACATTATTCCTGTCCCTAAAATCACCAATCACATAGAAATGGTTCTGAAGGAGAATAATTTAGAAAAAATAAAAGACATTGAATTAAAGAGAACTAGTAGAAACATGTTAAAGACTTCAAAGGATTCAAACAACACAAATAAAGTCATGAATGGACTTAGAGAAAACAAAAATAAGCTGATTGAAGTCAGAGAAAACAAAATAGCTAAATGAACTAAGGAAGATAATTCATGTTATGAAAATGGAATTCAATAAAGAGATAGAAACACTGAAGAAAACCCAAACAGATGCAGCCGGAAATGAAAATTAGTCAGATATAAAGTTTACCTAACCAACAGAATGAATCAGGTGGAAGATAAACTATCAGGGCTTGACCATGGGCATTTATTTTGTTTCATGCAATGAAACAAAATGGCAAATTTAAAAAATGACAGGAAGGAGATAGGCAGGATATTTGGGACACCAGGAAAAGACAAAATTTAGAACTCTGGCACAGAAAGAGAAGGTATAAGGATATTTTCAATAAAATTATAGAAAAAAACTTCCCAAATACTGAAAAAGAGATATCCATCCAGGTACAAAAGTACTACAGAACACCAAATCGACATGACTAGAAAAGAAGTTCTCCACAACACTTCATAGTTAAAACACTAAGGTCGCAGAATTTAACGGATAATGAAAGTCACTGGAGAGAAGGCCCACCAGAATACAACTGCTTATTTGATAGATACTTTTAATGCTAGAAGGGCTAGGAAAGATGCATCCAAGTTCTGAAATAGCACAACTAGCCACCCCGACTATCAGCCTAGGAAAAGTATCTTTTATAATTAAGGAGAAATAAAAATATTCCATGATAAGAACAAATTAAAGGAATGTATGACCATTAAGCCAGTTCTACAAAGAATCCTTAGGTCTAAAGTAATAATAAACACCCAAGAAGGTACAGAGGAGAGAATGAAACAAAAGTTCATCCAACTTCATAAAACAAACATTAATAGATTCAAAATCACAGATCAACCCCAACATAGTAACAGTGAGTGACTTCAAAAACCCACTCTCACCACTAGACAGATCAACTGGACAAAAAATGAACAAAGATCCAGTGTGCCCACCATCTTGGTTAACAGAGACTCTACCCTCTTCATGGCTCCAGGACCCAGTAGAACCCAACCCAGAATCACAGACTCCCCAGACCCAGTCTGCCTGCCAGTTAGGTTAGCAGAGACCACACCCTCTTTGCCACTCTGGGACCCAGTGGAGGCCTACCCAGAAGTGGAGTAGAAACACTCCAGATCCAATTTTCCTGTCATCTGGGTTAGCAGAGACCCTGCCCTCCATGCTGCTCTAGGACTACCCCTACAAGAAAAGTTCCCCCAGCCCTAGCCCTTGACCATCTGTGTTAGCAGAGACTTTGCCTTCTATATTGCTCCGGGACTGCATGGGCTCAGACCTAGAATAACAGTTATGGATTCTTAGACCAAATCTGCCTGCTCCTAGCCACCCAACCCACCGCTCAGCTTAGTTGCCATGTGGCATCCTATGACCATGACCTTAGACAGGTGCCCCAGAGAGTATATGACACCACCTACAAGACACTCCAGGACCACATGATGACCTGGCCCCATGATCCAAGACAAGGACTCCTTTCTACTTTAACCCATGTACTATCTGGCGTCCTGTGCCCCACCCCACAGAGCACCACTAACTCACACTGTACAGACAGTCCCTGCCATCAAATGCCCACCTGCAGTACCTGGTAGGCCCTCCATGAATCTCCTCCAAGTATCTTCTAAACTCACAGAAGGTTTGCTAATGGCTCAGAGATGCAACTATCATTAGCTGAACTGCTGAGACCACTTCCAACACCCCATTCACACATCAACACATAGTAGCCCCAAGAATGAACACTAAGTAACATTCAGTTGGTCCATAGCCTGACAATCTGGGGAGACCGCAGAGTTGCAATCACATACCCAACAAAGATGAGATCAGATATTAACACCATTACACCTAGGTCCCATTACAAAAGCACAAACAGCAGAAATAAGGACAATATGTGTCCTCCTGAAATTTGCACCCCCAACACAGTGTTTCCTGAGAAAAGCAACTTAGCTTATACAAAAACAATGATTTCAAAATACTAATTATAAATATGTTCAAGGAACTCAAAGAGGATATGAATAAAAGAATGAATGAAGACCACGAAAATGCAGTTAAATGAAATAAGTTAAACAATTCAAGCTATGAAATTACAATTAAATAAAGACACAGAATCTGTGAAGAAAAGCCAAACAGAAATAAAATTTGAAATTTAAAAATCAGGAAGTCACCCTACATACCAACAACACACACACACCAAGAAAGAAATCTGGGAAATGATCCCATGCATGATAGTCTCAAAAACCACAACATAAATGGAGTAAATCTAACAAAGGAAGTGAAGGACTTCTACAATAAAAACTTAAGAACTTTGAAGAAAGAAATTGGGGAAGATACCAGAAGATGGAAAGACCTCCCATGCTCATGGATTGGTAGGATAAATATTGTGAAAAGTCATTCCTACTGAAAACAATCTACAAATTCAATGCAATACCCATTAAAATTCCAGCATAATTCTTCACAGAAATTGAAAAATAACCTGAAATTTCATATATGAACACAAAAACCTAAGATACCAAAATAATTCTGAACAATAAAAGTACTGCTGAAGGCTTTATCACTCTGATCTCAAATTATACTACAGAGCTGTAGTAATAAAATCAGTTTGGCACTGCCAAAAATCAAAAAACAAAAACAAATAAAAACCAGACACTTTGATCAGTAGATCTCAAATTATACTACAGAGCTGTAGTAATGAAAACAGCGTAGTAGTAGCATAGAAACAGACACATTGGTCAGTGGAATAGAATTAAAGACCCAGATTTAGATCCACACAGTTACAGCTATCTGACTTTTTGACAAAGGAGCCACAAGTTCACCCTGATGTAAATGGTACTGTTCAAACTGGATAGCAGAATATAGAGTTAACTAGGTCCCTATCTCTCACCATGCACAAAACCCAACTCCAGATGGATCAAGGATCTCAACAGAAGACTGATACACTGAATCAAATAGAGGAAAATGTAGGGAATACATTGGAACTTAAGGGTACAGGAAAGGACTTGTCATCATTCTAGTGAAAAGCCAACTTAGGGCATGGAAAAAGAAAACTTTATCAGCTATACTTCTGACAGGCGGTTGCTATCTAGAACATGCAAAGAACTCAAGAAACTAAACATCAAAAGACCAAACAACACATTTAAAAATTGGGACAAGGAGCTGAACAGGGAGCTTCCTATATATGAAATGTAAATGGCTGAGAAATACTTTTTAAAATGTTCAGTGTCTTTAGTCATCAGGGAAATGCAAATTAAAACTACTTTGAGATTTCATCTTACCCTGCTCGGAGCAGCCAATGTCCAAAATTTAAACTATTACAAACACTGGTAAGAATGTGGAGAAAGGGGAACTCTCCTGCTGCTGGCAATGTGAACAGGTGCAGCCAGTATGGAAATCAGTGTGGAAATTCCTCAAAAAGCTCAAAATTGATCTTCCATATGATCCAGCCATACCATTCCTGGAAATACACACAAAACACTCTATACTCTACTACAGAAATACCTGTTCATCCATGTTAATTGCTGCCCTTTTCATAATATGCAGAAATTGAAAACAACCTAGATGTCCATCAACTGACTAATGAATACTGAAAATGTGGCACGTATACACAATGGACTATTATTCAACTCCTAAAAAATGAAATTATGAATTTTCCAGGTAAAAAGATGAACTGGAAGCTATCATCCTGAGTGAGGTAATCCAGACTCTCTCTTATGTCTGAACTCCAGCTTTGAAATCCTAGATACACACTGCAATTTTAAAACCTAGAGAAACTAAGAAATAGCCATGGGTTGAGGGCAGACTTCTTGGGGTGGGGGGCGTGGTAGAATGCAGTAACATAAAGGTAGAAATAACAAAGTAGGATGTGTTCAATGGGGTAGGGAAAGGGAGGGCAGGGCAGAGGAGAGTGAGTGTGGGGAGAGAGAACTAACACTAAAGGCTTTTAGAAAAAGACCTTCCACTACTGAAGCATCTTAAAGTATGAACATATGCATTATACTAAGAGATTAAAAAGAGTTACCTTGTAACAGGGAGACACTGCCCCTACTAGACACCATAGGCTAAAAAACAAAAGCTCGGTGAAAGGAATGGACTCCCTCTCTTGAAGCTGTTGATCAGGGATCTCGTAGACCCACAAACAGTACTGGCCATTGCCCTGATCTTGGTTAGTCTCCTTAACTTGAGGGAGGGTAAAACCCTATTGCTGAAGATACTACATACATGAGCTGTAGAAAAAGTAAGGAAAAATCAAACTAGTACTGAAATCAAAGCCTCAAACCTACTGTCCAGAGTTCATAGTGCTGTAAGATATTACGAATGTTACCAGAAGTAAAAGAAAACATCAAACATACACAGCTGTGAATCCTGTGAACTATAATAACAATTGGCATGACAAGACATGCCCATCAATGCAATAGTGGCATAAATATCATGGGATTAACTAACTATAATTATTTTAAAAGTCTGATTCCTAGGATGGAGTCCATACCTGACTTTGCTATCAGCCTAGGAATCTGAGGGTAGCCACATCACAGAACATAAGGGAAAGCATAATTCTAGTTTCCTACTAAATAGTTGTAATATTAAACTGACTTCTAATGACTTATTGTTATACCTATAGACTAATACATCTGTCAATGCTCACCAGAGAATCTGCCTTATGCAGCAGATGGCAAGTAACCCAGAGATCCACAACTGGCCAATTGTGCAGAGAACAAGAGGCTGCAGAGTGCTTACCTCTGAATAAGATACCCATATCAAATGTCTTCCTCCCAAGACTCAGGAATTATTGCAAAAAGTAGGGCAGAAATATTGTAAGAGCCAGAGGTGGTGGATGATCACAAGGAAATATTTTTTTCAGACCACTCATCAGTTACTTATATGAACCCACAGCAATGGTGACAGGCATAAGGACTATGAAAGCTCAAGCCAGACAAAATCTCAGAATAGACCTGGAGAAGTTGGCAAAAAGTCACAACACTACCTAAGGAAGTATTGGAAACCCGTGACTGCTGGGAGAGGGGAAGTTAGTCTCTTTCAAGTTATGTTCAACATAACCTTGGAAAAAAAATTCCCCAAATCTAAGGAAAGAGATGCCTATTAAGGTACAATATGCATACAGAATACCAACTAGACAAAACTAGAAAAGAAATTCCCCTTTGCATATAATGATCAAAGCACTAAATGTACAAACAAAAAGATATTGAGAGCCATAAGAGAGAAAGAGGAAGTTGCATATAAAGGTAGGCCCATCAGAATAACAGCTGATTTTTCAGTGGAGACTATGAAAACCAAAAGGGCTTTGGTCAATGTCCTACAAGTCAAGAAAGAACACAGATGCCAGGCCAGACTACTATACCCAGCAAAACTGTAAGTTATAATAGAAAGAAAAAAAAACTTCTATAATAAAAACAGATTTAATGAATTTATGTCCACTAAGCCCATTCTACAAAGCATAGTATAAAGATTACTTTAGTCTCAATAGAAGATTTAACACACCCAAGAGGGCACAAAGAATAAACAATTCCAGAACAGTTAAACAAAAGAGATCCATGAAAGCAACACCATCATAACAGAATAATAGGAATTAATAAACATGGCTCAAAAATAAGTCTCAATATTAATGGTCTTAATTCAATAAAAAAAGATACAGAGTAACAGACTGGATTAGAAAATAAGGCCATTGTTTTGATGCTTCCAAGAAACGTAATTTCACCAGCAATGACAGATACCACCTAAGGGTTAAAGGATGGAAAAAGATATTCCAAGAAAATGAAACTAAGTATAAGCAAGCATAGCTATTATAATAACTGACAAAATAGACTTCAAATCAAAACTAATCCAAAGAGATAGGGAAGGACATTTCACATTCAATAAAGGAAAAATCCACCAAGAAAATATTACCATCCTAAACATATATGCACCAGACACAGTGAAACCAATTTCATAAAAGAACCATTATTAGATCTAAAACACATTGACTGCAACACAATGATAGTGGATGACTTCAATAACCCACTCTCATCAATAGACAAGTCACTAGACAAAAACTAAATAGAGAAACCCTGGAGTTAAGTGACACCATAAATCAAATGGACCTAACAGACAACGAAACACCACAGAATACACTCTCTTCTCAGCAGCCCATGGAACTTGCTCCAAAATCAATCATATATTAGGACACAAAGCAAGTCTCAGAAAACTTAGAAAAATTGAAATAACTTCCTGTATGCTGCATGACCATAAAGGAATAAAACTGGCTATCAACACAAATAGAAATGAGAAGCACACAAATGTATAAAAACTCAACAACACACTACTGAATGACAATAGAGCTAAGAGAAATCAAGAAGGAAATTTAAAAATTCCTAGAATGAATGAACATGAAAACACAGCATACCAAAATCTATGGGACACAAAGTAGGCAGTCCTAAGAGAAAAGTTTATAGCACTAAGTGCCTCCATCAGAAAGTTAGAGACATGTTATATTAAAATTTTGTGATGTTTCTGAAGGCCTTGGCAAACCAGGAACAAACAACACCTAAAAAGAGTAGATGGGAAGAGATAAACCAAGTCAGAATGGCAATTAATGAAATAGAAACAAAGATCAATGAAATAGAGTTGATTCTTTGAAAAAATTAACACAATTGACAAACCTTCAGCTAAATTAACCTAAAAAGTGAGAGCACCCAAATTAATAAAATCAGAGAGAAGAGACCTCAGAAGACTGCCCGAGAGTGCCTGGATATCCTCTGCTTGGTGGTGAGTTTCCCCAAATAGTACCATGGCCAACCCCTTACACTGGGACCACATGTGGCCCCTCCCACTGCACCAGGGCTAAATTCTCTGACCTACAATAGGGGGACAGACCATAGCAGACTGCCTGAGAGTGCATGGACCTGGCCTCCACGTCAGGGTGAGCTTCCCCAAATCATGCTGTGCCCAACCCCCTACACTGGGACCACCAGAAATCCATTCCACTACCCCAAGTCTATGCTTCTTTGCCCTTTAGTAGGAGCCCAGACCTTTGCAGACTGCCTGAGAAGGCATAAATAACATCCTTCCTTAGCAAGCTTACTCCTTGCTAGTAGGGGTCAAGACCTTAAGAGGGAGCCTGAGAGTATCTGATTGGCACCTGACTTGGGCTTCTGCAGGAGCTCCTGAGTAGCTGAAATGAAGCTGTTTCCTTCAATATAAAATCTGAGAACCCAAAGTCTAGACCAACCAGCTTTACATACCTAATAAGAAAACAACCAAGGCACACCAATAATACAAACAGAAGCAGACTTCAACTCAACAAAGGAAGGGTTGAGTTTCACATCAGAATCACAAATGAAATCCACATGCCAAAATCACAATGGAAAAATAATAATAGGGAAAACCAAAATAATACATTCCCACCAAACATAGAAGAAGAGTTCATATAGAATAGTTCTATAAGAACCTCCCAGAGATAATCCAGGACAAAGAATTTAAAAGAGCAATCATAAATGATCAAAGAATTCAACGAATTTAAAGAACACAAACAAATCAAGAACTAAGAGAAAATAGGGATAAAAACTTCTGACTAAATTCACAAAAGAGATAGAAACATTGAAGAAAAATTCACAAAAGAGATAGAAACACTGAAGAAATATCAGGCTGAAATGAAGAAGGAAGTGAAAAATTCAAAAAGCCAATTTGAAACAACAGGAGAAAGCCTCACCAATAGAATGAATGAAATGGAAAACAGAATATCAAGACTAGATGATAAAGTTGAAGAATTGGACTGCTCAAACAAAGATTATGAAAAAGTTAAAACACGGGAATGGAATATGCAGGAAATGTGGGACACCATGAAAAGACCAAATTTATGTATCATAGGCACAGAGGAAGGTGAAGAATTTCAGGATAATGGAATTGACCAGAACTTAAACAGGATTGTAGAAGAGAATTTCCTTAAATTAAAGAAAGACATATCCATACAAATATAAGACGCATATAAAGCATCAAATAAATAGGACCAGAAAAGAAAATCCCCATGGCATATCATAGTAAAAACACTAAATGTACAGTAAAAAGATAGAATACCGAAAGCTACAAAAGAAAAATAATGTCATATATAAAGGAAAACCCATCAAAATTACAGCTGACTTATCAATGCAAATTAAAAAATCCACAAGAGCCTGGAACAAAGTATTTCCAGTGCTAAATGACCATAGATGCCAGCCCAGAATACTTTACCTAGCAAAAATGTGTATTACATTTGCAAGGGAAATAAAAATCTTTCACAACATGAATAGGCTGAAAGAATACATGTCCACAAAACCAACCTTTCAAAGAATACTTGAAGCAATACAAAGAATGGAGAAAAGAAACAACTATACCCAATGAGGCAACAGAAAGAAACTAAATGAAGGTATCACTGTGGAAATACAAAATTAGATGAAGGATGCAAACAGAAATCCAAATGACAGCAACCAATGCACATGTTTCAATAACTTTAAATATCAATCGACTGAACTCCCCTGTCAAAAGACACAGGCTATTTGAATAGATTAAGAAACAATCATCCTTTTATTGTCTTCAAGAAGCCCATCTCACCTTCAAGGAAAGGCACTAGCTTAAGGCAAAAGGATGGAAAAGAATATTCCAAGAAAATGGCACTAAGAAACAAGCAGGGGTTGAAATTCTAATATCTGACAAAATAATACTTCAAACTAAAACTAATCATATGTGATAAATAAGGTCACTTCATTTGACCAAAGGAACAATTGACTAAGAACATATTACAATCATGAACATATGTGCACCAAACTCTGGTGTACCCAATTTCATAAGAACAATACTACCGGACTTGAAGACACAGATTAACCCCAACTCAGTAACAGTAGGGGACTTCAATACCCCACTGTCTCCATTAGACAGGTGAACTGAGCAAAGAATAAACTTAGAGACATCTGAATTAAATGATGCCATACATCAAATGGACCTAACAGACATCTACCAAATATTCCACCCAATCACCAAAGAATATACTTTCTATTCAGCACCCCTTGGAACTTTCTTTAAGACTGACCGAATATGGGGGCACAAACCAAGCCTCAACAAATACAAAAAAAAAAAAAAAAAAAAAAAAACTTAAAAGTAATTCTATGCATTCTATGAGACCACAATGCAATAAAGCTTAAAACTGACACCAAATGAAGTCCTAGAAAATATAGGAACCCATAGAGATTAAACAACACACTTCTGCATGATGAGTGGGTCAAAGAAGAAATTAAGAAAGAAATAAAAGTATTCCTGGAACTAAATGAAAAGGAAAATACAGCACAACAAAACCTCTGGGACACTTTAAAAACAGTCCTAATAGGGAAGTTTATAGCTCTAAGTGCCTATAAACAATCAGAAAGAACATAAATAAATGACTTAATATTGCAACTCAAGGCTCTGTAAAGGCAAGAATAAATGAAATCCAAACCCAGAAGATGAGAAGAAATAATAAAAATCATAGCAAAAATTAATGACATAAAAATAAAGAAAACAATACAAAGAATCAATGAATCTGAAAGCTGGTTCTTTGAAAAGCTAAACAAAATAGACAGAACCTTAGCCCAATTAACCAAAAGAAAGAAGGAGCAAATCCAAATCAACAAAATCAGAGATGAAAGGGAAAACATCACAACATACCGAAAAGATCCGGAACATTATAAAGGAATACTTTAAAAACCTATACTTTATTAAATTTGAAAACCTTAAAAAAAATGAATGGAGGCTGGGCATGGTGGCACACGCCATTAGTCCCAGCACTTGGGAGGCAGAAGCAGGTGGATTATTGTGACTTCAAGGCCAGACTGGTCTACATGGGGAGTTCAGGTCAGCTGGACTACAGTGAGACCCTGTCTCCAAAAGACCAAAAAAAAAAAGATATCCAAAATCATGGGATTCACCAAAGCTAATCCACGAAGAGATCAACAATTTAAACGGACCCATAACATAATAACATATAAGGAAATTGAAACAGTAATGCAAAATCTCCCAACTAAAATGTCCAGGCCCAGATGGCTTTACTTCAGAATTCCACAAGACATTTAAAGAACATCAATATCCAAGGCTATTTAAATAATTCAAAAAGATAGAAACAGAGAGAGAACTCCCACATTCCTTCTATGAATTCAGCATCAGTATAATACCAAAACCAGGTAAAGACACAACTGAAAAAGAAAACTATAGACCCATATTCTTAATGAACACAGATGCAAAAATTCCCAACAAAATACTTGAAAATCTCATATAGACACACATCAAAAAGATCATCCACCATGATCAAGTTGGCTTTATTCCAGAGATGCAGTTTAATATATGTAAGTCAAAAAACATTATACATCACATAAATAAACGCAAAGACAAAAACCACATGGTCATTTCAATAAATGCAGAAAAAGCCTTTGACAAATTCAGCATGCATTCATTATCTTTAAAAGGAATTGGACTGGAGAGAATATACCTCAACATAATTAAAGCTATATACATTAAACCCACAGACAACATCATTATAAACAAAGAAAATAAAAGAAAAAAGGAAGCATTTCTATTAAAATCAGGAACCAGACAAGGATGTCCACTATCTTCACTCATTTCCAATATAGTGATATAGTACTTGAAACTCTTGCTAGAGCAATAAGACAAGAAAAGGAAATTAAAGGAGTATTAATTGGAAAAGCAGTCAAATTATCCCTTTTTAAAGATGACATGATACTAAAGGATCTCAAAAATTCCACCAGAAAACTTCTAGAACTGATTAACACTTTCAATAAAGTGGCAGGTTACAAAATTAATCTACAAAAATCAGTAGCTTTTCTATATATTCACAATAAGCAATCGGATAAGGAGTACAGGAAAATCTTCTCATTCACAATAGCCTCAAAAAAAATCTCAGAATAAATGTTAACAAAGACATCAAAGATCACAACAATGAAAATTTAAAATTTTTAAAGTGATTGAGGAAGGCACTGGGAGATGGACGCACCTTCCTCATGGATTGGAAGAATTATTATTGTGAAAATGACCATCCTACCAAAAGCCATATATAGATTCAATGCAATCCCAATCAAAATCCACATGCCATACTTCACAGAATTAGAAGAAAAACCATCTTAAAATTCAACAGAAGCACAAAAGTTCCAGGATAGCCAAAGCAACCCTGAGCACAAAGAGCAATGCTGGGGGATTACTATACCAGATCTCAGACTATATTACAGAGCGGTAGCCATAAAAACAGCATGGTCTGGCACAAAAATAGACCCAAAGATCAATGGGACATAATTGAAGACCCAAACATGAGTACATGCAATTTTAGCCACCTGATATATGCCAAAGGGGCCAAGAACATTCACTGGAGGAAAGACAACATCTTCAGCAAATAGTAGTGACAAAACTGGATCTCCACCTATAAAAAAATGAAACTAGACCTTTATCTTTCACCTTGCACAAAAGTCTACCCCAAATGATCAAAGACCTCAATGTGAAACCTGACACTGAAACTGTTAGAAGAAAACATTGGCAATAACCTACAAGATCAAGGTATAGGAAAGGACTTTCTAAATTGGACATCAGTTGCTCAGGAATTAAGGTCAAGAATCAACAAGTGGGACCTCATTAAACTAAAAAGTTTCTGTACAACAAAAGAAACAAGGAAGGAAATGAAGAGAAAACCCACAGAGTGGGAGAAAATCTTCACCAGCAACACATCTGACAGAGGGTTAACATCCAGACTATATAAAGAACTCAAAAAACAAAGAATCAAGAAAATAAATGACCCAATTAAAAGATGGGCTAAAGATCTAAACATACACTTCTCAAAAGAAGTAAAGATGGAAAGATGGCTAAGAAACATTTTAGCAAGTGTTCAACATCGTTAGTAATTAGGGAAATGCAAATTAAAACTACCTTAAGATTTCATCTTTCCCCAGTCATACCAGCTAAGAACAAGAGAACAAATGATGCCAAAGGTTGGCGACGATGTGGAGAAAGGGGAACGCTCATTCACTGCTGGAGGAACTGTAAACTTGTGCAACACCTATGGAAAGCAGTGTGGAGAACTCTTACAAAACTAAAAGTGAAACTACTGTTTGATGTGATTATTTTGCTCCTTGGTATATACACAGAGGACTCATCCTATTACAGAGATACTTGTAAAGCCAAGTTTTTTTGCTGCTCTTTTCACAATAGCTAAGTGATGGCAGCAACTTAAGTGTCCCTCAACTGAGGAGTGGATAATAAAAATGTGGTACATTTACACAATGGAGTTCAATTCAGCAGGAAAGAAAGATGAAATAATGAAATTTGCAGGTTAATGGATGGAACTAGTAACTCTTCTACTAAGTGAAATAACACAAGAGTCAGAAAAACAAATGACATGTTCTCCTACATTTGTAGATCCTAGCACCAAATCCTTATATGTGAACATATATCTTAAAGTAACTGCAGGAACCAGGAAAATACAAAGTAACCAGGGAAGTAAAAGGAAAGAAGCGACCCAAGAAAGAACAGTAGGAGACAGGTGTTACTAAGGGAGAAATGTGTAACACGGGGGTAGTTAAGTGGGAGGGGAGAGGGAGGACTATACAAGGAAATATGGGGATAAAAGGGAAGAAGGAGCTCAAGAGAGGTGGGACCATAGCTCACAGGAATTATCAAAGGAGCAATGGGGGAAATGGGGACACTTTAAATGGGGAGAGTAGAGAGGGAGGATAAGAAAGGATGAGAGAGAGGAGAGATGAACAATGCCTAGCTAATATACAAAACCAGAGAGAAAACTTACTGAAAAATTATACATACCATATCTCTACGTCTCTGTGTGTATAGCTGAAGACTACATAAGAAAGTACCAGGCAGGAGAAACCTTTCTATTAGTTTTTGGCCAGGGTAGTTGAAGAGAGTCCCAAAATTACACAGGCTATTACCACAGCCCTTGACTGCCTCTCAGAATGTGAACATAAGACCCTATTGCTGAAGGTAGGCATACTTTGGACACAGGATTTGGAGCAATGGAGCTGGAACTGACCTGGAAGCCACCTCCCCTGAAGGCTATCTGTCATAGCTTTGGAGAGCACTATGCAACTGCTAAGGGAGAATATTAATTGATGGTCCAACCCAGCTACAAAGCCTAAAAACCATATTTATGACAAGCATAGCAAATGATTGGTACAGTAGTGGCACTTTTATTTTGTGAGTAATCAACAGCTATTGAATTGGACTTAAAGTCCACTCAGTGTGAGAAAACTCATGTGTGTTACTGTAAACCTAGCCAAATATATATAGCTGGAGAGGTCATAGGCCTTAGTGAAAACTCCAAGGCTGTAACATTCCTAGACAAATACAATTTCTTACTATGTGCAAAATATGGATCCTTAAATTACATACAAGTATCCCAGTTACCACCCATCAAAGAAGCTTCTTTTTCAACAGACAGAGATTATTACAGAGTTCCACAACTGGTCATACACAGAAATTGTGAACTGTCCTAGCCTAAGTGCCCCATCTACCATACAACCTCTATACCCAATACTCATGAACATAGAACAAGTAATGAAAAGAACAGTAATGTATCTTTCAGTTGTCAACAAGGAAGTGCCCTCATACAGTAGAGGGCCAGGAAAATGTTACAATGACCAAAACGTAGAGAATAACAGTCTACAGTGTTGGTCCTTGGACAGGACTCTTATTTTAAAATCCACTCACCCAAGGCTCAGGGACCACTGTGGAGGAGGGGGCAGAAAGATTGCAAGAGCCAGGGAGGAGGTGCATGACCATATGGAAAGAGTCCTACAGTCTCCTGGGACTCTTCTCATAGGAACCTAGCAATGGTGTCAGCATGCACAAGACCCATGTAAACTTAAGCAGCCAAAAACGCAGCACAGAACTTTGGAAATGAACAGCAAGCCCCAATCTTAGTCCAAGAATTATTGGCAGCTGATTACTGCTGGGTGAGAAAGAGCTTATCTTCTTAAAGGGAGGGACTCTAGATAGGCTGACTAGAACTCAGTGGATGAACTTGCACTGAGGCACATCTGGGGACACTAACTTGACATGACAGGTCTTAACACAAATGACAGAATGTATGAATTCAAGTTGGGGGTACAATGGGAGGATGCCAGTAGGGTAGGGGTTATAAAGATAATTAAGATGTTCAGTATGAAATACACAAAAATTCAACAATTTTTAAAAATAAATCAGAGAAAAAGGGAACATTACAGCAGACCCCGAGGAAATTCAGAAAATCATAAGGAAATATTTGAAAACTTAGTGTTCCACTAAACTGGAAAATTCAAAGGAAAGGGATGAATTTCTAGATATATATACCTACCTATGTTAAATCAAAATGAAACAATTTAAGAAGAATCATAACAACCAATTAGATAGAAGCAATAATTAACAATCTCCCAACTAGGGGCTGGAGAGATGGGTCAGCAGTTAAGAGCACTGACTGCTACCTGGGTTTGATTCCCAGCACCCACTTGATGGCTACGAACCATCCTTACCTCCAGTTCCAGGGGAATCCACAGCCCTCTTCTGATCTCCATAGCACTGCACAACACAGGTGCACTCACATACATGCAGGCAATACACTCATACACATAAAATAAAAATAATAAATAAATAAATACTAAAAATATATTTTTTAAAATCTCCCAATTAAACAGCACTCAGGACCAGATGAATTCAGCACAGAAGTCTACCACAAGTTTAAAGAAGAACTAATATTAACACTCCTTAAATTATTCCATAAAACAGAAGAGGAAGGAATATTTCCAATTTCTTTCTATAAAGCTGCTATTACTGTGATAACAAAATCCAACAAAACTATGTCTAAAATTAGGTAATCATAAGCGAATCTCTATACAAAAATTCTCAATAAAACACTTACAAACTGAATATAAGAGCACATCAAAAACATTATCCACCATAATCTTTTGGCTTGCTCCCAGAGATACAGGGATGGTTCAACATGTAAAGCAACAAATGTAATCCACCACATAAACAGATTCAAGAACAGAAAACACATAATCATCTCGTTAGTTGCAGAAAAAGCCTTTGATAAAATCCAACAGCCCTTCATGATAAACATCCTGGAGTATCTAAGGATACCGGGGACATATCTCAGCATAATAAAGGCAATCTACAGCAAGCACACAGTCAACAGCATACTAAACAGAGAGAAGCTCAAAACATTTCTACTAAAATCAGGAATAAGACCAGGATGTCCACTCCTTCCACGCCTGTCTAGCATAGTGCTTGGAGTCTTAGCTAGAGAAGCAAGACAAGAGAGGGCGATAAAGAAGATACAAAATGGAAAGGAAGAAATCAAAGTGCCCTTATTTGCAGGTAATATGATTCTATATATTAAAGGTGCTAAAACCTCCACCAGAAAACTCATACAACTGATAAACACATTCATCAAATTGCCAGGATGCAGAATTAGCATAAAAACTGTTAGCTTTCCTATATGTAAAGCACCATCATACTGAGAAACAAACCAGGAAAAAAAAAATCTCATTCTTTATAGTCTAAGAAAATCATGGAATAAACCTAACTCTCAAAGTGAAAGACTTTCCCGTACAATAAAAACTTTAAGACACTGAGACAAAAAAAAAAAAAAATCTGACATTTACATAGAATCACAAAAATTCTGAAAATCTACGCCACCTTGAAAAAAAAAATGAAGAAAGATGGAAAGAGGTATTATGTCACATGTCTTCAAAACATATTGCACAGTACAGTAACCAAAATAGAATAACAAGGGCTTAAACAAGCCCAGACCAGTGGAAATCTAGACGTAAACACATATACAGTCTTCAGATTTTTTAAAACATTGCTGAGACCATTAGTGTA
This sequence comes from Nannospalax galili, assembly GCF_000622305.1. Lineage (NCBI taxonomy): Eukaryota > Metazoa > Chordata > Mammalia > Rodentia > Spalacidae > Nannospalax > Nannospalax galili. The sequence continues at coordinate 327,084 of NW_008351881.1, read as the reverse complement.
GAAAAGATAGTCTTTTCAGTCAATGGTGTGGTGCTGTGGAAATTGAACACACACATGCAAACCAATGAAGCTAGACCTTTACAAAAATTTACTCAGAATTGAGTGTCTAATTGTGAGACCCGAAAGCCTAAAACTACTGAAATCAAACAAAGGAAACACTCCAGGACATCGATGTGGGAATGATCTTATGTACAAGACACCAAAACCATAAACAAAATATGCAATAGAGAAACTGCTTGTATAAACTAAAAAGCTTAAGCACAACAATGAAACATACAACAATATATAGCCAGAACACAGAATGAGAGAAAATATTTTAATATATTCATCTGAAAAGGTGTTGACATTCTGAATGTATAAGGAACTCAAAAAATCGGATAACAAGAAAATAAGTAACCGAATTAAAGAAGCAGACAATACATCTACATAGACATGTCTTAAAAGAATACAAAGCCAAGAGGTATACAAAAACACTCTGCATCACTATTTATCATTAAAATACAAATCAAAGTCACAATGAGACATTACCTCACTGCAGTTAGAAAGGATGTTATTTGAAAACTCTACAGATAACAAGTGCTGTTGAGGATGGGAAGGGAAGGGAACTCTTGCATACTTGCTGGATTCTCAATGGGCACAGCCATTGTAGAAAACAGTATGGACCTCCTTCAAATAATTTAAATAGATCCCTACATGTGTGCCCGAAGGAAATGTAATAAGTATTCTAAAAAGACTTCTATATTCTTGTATTCACTGCATCACTTCATAGTAACCAAGACAGGAAAACAAATTAAATGTCCATCAACTGATGATAAACCATGGCACATATACAAAATGGAGTATTATTCAGCTACTAATAAAGACTTAAATCCTGCCATTTATATCAACATGGATTGAAACTGGGAGTCATGTTGCAAGAAGTGTCAGACACAGAAAACAGAGAGTCAGACTAGAGATGTAGCTCAGTGGGTAGAGTGTTTGCCAAGCATATATAAAGCCCTGGACTCATTCCCTACCACCATGTAAAATGAAGCATGGTGGCTCGTGTCTGTAACCCCAGCAATCAGGTGACGAAGGCCAGAGGATCAGAGGCATGAGGTCATTCTTGGGTATATGACAAATTTGATCCCAGTGTGGAGACCCTGTGGGAGCTACAAGGAAGGAAGAAAAGAAGGAAAGGAGGAAG
>NW_008351881.1:325063-325485 GCF_000622305.1 Nannospalax galili | reverse complement strand
GGGGAAGGGAGGGAAGGAAAGGGGAGGGGAAGGGAGGGGAGGGGAGGGAAGGGAAGGGGAGGAGAGGGAAGGAAAACATGTAAGATTTCAACTCGTAAGTATTATCTGAAAAGTTGGTCTCAGTCAGAATGGAAAGGTGATGAGTAGAGGCTGGAGAGCAGATAATGGGGGGATAAGGAGAAAGGACTGAGTTTGACATCAGATGAGAAACCCTGCTGTTTTACTTCACAGTAGGGTGTCAGTAGATGGCAATAACTGTTCGTTTTCAACTAAAGAGAGCATTTTAAAGTGTTCACCCTAAAGGAATGAGGGGTGCTTTAGAGATAAGTAGTCTTGCCTAGATTTAAACATTACACATTTATACACACCAAACACAAGATTATCCTCCATTAATATGGACATCTTGCTTTTATTTATCAGTA
>NW_008351881.1:317295-324916 GCF_000622305.1 Nannospalax galili | reverse complement strand
CAGTGTTTATGGAAATTGCTTTAAATGTTTGAAACTATATATATTATATATACACATATATATAATTATATAGAGTATAGTCACCTTAAAGATGTGAATTGTCAGTCTAGATGCAGAACCCATAAAGACACACTAATGCTAAAAGTAAAAAAATGTAAGTCATAAAAATTTTCATTGTTTTACAATCAAAGAAGACAGCTATGGTGAAATATGTTAGTATCAGCCCAAAATATTACCGGATTACGAGTCAGTTCCTCATGAAGAAAAGCTACAATGCACCAGGTAGACATAACCATTCTGTGTTTGCATGCACCTTGGAACATGCCTCAGACTGTAGGCAGCAGGGGTGGTGAGCTAACTCAACAGTTACAATCATTTGTCGCTCTTGTGGAGACCTGCTTCAGTTCCTAGCACCTACCCACATGGAGCTACCCACTGAAACTCCAGTTCCAAAGGATTCAACATCCTCTACCCTCTCTGGCTTCCCCAGGCAACAGGAACACATGTGGTGCGCATATATAATATAGAGGCAACACACTCACATAAAATAAAAATAAATCATATACACACACCACAAACAGCTACATTATATCCAAACATACTATATTCACACAGAGACCACACATTGTATTCTCGCCACACCAACACACACACACACACACACACACACACACACACACACATATATATACATTAACACACAACTGAACTAAGGTGTGTGTGCGTGTGTGTGTGTGTGTGTGTGTGTGTGTGTGTGTGTAATCATCATGGGAGATTTTGAAATACCTCTTTCAGTAGTTGATAAATTGGCAAAAACCCAATAGTGATATAGAAGACATGAACACACTGATTAACAACATTGATCTAAATATTCTTTGCTAACCACCACAATTAAAGAATATACATTATGTTCAAGAGTACATGAAACATTTACAAAAACTGACCAGAGACTGAAGCAAATCTCAACAAATCTCAGGATTTTAATATTGTGAGACTTATTCTTGAGCAATACTAAAGTTCAGCTGGAAGTCAGTAACAAATAGGAAAATCTATGTAACTAGAACTACCTTCACATATAGCAAAAATGTCAAAGAAGATATCATATTGACAATAAGAAATATTATATATATATAAAATTATAAAATATAACACTAAAATTTGTGGCATAAGTCTAAGACTGTTCTTCAGAGTTGAATTCATGATCTTACATGTATGTATATGTTAGGAGAAAGGAGAAAGCCAACGGTCTTGGGTTTTAGAAATTAGCAAGATGATAGCTAGTTAATCCTCCCAAAGGAAATACTAAATATAAAAGAAAAAACCATGAAATTGAAAACAAATATACAATAGCAAGTATCAACCAAGCTTAAAATTAGAAGTTACTTCCTTAAAAGCCTATGAAATGATAAATCTTCACAGAATTATGTCAAGTATGACAGATAAATCCTCAATACCAGTAACTGGAAAAGGAGCACAGCACTTGTTAAACTGCAATAGATTTGACCTCTACCATCCTCCATGCTTGAACAGATGTGCAGAGGTTAAGAGCACTGCCTGCTTTCACAGAGGACCTGGGTTCTATCCTCAGCACCCATATAGTGGCTAACAACCATCTGATGCCCTCTTCTGGCCTCTGCAGGCATTGCACGACATGAGTGCACCTCCTTACACATAATGCACTCATACACATTAACAAAAACCCTTTCTATATTGACATAAATCAACCAAAAATAACAGATATGCCAAAATAGGTGTTGCATTTATGTAGGAATTTCATAGAAAATAGACTGGCTAAGTCACTCAAAAATACATGAAAAAAATACACAATTTCATAAATAATATGAAAAGCAAATTAAAATCACAATGTGATAACATTCATCAGAACAGATAATGTGGAATTATCTAGTACCAGGAACTGGTGACCCAAGATATAAAATACCATATCTGTCACATTATGCTTATTGAGAGGGCAGTTTTACAAACACTGGAAAGCCATTGAGAATTATGTAGTAAAATACATTCTCTACTGAATAGTTATACCAGTTTAGTTAAGTTTAGTTACATGGGAACTGGAGAGATGGCTCAGGAATTAAGAGCACTGGTGTTCTATCAGAGGTAGACACCCAGTATCTACATGGCAGCTAACAACCATCTGGGGTAGATACCCAGTACCTACATGGCAGCTAACAACCATCTATAACTCCAGTTCCAGGGAAAACTGATGCCTCTTCTGACCTCTTAGGGCATTGCATTACATGGATGCACTTATAGAAATATGGAGAGAATAGAGTTATGCACACAAAATAATAATAATAAAATATTACATTAGTTACATAACAAATATAAATACATATGAACAAGAAATATGAATGAGACTTTATCCTTTTCAACATTAATTCTAGAGACTAAAATTCTGAATACTATAAATGTTCATCACCAATAGAATGGCTAAATTGTACACAGTGACATATCAGAGCATATGATAGCAATGAATGATTTTTAATAATATAACACTGAACAAAAAATCCTCTATGCAAAAAACCTTCATAATTTCTAGTAGTTCTTTGGAAGTAAAAGACAGGAAGTAAATGATTAGGAAAGCAAAAATATAGCCCATCTGGGGTCTTGGTGATTTATTGATTTAGAGGTCATTTCACAAGTGTTTTGTTTTTTAAAAATTATTTTATTTATTATTTTAATTTTATGTGTATGAATGTTTTGCCCACTTGTGCATGGGTATACCCATGTTGTGCAATACCCAGAGGTCAAAAGAGGGTGTGGGATCCCCTGGAACTGGAGTTATGGACAGTTGTTAGCCACTATGTGGGTGCTGGGAATAGAACGTGGGCCCTATGCAAGAGCAGCCAGAGTTCTTAACCACTGAGCCATTTCTCCAGCCCAAGTGTTTGCTGTTTAGTAAGCCAGTGAATACTCTTTTACTTTGGGATGCTTGTCCCTATTTACTATATGTCAATAACATATTATCAAAGGCTCTTTTCTCAAGCATATATATAATGTGTAAATTAGTTCTCAAAACCTGAAGCTGCAGCATATTGGATGGTGAATAACTGCCTCATATCATTGCTGGAAGAAAAGAGCATCACTGGGGTTAAAAGAAGATCAAAATGTGGACATGTCTCCAGTTGATGACCGCTATCAATGCCATGAGCTGCTAGCGATGTTGCAGACCCCTTATGCTTTTGAGCAGCTGGCAAGGAGATAATCATAGGGTTAGGCTGAAAATATACTTGATGAAAATAATTTTGGAAAACCAGCTGTAGTAGTTGTCAACACACAGGATCCAATGCAAAGTTAGACCATGGGGGATACACTGAGAATGACCAGCAACTACAGCTATTCCCGGGCAACCATGGGAAAGGGTTTCCAGGACCACCCATGGATAGGAAAGTCCATGTATGTTCAGGGCCTCATATACCATGGTATCATATTTGCATATAACCTATGCACATCCTTCTGTGTGTCTTAAATAATCTCTGGACTGCTTATGACACCTAATGCAATGTATGCACTCTAATCAGCTCTTATTGGGTAGTGAATGACAAGAAAGAGTTGACACATGTCCAGTACACATGCAAATTTTAATTTTTCAAATAATTTCAATCTTGATCAGACCTGCATATGTGGTGTGGACCCCACTGATACAGAGAGATAACTGCACACAGCATGTTCATGTGGTAGGGAGTACTCATTCATAACCTGGCAAGCTATTCGGTGTTACTAAGATTTGCTGCATAAATTTGTATTATCAAATTTTAGTGCAAGCAAAATTATTTTGGTCTTTCCAATTGTCTATGATTGACTCCATTACTACTGAAAACTGGAAATCAAAAAATTGATGGAACATTCACTCTAGGTTAAACAACTAAAGTCAATTAAGTCTTAGGTTTGAACTCAAGGTTAGTTTAAAAAAGATGTTGCTGTTTCCTTTTCTGAAATTCTACTGATTACCTTTCCGAAGATGAAGAAACTTTAAGCTATTGTATCAAACAAACAAGAATGAGCATATGGGCAGATCATTGGATTTAAACAAGTTTTGTAAAAGTATAAAGGCTATTGAATATGACAAGATCATGTAGATGTAAACAAACAAAAGTCCTGGAGATCAGGATAAAATAATTGAGTAGGAAGCTCCATTCCATTTTATACCATATTATATGATTTATATCCCATAGAGGCAAAAAATGTGATTTGTAAAATGTGATTTGTGAACTCTGTAGTCTGTCGGAGTGTAACTTCCAGGGGGAAGGCCTAGACAGTGAATGATGATTAAGTTCAGAAGATTTCCCATAATACCTGGAGCTCTCTGGCACACAGCTGTACATCTGATCTTATAACCTTTGTACAGTTTTCAAAAGCCAAAGTGACTGCACTCTGATGCTGGATTGCTGCACTTGATAAGGGCAGACCAAGAAAGCAGGGCACCCCTTCACCTTGGTGTCTACCCTGCCATTGTAAAGATCTCTTCCTTGAGCTAAAGGGAGTCTATGGTGATTTAAAGAGGCAGTGCCCTTCCTTTCTCTATCTTACTTTTACCTCCTCTGGGAATAAGAAAAAAATAACTTCATATACATGAAAATCAGTGACCATGCATCCTTAGGGAAAGGCGCAGGACCAGAAAAAACTTCAAAGAACTTCACTTTGTAGCTTAGACTAGTTATTGGCACATATATCCTACCCTGGTCAAAAAACAATAACAAAATTAGCAAATCCTGTTAGTCAACTCAAATTTCCAGGCTTAAAAAAAAAGCATAAGGAAAATATGCCCAATTCAAGGGGAAAATTAAATTTGATCTAGATTTGCCCCACAAAGAATTCTTTTTAATTTTCTTAACGCTGCTCAAAGAACAAAAGAAAAACGTGAAGGAGACAAAATAGAACAAAATTGAACTATTAATGAAGAGATTTACAGTCTAAACCAAAGAGAAATTCTGGAGCCATGAAAGCATAATAATATCTCTGAGAGACATCAAGCCCTTGGCCAATCTGACAGAAAGACAGACAGACAGAGAAAAGTCTATTTAGCGAAATTAGCGATCAAAATGTGTCATTACAATAGGCTTGAATGAAATCTAGAACATGATTAGAGATTGCTTAGTAAACTTGTACTCTAAAAACGTGGAATAAATAAGAAGAATGTCGAAATATATACCATCTACCAAATTAAAAACAGGAGAAATAAATGACTTAAATAAACACACTACAAGAAATGGGATAGAAGGTGTAATCAGTAGTCTTCTGTCAAAGAAAAGCCCAGGGCTGCATGGGTTCACCACTGAATTCTATCAAACTTTCAAGGAAGATCTCATACCAATTCTTCTTAACTTGTTCTGCAAAATAGAAAGTGATGGAAGGAATGCTGCCAGACTCATTCAATGAAGCCAGCATTCTTCTGATACCAAAACCAGGTGGCAGAGGCAGAGGCAGGCAGATCTTTGTGAGTTGACACCAGCCTGGTCTACATAGCAAGTTCCAAGCCAGCTGGAGCCATAGAAAAAAAAAAAAAAAAAAAAAAAGAAAAAGAAAAAAAAACTTCAGACCAAATTCTTTGATGAAAATAGACACAAAATTTTTCTTAAAAATGCTTCAAATTCAGGAATACATTAAGAATGGATCGTGCCTTATGATGCAGTAGTGGCACTGTTATGGGGGGGGCAATCAACAGCTGTGTAATTGGACTTAAAACTTAAAGCCCTTCCAATGGGAAGGAACTCCTGAGTGGCACGGTAAACTCAGACAAATACACATGGCAGGAGAGGACAGGGATCCTGGAGAAAGCCCCATCTCTTTCATATCTTTAGACAAATGAAATTTCTTACTATATGCTAAATATCAATCCTTGTGTTTACAAACAAGCGTGACATACATTGCTCACCAAAAAGCTTTTCTTTGCAAGAGATAGAGGCCACTGCAGAACTGCACATCTGGTCAGACACAGAGAATATATGTCTGAGACATGCCCAGTACTAGGTGACACAACTAGAGTTGAACCTCTACCACTAAGTCTCATGGAACTTAGCAGAAAAAGGGGTAAAAAGAAAACTCAACTCTCAACTGTAAAGCTTCCTTATACAGCAGAGTATCATGCATACAGAAAGCCACAACTGGCCCAGTTTTAAAGAATAAGAGACTTCAGAGTATAAGATAGGACTACTGCATGGAACCTCATCCACCAACAGCTCAGGGACCATTATGGAAGAGGCAGAAAATTGTAAGAGCCAGGGCTGGTTCATGAACACAGAGAAACAGAGGCTTTCAGGCCACAGGAAGCTTGCACATGTGAACTTGTGGCAATGGTGGCATCGAGCACAGGACCCTGCCAGCTTAATTAAACAAGGGCTCAAAGGGAGGAGAGAAATAGGTGGTAGGCCCAGCAGTAGATTGAGAACTATTGGAGACTGATTGCTACTGGGTGAGGGAGAGCATGCCTTATATACACTCTATAGACGGGCTGCTTAGACTCCAGTGGACAAATTTACACTGAAGGACATTGGGTACAAATGCCTGAATGGATAGGACTTAGCATGTATGGTGGAATACATGAGGTCAAGTGGAGGGACAGGGGAGGCATAAATAGGGGAGGGGGGTCTAAATTTGATTAGGAACTGTTGTATGTAACTACAAAAGCTCAATAAAATATTCATATCTAAAAAAATGGAATGTAAAACCCCTGTACTCTAATAACCATGGGTTCAATTTCCACCTTTATTATTTATTACCTGAAATGCACTTAATTTGCTTACCTTCTGAATCTTAACTTTCTCATCCATAAAGTAGGGATGAAATTACTTACCATATATATATAGCTACCATTAATGGGGGATTTATAATTAATATTGATAAAACCTAGAATTACTGCTTTCTCACTGAAAAGATATGCAGGACTTAAATAACAATATTAAAGTAGAAAAATATCCTCTGACTAATTCTTTTTATTTTAACGTCTATAAGATATTTTTTGAGATGCAGAGATAAACATTTCTGTAAAGTCACACAGAAAATTTGTACTAATTTCTGCCTTATTAAATACCATGTTAATTACTGTGAAATAGATTTGGTTCTGCTGCATTGACATCGGTGTAGAGTTTTGTGTTATGGAGTATTTTATAGCTATTAACCACTGTCCTTACAGCATTTCCGGGAACTAGACCGTCAGAGACTTCTTGGTGCACTAATTAGAACTCTGGCATGGCAGGGTCATAGACCTTGCTCAGCATTCATAATGTAGGCAACAAAGGCTGCATGGTAGGGAAGAACTGGAAGATGGAAGTGTAGATGTCAAGGATCTGGTCACAGCTTTGTGCCTCTATAATTTAGCCAGGCCACAAAATTTCTTTGATTCTCTTTTTCCCTGTGTGAAAGGAATACAATCAGAGGGGCTCATAAGGAGCCTGGAGATCGGGAAGTCATGATTGGGACAATAACCATTATGTCATCAAAATATAGATCTATTTGGCAGGAGAGATGGCCCAGCAGTTAAAAACATTGGCTATTTTTTGTATAGGACCTGGGTTCAGTTCCCAGCACCTACATGGCAGCTCACAACCATCCATAATTACAGTTCCAGGAATTCAACATCCCATTCTGGCCTCTGTGGTCGTTG
>NW_008351881.1:304403-316944 GCF_000622305.1 Nannospalax galili | reverse complement strand
ATTCAAGGGAACAGGTTACAACAGCCACCTGAGGTGACACACAAGCAGTGTAGTGAGAAGCTGAGCTTCAGACTCAAGCCTGGGTATAACAGGTGACAGCTCAGTAGCTTATCACCCACTCTCCAAAGACCTCTCCTCAGCAGCACAACACAAGAAAAGGCTCTGCTTTAAAGAGAACAATCCAGAGAAGCTGGCAGACCTCAGTCCACAGTCTTCCTTTCTCACAAGCCAACCAGCAGGGCTAGGTGTGAGTATCCACACAGAACTGAAGATGTGGGAAAAGAAACACTTCAGGTCAAATCTAAAAAGCCAAATTCAGTATTAAAAAACATACTCAAAAATTTTTACAATACTTTTAATTCGTATGAAAGCAATACCACCTTCATTGGAAACTTTCAACTTACTGTAAACATAAACTTACCATGAGGTCACTAGTAGGAGACAAAATGCCAAAAAGGGAAGAAACTTTCCGGCCAATCCCTGAGAGCATGCCTTGCCCTTGAGGTAGGACATGTTGGTGAATCTTCCCTGAGCTTTCAGGAATCAATCGAATCAGCTGGCTTCCCATGGAGGACAAGATGAAACTTCCTCCCTATGAATAAATACCATGAGATTAGCAAAGAATGCATCTAACCCCAGGACAAAGAGCTAGCAAAAACGTTTGTTATAGGGGCTGAAAAGAAAGCTCAGCCATTAAGAGCAATGGGTGTTCTTGCAGAGGATCTGGGTTTGGTTCCCGGCACCCACATGACAGCAAACACCTGTCCATAACTCCAGTTCCAGGGGATCCGATGCCCTCTTATATATATATATATATATATATATATATATATATATGCAGGCAAAACAATCATATAAAATAAAAATAAATAAATAAAATATGGATCATTGTCATTTACAGAGTAATAGTCATCTGAAGCATCTTGGCTCATTCCACCAGCTTGGAACAAAATCTAAGGTTGAGTCATATGAGGCTAGATGAAATCTTACTCAGAATTATTTAGGACTCATGAAATACAGAGCAGATAAAGCAGGTATGTACTGGGCTCTTCCTAGGTGACTTGAACCATTACTTATCCTTTCAAAGCTGTCCAGTGGGTAGACATTGTCTAATTTGAACATTCAGATGACCTACTCTAGAAAGCATCAAGAATTCTAAGGAACCTGATAGTATCTCTAGAGTAAGTTCCTAAACCAGGCATTTCTTCTTGGCCAAGGAGAGAACGGGGAAGTAAACATACTAGTACTTACCTTAAAGGGAACTCTGTATGCATCTAGGAACCTATAAGTAATACAGGACTGAATGTGAGAAGAATCTCGAGAAAGCTACCACACACAATATCCCTGGGGATATGTAAGCTAAGATCAGAAGGAATTATTTTGTCATATGAAGTATCCAACTCTGTGGTTTGACTCTCAGAAATATTTACTTGATGCACCTTATATTTCAGATTGCTATGAGCAAGGGAGAATAAAAAGCATTGTAATAGAAAAAAATCGAGAAGGGAGAAGTCTAGCGAAGGATGGAAGTGAAGACAAAGGTCTGAAGACAGACTGCCATCAATTCTTAAGGCCCAGAGCTAAGCACTGCTGCTCCTGACAACTGCCAGTCCACTCCTATTCTTCATGGGCTGTCCAATTTCTCTTCCAAGTCTCCTACTATCTGTAATAGACCAGCATATCTCCAGGTATTTTGTTTCACAGTTTGCATCCAGATGATGCTTCATAAATTGTATTTTGTGCTTTTGGTGTCTCTTAGTTTCCAAGGATAATCTTCAACTTTGTATAAACATTTCTTAGTTTTTCTATCAATCTCTCCCTTTCTCTAACCAGATCACTGGACAATGTACAAATAAAAAGTGTCTTCAAGGTGCCTTTTTTATAGGCTTCTTGGCTAATGTCACTTTAGGGAATTAAAATTCATTAATTAGCAATGAATTATCACTAAAACCACTATTTAAGGCATGCCTGTAATGACTATCAAGTTTCAGTATTGAGATAGTGTCATAAAGCTAGGTGCTTCTGGTCTGTGACAACTCCTTGGGATTCACACCACGCAACCTATCTGGTCTCTGTGGTTCTATTGCATGAGATCCATTCTACATGTGGTAAAAATGGATTCTTTAAACTCCCAGTACATTTTTATCCTATTCTCCAGAGGCAGACAGGGACCATGTGCCTTCAACCTTTCCCTTTCCTGCCTCAGCCAGGAAGGCTGCATGTGTACATCTGTACTTGGATTCAGACACAAAAAGATAACCTGTAAATCCAGCAGTTTCATCAACAGAGATCACTTGGAAATGGAGCTATAAATAAAGTGTTTTAGAACCCAAAGTTGACTGTTTCTGTCAACAAATATCAAGAATGGAGGCTTTATTATTATACCAGAAGCAAGTAAATGGGTTTTCCTGCCAGCAAAATCAGTGCATAACATACTCAACGTGCCTACTGGAGCTGCAGCATGAAGCACACTTCTGGATCATATAGAAAGGGCTTTCCTTCATCACAGTCATTAAAGCTAAGGAACATACAGGACAGCTCAATAAATAAATCATTTGGTTTATACTTTCTTTTAATGCTTTCAGTCAGTGTGAAGGATGGATATAAACATGGCTTTACAGCCTTCATGAGTGGGCAAGTGATAGAGTGTAGGGGAGATTCTGGGTAAACCGAGCAGGGAGTCTCAAGAATGCCACATTGGGCAAAAACATTAGAAGGACTGGAGTAGATCACTCAAGACCCATCTTCATGTACTTTAATAGGTTAACTTCATTCATATGGAAGAAATCATTCTCATTTATTTAGAGAAATACACCCTTTTTCCCTATAGTCCCCAATAGTTTCAAGGCTCCTTCATCAATCTCTCAAAGTTATGTACATCAACAGAGATTACACGGAAATGGAGTTATAAATAGGGTGCTTTAGAATCCAAAGTGTATTCAGACTGCTTCTGTCAACAAAGATCAAGAAAGGAGGCTTTATTATTTTACCAGGAACAAGTAAATAGGTTTTTCTGCCAATAACAGCAGTATATAGCATGCTCAACACGCCTACTGGAGCTGTAGCATGAAGCACATTTCTGGATCGCATAGAAAGGGCCTTACTCATATTTGAGTTCTTTGAGTGTAAGTTATTTAGTCATTTATATTGGGGGCAAATACATTTTAGTGAAAGTTTTTATACATATTTATGAAACAAAGGAGAAAATAAAATATTAAAATAGACATTAGAGCTTAATAAAAATTACTATTGAGGTTCCAACCTACCCCATTCCCACCCTCTCCCTTGCTAGCCTTGGACCCAGGCCTGCTCTAATTCTTCTGCTTCAGATCTCTGGATTATCTTCCTAACCAAGACTAGCTAAATTTCCAAGCATAGACTCCACTGGCTCCTGATCTGTCTGACCCAGACCAGCCCTCCTACAGACGACCTACTACCCTGTCCCACCAACTACTCACAGCAGCATACTACCCTGCGAGAACCCAGAACACACACCAATTTATTTTTCATACCTGAGCTAAAAGCAACCAAGCTACATAAACAATATTAACAGAACCAAAATTCAATTACACAAAGGCAGAATCAAAGTTCCTACAGGACACACAACCAACAAATAACATACATATAACCAAACAGTAGCACATAAATACAGGTAATATGAAAAGCCAAGAGAATAAGTCCCCAACAAAACCCACTAGTCCTACAGAAGTGTTCTATAATGAGAACCACTCCAAGGAACCTCAGGATGCAGAATTTAAAAGAACAATGCCATAAACATGATCAAAGAACTTAAAGAGAAGACAGACAAACAACTCAAAGAACTCGAAGAGGAAAGGCATAAACTTGTGATGGAAGCTTAAGAATATACAAATATGAGGCTTATTGAAATATCTAAAACATTTCAGGACTTGAAAACTGAATTCACAAAATATGGAATATTGAAGAAAACCCAAACTGAAATGAACGTGGAATTGAAAACTCAATAAGCCAATTGGAAACAACAGGACAAAGTCTCACAAGCAGAATGAATGAAATGAAAACAGAATATCAAGACTGGATGACAAAGGTGAAGATCTGGAATCCTATGTAAAATTAAAAAAAAAACAACAAAAAACAGGAATGGAACATGCAGGATAGGTGGGACAACAAGAAAAGACCAAATCTACACATCACAGGCATACAGGAAGGAGAAGAATCTAGGGCCAATGGCATTGACCAGGACTTTAAAAGAATTATAGAAGGAAACTTCCAAAAATTAAGGAAAGACTTACCTATACAGATTCAGGAAGCACACAGAACACCAATTAGACGTGAACAGAAAAGAAACTTGCCACAGCATATCATAGTAAAAACATTAAATGTACAGAACAAAGAGAGGGTATGGAAAGCTGCTCGAGAAAAACAAATTACATATAAAGGAAAACCCATCAGAATTACAGCTGACTTTTCAGTCTGGCTAAGATCAAGAGAACAAAAGACACCAAATTCTGGTGAGATGTGGAGAAAGGGGAACGCTCATTCACTGCTGGTGGGAATGCAAACTTGTTCAACCACTATGGAAAGGACTGTGGAGAACTCTCAAAAAACTAAAAATGAACCTACCATATGATCCAGTTATACCACTCCTTGGCATATACACAAAGAACTCATTCTACTGTAGAGATACCTGAATAGCTAAGAAATGGAAACAACCTAAATGTAGCTCTGCTAAGGAAAGGATAATGAAAATGTGGTACATTTACACAAGGGAATTCTACTCAGTGGTAGTAACACAAAGGCAGAAAAGCAAGCAGTGATATATTTTCTCCCTCATTTGCAGATGGTAGCACCAATCCCTTGTATGTGTGTATATATTCTGATTTAACACCAGGAGCCAGGAAAGTAGAAAGGATACATGGAGGTAAAAGAAAAGAAGGAATCTGAAAGAGGGATAGTAGGGAACTCTAATGACCTGAAGTAGGGAAGTGGAAGTGTTTGGCTGGGAGGGGAGAAAGGAAGGAGATGCAGGGGGCCATGGTGGAAGAGGAGGGAACTCAGGAGGGGGGGAATGATGGGAGGCAGGTGTTACTGGGGAGAGGGTGGGGATAATAGGGGCACTTGGACTGGGGAGGGAGGGGAAAGGTTGAATGGGGGGTTAGAGATGAATGGCTTTGTAGGGGGGCTAGGGAAGCCAGAGGGAAATGTGTTGCCTCCAAAACACCCTGAAAAATGCACATACAGCATCTGAACATTAGTCACTGACCTGGAAGCCTTCTACCTGAAGTTTAGCTCTCATAGCTCTGAAGGATACTTTCCAAGCTGCTAAGGGATGAAATCTAACAATGGTCCAACCCAGCTTTAAAGCCTAATAACCATAATGACCAGCAGTGCAAACTACCTCTACTCTTATGGTAATAGCACTGTAATCTGGGGAGGTAATCAGCAGCTATCTAATTGGAATTAAAGTTCTTTCAATGGGAGTGAACTCATGGGGGGCACTATAAACCCAGCAAAATACACACTCCTAGAGGTCATAGATCCTAGAGTACATCCTATTTTTGTCTTATCTCTAGACAAATGAAGTTTCCTACCATATGCTAAATATGCATCCTTATTCACAGACAGGTATACCATATACCACTCATCAAAGAAGCTTCTTTTTGCAACAGAGGGAGGCTACTGCAGAATCCCACAACTGGTTCAACACAAAGAATATACATCTGAGAAATGCCCAGTATTAGGTGACATATCTACAGTGGAACTTCTACACCTAAGACTCATGGAACATAGCAGAATGAGGGGTAGAGAGAAAACTCATGCATCCCTCAACTCTCACCAGTGAAGCTTTCTTATACAACACAGTGTGATGCACACAGGAGGTCACAACTGGCAAAGTTTTAAATAATTAGAGACTGCAGAATGTGTGTCCCAGGATAGGGCTCCTATATTAAACCTCTCTCACCCACAGCTCAAGGACCCTTGCAGAAGAGGGGGCAGAGAGACTGTAAATGCGTATAAATGCCAGGGCTGGTTCATGAACATAGGGAAACAGAGGCTTTCAGGCTACTGGAATCTTGCACATGTGAACTTGCAGAAATGGTGGCATCAAGCACAGGACCCATGTCAACTCAATCAGACAAGGGACCAGAATGGAGTGAGGGAAATGGGTGGCATGCTGCCCCTAGTCTGAGAACTATTGGAGGCTGACTACTACTGGGTTAGGGAGAGTAGGCCTTACTTACGATCTCTAGATAGGCTGACTAGACTCCAGTAGATGAATCTGCAGTGCAGAACATCACATGTGGGTACAAATGACTAGACAGAACTTAACATGTATGGCAGAATACATGAGGTCCTGGGGGGGTGGGGGTTGTGGGACATGGATGAGGAAGGATAAATTTGATTAAGAACTGTTGTAAGAATTGTACAAAAGCTCAATAATTTTTTTAAAAATTACCACTGAGAATTCCACATTGGAGAATAGACTGAAAGCTCCTCTGTGCCATGTGGTAAATGAGAAGAGAAAAAACAGCAAACAGACAATGTCCCAAAGAAAGAAAAGGAGGGAGGGAGGAAGGAAGGAAGGAAGGGTTGTTGTTGCCTGCCTTAGTGGGCTAGCTACTTGAGGACTCTCAGTTGGGGGCAGGGGATGAGTTGGTACGAACAACGGCGCAGACTTGGGAGACTCACTCAGGAGTTAGCAAGCAAGCTCATTTACTGTGCCATTAGGCCTTTCTTTTATACCCCCCACCTGATCTTCATTGGTTCATTTGGCTATGTGTCTCCTCTTCATTGGTGCGGCGTGCTGTCCTCTCTTTGTGTCATTTGATGTTGTGTTTTATGGCAGGTTTTAGGTTAGCCTGAATAATGGAAGTATTTACTGGCCCACATATCCACATATCCAACCTTTCTATTTTATTTTAGACAGGATGCCTTGTCCTGACCTTGTAGGCCCCACCTCGTGGGTGCTCCAGCATTTTGGACTGTGCCTGTCTTAGGTTGGCCTACTCAGTAGGTCCTTACCCGTCATTGACTACCAGCCCTCAAAGGAGCATCACCACAGTGGGTCTCTCAGGATATCAGGGTGCTTTTTAGGCTTTTGAAACCTCCACTATCCATGCTTGTATAACCACGTTTGGTGGAACATGATCTTTATTTATAATTGCCAATAGAACCTGTGCCGTCGTTTTATTAGTTTTACGTTGTCATCGCACCTGCTTAAGGAGACATCTCAAAAGAACAAGAATGATTATTATCGCTAATCCCATGACTAAATAAGCTACAATCCTGGAGGGATCAATCCTGGAGGGATCAAAAAGACTTTTTATATTGTTCCATACCTCCATAATAAATGAAGCATCCAAATCTAGAGGGTTGACCTGGGTGTAATTAAGGGCGATTATTTGTTGGGTCATGGTCAGTGAAGGATTGAGGAATTCTTATGACCAGAGCCCCTTAATTTGCTGTGAGAGCTGTGCTCTAGCTTGAGTCAAATTGCTTACTTTATATGGTGTTAGGCATAGATTATTATACCTTGGATCACAATTTGCAGAGAGAAGCATATATAATGTTTGGACCTCTTCACCTAAGAGGTCAATTTGTTGTGGTAGATTTTGAACAGCTGAATAAAAGTGGGCATTGATAAGTGTTTGGGTATGGAAAACCTCGGCAGATGCCTTAAGCGCATCGTTTAAGGCTGTAGCTGTTTGTATCGTGTGTGTTACAGCCACAGCAGATGCTGCCCCTGCAGCCACAGCTCTGTAATAGCGAGAGCAATTGCCGCCGAGATCCCAAAGTCTCTTTTTTGTCTATTTGTTGGTCCTTGAAATGTGAGGGGAAACCGCCCATTTCAAGGGGGGGAACTTACGGAGGAATTAAAGGCGAATGAAGTGAAAGGAAATTCTCCACAGAAATAGAAGTCTAAGAAAACGACGACTAATGCACAGATGAAGCACAGTAGGACAGTTAACCACTCAGAAGAGAAGAGAGAGGACATAGAGGAGTGTTTAGGACCAAGATGTCTTGAGCTTAGTGGGGCGCTTCCATGGTTCTTTAGGCCATGGGCTATGCCCACACAGTGTCTCCAGAGGACAGGAGCCTGTCAGGAAGCTCCTGGTTGGTCCGTTTCCTGGGTGATGGGCTCTTATGTGGAAACGCCAGGAGGACTGAAAAGGAAGGTATGTGCCTCCCTATCAAGGACGGAAAAACGAACAGACAAATGATCACAAACACACGGAAGGGGCCTACTCAAAGAAAAACAGCTGAAAGGGACCAAGACTGGTCGACAGAGAAAACAGAGAAATCAACTCAGGACCTGTGGAGGCAACAGCGTTAGAAGAGCGCAAAAATCATGCCCCAGAAAATGACAAAAGCAGGCACCACAATGACCAGGATCCAAGCGAGGTCTGTGAAGGCCACGTTGGGCACCAGATGTTGCTGTTGCCTGCCTTAGTGGGCTAGCTACTTGAGGATTCTCCATTGGGGGCAGGGGATGAGTAGGCAGGAAGTCAACAGCACAGACTTTGGGAGACGACTCAGCAGTTAGCAAGCAAGCTCGTTTATTGCGCCATTAGGGCTTTCTTTTATACCCCCACCTGATCCTCATTGGTTCATTTGGCTATGTGTCTCCTCTTCATTGGAGCGAAATACTGTCCTCTGTTTGCATCATTTTATGTTGTGCTTTATGGCAGGTTTTAGGTTAGCCTGAATAATGGAAGTATATACCGATCCATTTCCCCACAAGGAAGGAAGGGAGGGAGGGAGGGAGGGAGGAAGGAAGGAAGGAAGGAAGGAAGGAAGGAAGGAAGGAAGGAAGGAAGGAAGTAAACTGGTAACTCACAGAGTGAAAGGACAGTTGTAAAGGGCAAGTCAGTGAAAAGAAACAAGCTAAACACAACTCTAACTGAATGGTTCACAGGCTGGAGGAGACAAGGCAGAAACCTCATCACAAAGGTAAGCCATTTGGAGTTGAGTTTTTTTCAGGAATTGTCAACCTTACCCATCACACCTTACCCAGGTATGGAACATTGTGAGCTACAATAACAACCAGTCTGGCAAGACATGTCCTTGGTGCAGTAATGGAATGAAGTTTATGTGAGTAACCAACACTTTTCTGATTGTATTGAAAAGAATGGGCCCATCTCTGATCTCAGCAGATCACCAGAGAGTGCCTGAGTTCTGGCCTCCCTTTGGCCTCCCTCTGGCAGAGGGCTTGAGAACACAGGAGACTGCCTGAGGGTTCCCGAATCCTGCCTCCATGTGGTGGTGAGCTTCCCCTAATTGCACCACACCCATCCCCCACACGAGATTTCCTGAGGCCCCTCTCAAGGCCCCTCTCTGGCTTTGGTAGGCTAAGGCTGAGTACTTAGCAGACAGAAGAGATCTACAAGGAGAACCCCCTAGAGGAAACCCAAGACACTGAATTTAAAACAACCATCATAAACATGATCAAGGAATTGAACAAATTTAAAGAACACATGAACAAACAAATCAGAGAACTAAAAGAAGGTAGGGATAAATTTCTGAATAAATTCACAAAAGAGATAGAAACATTGAAGAAAACTCAGGCAGAAATGAAGAAGGGAGTGCAAAACTCAATAAGACAACTTGAAACAACAGGAGAAAGCCTCACCGCTAGCATGAATGAAATGGAAAACAGAATATCAACAATGGAAGATAAAGTTGAAAAATTGGACCACTCAAGCAAAGATCATGGAAAATTTAAAAAGAAAGCAGAAATTGAATATGCAAGAGATCTGGGACACCATGAAAAGACCAAATCTACAGATAATAGGAATAGAGGAAGGAGAAGAATTTCAGGTTAATGGTGTTGGCCAGATCTTAAACAGGATTGTAGAAGAGAATTTCCCAAAATTAAGGAAAGACATCCCCATACAAATACAGGAAGCACATAGAACACCAAATAGACAGTATCAGAAAAGAAACTCCCTATGGCATATCATAGTAAAAACACTTAATGTACAGAGCAAAGAGAATACCGAAAGCAGCAAAAGAAAAACAAGACAAATGTAAAGGAAAACCCATCAGAATTACAGCTGACATATCAATGCAAACTATGAAAGCCAGAAGTGTCTGGACCAAGGTATTTCCAGTTCTGCAAGACAATAGATGCCAGCCCAGAATACTCTACCCAGCAAAAATGTCTATTAAAATTGAGGTGAAAAGAAAAATCGTCTATGACACAAATAGCCTGAAAGAATACAGGTCCATGAAACCAGCCCTTCAAAGAATACTTGAAGCAACACAAAGAGCAGAGAGAGAAACAACTATACCCCAGGCACAATGAAAGAAAACAAAAAAAGGTATAATCTAGGAAACAGAAAATTAGACAGGGAACACAAACAGCAATCAAAATGAAGGCAACCAATATACATCTTTCCATAATAACCTTAAATACCAAAGGACTGAACTCCCCAGTTAAAAGACACAGGCTGTGAATGGATTAAGAAACTAAATCCACCTCTTTGTGGTCTGCAAGAAACCCATCTCACCTTCAAGGACAGGCACTACCTTAAGGTGAAAGGATCGAAAAGAATATTCTAAGCAAATGGCCCTAAGAAACAAGCAGGGGTTGAAATTCTAATATCTGATAAAATAGACTTCAAAGTAAAACTAATCAGAAGCGATAAGGAAGGTCACTTCATTCTAATCAAAGAAAGAGTTAACCAAGAATATACTACAATCCTGAACACATAGGCACCAAACTCTGGTGCACCCAAATTCATAAAAACAACATCACAGAACTTTAAGACACAGATTAACCCCAATTCAGCAATAGTAGGGGACTTCAGTACCCTACTGCCTCCATTAGACAGGTCAATTGGACAAGTAATAAACAGAGAGACTTCTGAATTAAATGATACCATACATCAAATGGACCTAACAGACATCTTTTGAATATTCCAGCCCAGCACCAAAGAATACACTTTCTACTCAGCACACCATGGAACTTTTTCAAAAATTGACCACATACTGGGCCACAAAACAAACCTCAACAAATACAAAAAAATTGAAATAATACCATCCATTCTATCGGACTGCAATGCAATAAAAGCTCAAAATCAACACTGGAAAAAGCCCTCATGACTACACAAACTCATGGCGACTGAACAACACACTCCTAAACAATGAGTGATTCAAAGGAGAAATTAAGAAAGAAATAAAAGAATTCCCGTAATTCAACGAAAAGGACAATACAACACAACACAACCTTTGGGACACATTAAAAGCAGTCCTAGGAGGGAAGTTTATAGCTCTAAGTACCTGCATTAAAAAATTAGAAAGAGCCACAAGAGAACACTGCAACTCAAGACACTGGAAAGACAAGAATAAGTGAAACACAAAACCAGGAGAAGAGAAAAATAACAAAATCGGAGCATAAATTAATGAAATAGAAACAAATAAAACAATACGAAGAATCAATGAATCTAAGAGCTGGTTCTTTGAAAAGCTAAACAAGATAGACAGATCCTTAGCCCAGTTAACCAAAAGAAAGAAAGAGCAAATCCAAATCAACAAAATCAGAGATGAAAGGGAGAAACATCACAACAGACACCCAAAAGATCCAGACCATTATAAGCGAATATTTTATTTTATTTCATGCTACTAAATCTGAAAATCTAAATGAAATGGATGGCTATCTGAAATCATGGGAACCACCAAAGTTAAACCAAGAAGAGATTAGTAGTTTAAATTTTAAATATTTTATTTATTATTTTTATTTTACATATATGTGTGCATTGCTTGCATGTAGTTAAGTGCACCCCTGTTGTGCAATGCCAGTGGAGGACAAAAGAGATTATAGGATCCCCTGGAACTGGAGTTATGGACAGTTGTTAGCTGCCATGTGGGTGCCTGGATTCAATCCTGGGTCATCTGCAAGAACAGTCAGTGTTCTTAGTCACTGTGCTATCTCTCCAGCCCCATAAGGGAATATTTTAAAAACCTATATGCTAGTAAATCTAAAAATCTAAAAGAAATGGATGGATATCCAAAATCATGAGAACCACCAAAGTTAAACCAAGAAGAGATCAACATATAAGGATACTGAAACAGTAATACAAAGCCTCCCAACTAAAAAAGCCCAGGCCCAGATGGATGTACAGCATAATTCTACCAGGCATTTAAAGAAGACCTCCAACTGATACTATTTAAATTACTCAAAATGATAGAAACAGAAGTCAAACTCCCAAATTTGTTCCATGAAGCCAGCATCACTCTAATAACCAAACCAGGTAAAGACACAACCAAAAAAGAAAACTATAAACCCATAACCTTAATGAACAGAGATGCAAAAATTCTCAATAAAATACTTGCAAACTGCATACAGACACACATTAAAAAGATCATTCACCATGATCAAGTAGGCTTTATCCCAGAGATGCAGGACTGGTTCAGTGTACGCAAGTCAATAAAAGTCATTAATCATATAAATGAACTCAAAGACAAAAATCACATTGTCATCCCAATAGATGCAGAAAAGGCTTTTGACAAAATTCAGCATGCATTTATGTTCAAAGTCCTAGAGGGAATTGGACTGGAG
>NW_008351881.1:282685-304344 GCF_000622305.1 Nannospalax galili | reverse complement strand
TCTAAATGGAGAAAAACTGGAAGCATTCCCATTAAAATCAGGAACCAGACAAGGATGTCCACTATCTCCACTCCTTTTCAACAGAGTGCTTGAAACTCTTGTAGAGCAATAAGACAGGAGAAGGAAATTAAAGGAGTATTAATTGGAAAAGAAGTGGTCAAACTATCACTTATTACAGAGGATATGATACTATACCCAAGACATTCCAAAAGTTCCACCAGAAAAGTCCTAGAAAAGATCAACAGTTTCAGTATAGTGGCAGGTTATAAAATCAAAGTAGAAAAATCTGCAGCCTTTCTATGTACCAATAACAAGTAACTGGAGAAAGAATAAAGGAAAATGTTCCCATTCACAGTTGCTGCAAAAAAATTAAATATCTTGGAATAAACCTGACCAAAGTCACCAAAGATTTCTGCAATGAAAATTTTAAATCATTAAAGAGATTGAGGAAGACACCAGGAGATGGAAGGATCTCCCAGGCTCATGAATTGGAAGAATTAATATTGTGAAAATGACCATCCCACCAAAAGCAATATATAGATCCAATGCAATCCCAATAAAAATCCTCACAGCATACTTCACATAATTATAATAAATCATAAATTTGTATGGAAGCACAAAAGACCCTGGATAGCCAAAGCAACCCTGAGCACAAAGAGCAATGCTGGAGGGATTACTATACCAGATCTCAAAGTATACTACAGAGCTATAGTCAAAAAACCATGTGATACTGGCACAAAAATAGACACATCGATCAATGGAACATCATGGAGGACCGAAACCCGAGTACACACAATTTCAGCCACGTGATATTTGACAAAGGTGCCAAGAACACACAGTGGAGGAAAGACAGCATCTTCAACAAATGGTGCTGGGAAAACTGGATCTCTACATGTAGAAGAATGAAACTAGATAATTTTCTTTCATCTTCCACAAAAGTCAAATCCAAATGGATAAAAGACCTTAATGTGAAACTGGAAACCCTGAAACTATTAGAAGAATAATATATTGGCAGTAATTTACAATATACGATATAGGTGTAGGGGTTTTCTAAACCAGACATCAGTTGCTCAGGAAACAAGGGCAAAAATTAACAAATGGGACCTCATTAAACTAAAAAGCTTCTGTACATCAATGCAGGCAACCAGGGAAACAAACAGAAAACCCACAGAATGGGAGAAAATCTTCACCAGTGATACATCTGATAGAGGTTTAACATCCAGAATATATAAAGAACTCAAAAAACAGAGAATCAAGGGACAAGAAGCAATCCAATGAAAAGATGGGCTAAGGAGCTGAACAGAGAGTTCCCAAAAGAAGTAAAGATGGCTAAGAAGCATTGCAAAAAGTGTTCAATATCATTAGTAATTAGGGAAATGCAAATTAAAAACACAGTACGTTATCACCTTACCCCAATCATACTGCCTAAGATCAAGAGAACAAATGATACCAAATGCTGGTGAGGATGTGGAGAAAGGGGAATGCTCATTCACTGCTGGTGGGATTGCAAACTTGTGCAACCTCTATAGAAAACAGTGTGGAGAACTCATAAAAAACTACAAATGAACCTACCATATGAACCAGTTATACCACTCCTTGGCATATACCCAAAGGACTCATCCTATTGTAGAGACACTTGTACAGCCATGTTTGTTGCTGCTCTTTTCACAATAGCTAAGAGATGGAAGCAACCTAAGTGCCCCTCAACTGATGAGTAGTTAACAAAAATACGGTATATTCACACAATGGAGTTCTATTCAGCAGTTAAAAAAAGATGAAATAATGAACTTTGCAGGAAAATAGTTAGATCTAGAAACTCTTATAGTAATTGAAGTAACAGACTCAGAAAAAAAATCGACGTATGTTCTCCCTCATACGTGGATCCTAGTCATATATGGATCCTAGCACCAAATCCTTTTAAATTCCAGGTCCTTTTAATAAGATGATGCTAAACAGCAGTTCCTTCTGCATGAAATAACTACCATCAACACGACTTCAGCTGAGCCTGATCACTAAACATCATCACAATTGAGCTTGTTGACGGTTGGGTTGAGCTCATTCATTAAAGGAGGGCCAAGAAAGATCATTGGACCCTCACTAGATTAATCCAGCCACTGTTCCCAGCCAACTGTATGTAATTTGACCCCAATCACACATGGCCTCCTGGATTTTGGGAGGGCTAAAATATACACTCCAGGGAAGGCTAGGAAGAGAAAGCATGACCCATGCTATGTAAAGGCTTTCCAGTGTGCATAGCCTCATGTCATACATACACTTCAGCAACCCCTCAGTTATTTCGGTAAGCTCAATAAACTCATTGGTTCCCTAGTAAAGCTTTAATCAAACATTGGCTTGACACTAGAACCTTAAAAGAGTTAATAAGCATTGCTTAGCATCCCCAGGAAAAGAAGTCTCACGACAGACTGGAAATTTATTTTTTAATGCTATTATTTCTCATAATTATTTTTTTTTAAAAAGAAAATGAGAATGTAAAAGATGTTAAAAGGATATGGGAATTCAGATAGTTTCCAAAATAGAAAAAACGAGAAAGCCTAAGCAAGTGAGGAAGGTTTGTGTAGGTTTGTTATGATATATAAATGATGAGGCATAAAGGATGAGACAAAAATAATATACACATAATCTTAAATGTCTATGGTCATAGTTTAGTCAACTAGTTTAAGGAACAAAATATATATCTAGTCAAGGTTTATCTAAGAATATTTGGTTTTTTTCTCAAGCCTTATCTACATAGCACATGATCATTAAAAGCACCAGGCTGGTGGAACTGACCTTATTGGATGTATAACAGCCACAGTTTTAGGCCTGTACTAATGTGATCAGAGGGACTCAAAGGACACTTTTTGCCCCTTGCCCTCCAAGGTCGACTAAGCTCCAGGGAACTATGGAACATCTCTCAAAATGTTCTGTAACTGTGGTGAGTCACCTGTCCTCTTCTTCAGGGAGGACATGGAGACCCCACAGGATGAACTTAAACCAGTGTCCAGTCTACAAAGAGCAGGGTAAACTCTTTCATTGATGAAGAAACAGCTCATTCATGATTCCAAGTGAAGCTGGACGTCACTGAGCAGGACCTTTGACCTATTGTCACATAGATGGAACTAGTAAAAGAAAGGAGCCAGGAGTTCCTCCCAAGCCCATGTGACCCCCGAGGAACAGATCCCCAAATGACCTTAAGGGTAAAAATAAATTGATTTATTTGGGCCAACTGTATGGTCTTAAACACTCAAAAGGAAAGTATAACCAAAAAGGAAACCATCAGTATATTTCTTTAAGAGTTCAAGGGATTATACTTAGACATTAGGCTTAAGTCTAAATAAAATTTATTTAGACAATTATTTCTCATTGATGATTTTGTTTCTAAGCAGAAAGTGCTGCTCAGATGTAAGACTTCAAATCTTGGTCTCAGAAACTGTAGTGCCCACCTGTAGCTAAGGGAGAGAACCAGCTATTGTTCAAAAATGACGGGTAAATTTGTTTACTCCCCCTATCTAGAAGCCTTTGAGAGGGAACTGACACTGATTCTAACCACTCCAACAGCTATCAAAATACCTGAAAGCAAAGCCTCACTCCATCACTCTAGACTCCAGCCTTGGAAGACAGAAGAAAAATGATGAGGAACCCAATAGAGGGATGCTTTTGGAAGCTTTTGTCAAGAAATCCCGATGGACTCTCATATGAACATTTGAAAATTGCCCTTTTCTGACTATTTTCTAGTTCCCTATCTAGAACTTGTAATTCTAACTAGTCTTGCCTTTACTTATCCTTCACATGTCCTATTTACAATTCAAGGACTTTCTTTTTCCCTTAGAGATAAGAGTTTATGCAGTTTGGAAGACTTTTAGATAGACCCACTGAAGGAGTACTCCAATTGCCTCACCCTGCATCCCTGTTCAGCATGGAAAAAGCCAGAGAGGTTTGTGTCTCTCTTGCTATTGGCAATTTGGGTGACCCCTTCAGAGGATGATGTGATAAGAATAGGAGGTAGGAGTTGTCTAGGCAGTTAGGGTAAAATGACCCCAAAGAAAAATAGCCACTTACTTGGCTAAAAGTCAAAATGTCCTTGGGCCATTTAGCAACATACTCTCTTCCAAAGGCAAAATCGTTGAAAGTATTTGGGTGCTTGTATCTAATCCTTAAAAGATTTTAGGGTTACCACTTCAGAGGGAGGAATGTTAGAGTAGCCAAAAGCCCCATAAAATAAAATAATTAATTAAAGAAGAAGAAAGAGAAAAAAAAAAAAAGATTGGGCCTGTATCTGGCACTGTTATCGTGGTCACAGGCCATAGGGGAAACCTCCCATTAGCCTGTTAAGTGAACATAGTATTAAACTGACACCTAATGACTGATTCTACCCATAGATTCATGCATCTCTCAACTCATCAAAGAAGCTTCTTCTTGCAGCAGATGACAGTTAACACAGAGAGCACAACTAGTCAGTGTGCATAAAATAAGAAACTGCGGAGTGCTCAGCCCTCATTGGGACACCTGTATCACACCCTCTCCTCCCAAGTCTCATTGATCATTCTGGGATTGTGGATTGAAAAATTATAAAAGCCAGACCTGGTGAGTGAATATAAGGAAACCATGATGCCCAGACACAACAGGGTAATTGCATATATGGACCCACAGCACTTGTGAGAGCACGTACAAGACTTGTACATGTCCAAGTCAGACAAAAACCCAGCGTGGCTGGGGAAGTGAGCCCCAACTGAGGAACTATTGACAACTTATAGCTATTGATAAAGGGATAATCAGTTTTCTTTAAGGATGTTATGCCTGGCTGGGTGGATTGACCAACCTGAGATTATATACCCAAGAACATTTGGTAAACACAAATTATGCTCAATAGACCTTTAAAATAATAACAGGACATGGGCCAGGTTTAGTGGAGCATGCCTTTAATCTCAGTACTTGGGAGGCAGAGGTAGATAGAGCTCTGTGAGATCTAGGCCAGCTTAGTCTACATAGTGAGTTCCAGGCCAGCTGGGGCTACAATGAGACCCTGTCTCAAAATGACCAAAAATAAATTAATTAATTAATTAAAATAAAATAATAGAGGGCATGAAGAGGTGATGAAGTGGAGGGCGATGAGGAAGTGGAGGTGCGTCTGAGCAGAGATGAAGGAAGTGTTCTGAATAACATTATATGAAATTCTCTAAGAATCAATAAAAATATTAGTTAAATAAAGCACTGCAAAACTACAGTAATTAAATTAGGCTTGGACATGGGAGATAAACAGAATGGATTAGGAATCCAAAATAAATCCATAGTCCTGTGATTTAAAAAAAAAAAAAAAGTAAGCCACTATCACGGTGCAAAGAGATTACTAGACAAGCCCACAGCTGTTGCAAGCCTGGAATCCAGTTTTGGATTCAGTAGTGGAGAGGATGTCTGTTTTTCACTCCCTTTGACTCATAGGTTAAATGGAACTACAATCACAAGACAAGGAATTTGAATTCAACCTGCCATAGTCTCAGTGTGTGAAATGGCTTATGGGAGGCTTTTGTGGAAAGTGGATAGCTGGGGTATGTTGGCGTGCTGGAAAGTTCACGTAGCAGGTGGCTCCGTTCAGACACTGACGTGTCAAGGAGAAGGGGCTATGTTCTTGTTGTTAGGAAGTAGCCTTATTAATTTAGAATAACTTTGGAGGTAGATGTCAGCCTCTTGAGCAATACCATTCACTGCTGTAAAAACTGAGGATTCCACACCTCTAGTGAACTATTTGACAACCATAGCTGCATCCCTCCAGCAAGATGTTTGGAGCTGTAACAATTTTTAAAAGTATGGATACAGGATTGACTATGCAGATCTTGGTGATCTGTTTGGAAAACACCCCTGTCTTGAACATGAGCCACCCCAAAACTACAAACTGAGGAGTCTCAGACCTGAGAGAGAATCTACCTGACTGCAAAGGTATCTATGGCCAAGAGTTCTCTGCATGTGAAGAAGAGAGCTACTAAAATGAAGACAGCTAAGGTGGACACTGGACACTTCATTGTGGGCTCGGTAACACCATAAGTCATAGGAGAAACAAGAGTCTGCATGTACAACAGGTCCTTTTCTACTCCACCCCTATGTCCACCTGCAAGACTCCAGGTCCTTTCTGAGGACCCAGAAGTAAGTTTCCCCAACATTTCATCTTTTTCTCTCCTTTTACCTCTTAGGTTTCCCATATTTTTTTGTACTTTTAGTAGTATTTTTACATTTATTTATTTATTATTTATTTATTTATTACGACCATGCCTAGCTACTTGTCCTTTAACATAAAACGGCAATCTCAGCAGACCACCAGAGTGCCTGTTCTGGCCTCCCTCTGGCATAAGGGCTGAGAACTCAGGGGATCCACCTGAGAGCATTTGGATCCTGCCCCGATGTGGTGGTGTGCTTCCCCAGATCACACAGTAACCAACCCCCTAACTGTACTATTTGAGGCCCCTCGAAGGCCCCTGTGGTAAAGCTCTGCTGTTTGGTAGCTTAAAGTTGAGATCACAGTAGACCTCCAGAGTGCCTGTTCCCGCCTCCCTCTGGCATAGGGACTGAGACCTCAGTAGATCACCTGAGAGTTCCAAAATTGGCCCCTCTTACAGAGCTTTCTAAATTTTGCCACGAGTTTCTGCTAGTAGGGGTCCAAACCTTAGAAAGAAACCTGAGTGTACCTGACTGAAACCTGAGTTGGGCTTCTGCGGGAGCCCCTGAGTAGCTGATCTGAAGCAATAAGTTCCCTCCAAAATAAAACCTGAGAGAACCTGAAACCCGGACCAACCAGCTTTACATAACCAGTTATAACAGGACCAAGGCACACCAGTACTACAAACAAAAGCAAACTTCAAATTAATTTTCATATCAGAGTCACAAAAAACAAAAGAAATTCACATGTCAAAATCACAATGAAAGAATAATAAAATGAAAGCCCCAAACAATATATCCCCACAAAACCCCACCAGTCCTGTAGAAGAGTTCTACAAGGAGGACCCCCTAGAGATGACCCAGGATATAGAATTTAAAAGAACAATCATAAACACGATCAAGGAATTCAACAAATTTAAAGAACACATGATCAAACAAATCAAAAAACTAAAAGAAGATAGGGATAAACTTCTGAATGAATTCACAAAAGAGATAAAAACATTGAAGAAAACTCAGGCAGAAATGAGGAACTGAAAAATTCAAAAGTCAACTTGAAACAACAGGAGAAAGTGTCATCACTAGAATGAATGAAATGGAAAATAGAATATTAACACTGAAGAATAAACTTGAAGAACTAGACCATTCAAGCAAAGATTATGAAAATTTAAAAAAGAACAGGAATGGAATATACAACAGATGTGGGATACCATGAAAAGACCATATCTACTCATCATAGGCATACAGGAAGGAGAAGAAATTTGGGTTAATGGTATTGACCAGATTTTAAATGGGATTGTAGAAGAGAATTTTCCAAAATTAGAGATAGACATATCCATACAAATACAAGAAGCACATAGAACACCAAATGGACAGGACCAGAAAAGAAACTTCCCACAGCATATCATAGTAAAAACACTGAATGTACAGAACAAAGAGAGAATACCGAAAGCAGCAAAAGAAAAACAAGACACATATAAAGGAAAGCCCATCAGAATTATAGCTGACTTATCAATGCAAACTACGAAAGCCAGAAGAGTCTAGACCAAGGTATTTCCAGTTCTACATGACAAAAGATGCCAGGCCAGAATACTCTACCCAGCAAAAATGTCTATTACAATTGAGGGGGAAAGAAAAATCTTCTATGACACAAATAGCCTGAAAGAATACATATCCACAAAACCAGCACTTCAAAGAATACTTGAAGCAATACAAAGAGCAGAGAGAGAAACAACTATACCCCAGGGGCAATGAAAGACAATAAAGACATAATTGAGGAAACACAAAGTTAGACAAAGAACGCAAACAGCAATTAAAATTATGGCAACCAATACACATCTTTCAATAATAACCTTAAATATCAATGGACTGAACTCCCCAGTCAAAAGAACAGGCTAGTTGAATGGATTAAGAAACAAAACCCATCTTTTTGCTGTGTGCAAGAAATCCATCTCACCTTCAAGGAGAGGCACTACCTTAAGGTAAAAAGATGGAAAAGAATATTCCAAGCAAATGGCACTAAGAAACAAGCAGGGGTTGTAATTCTAACATCTGACAAAAAAAAAAAAGACTTCAAAGTAAAACTAATCAGAAGAGATAAGGAGAGTCACTTCATTCTGATCAAAGGAACAATTAACCAAGAAGATATTACAATCCTGAACATATATGTACCAGACTCTGGTGGACCCAAATTCATAAAAACAACACCATAGGACTTTAAGACACAGATTAACCCCAACTCAGTAATAGTAGGTGATTTCATTGTCCCACTGTCTCCATTAGACTGGTCAACTGGACAAAGAATAAACAGAGAGATGTGTAAATTAAATGATACCATACATCAAATGGACCTAACAGACATCTTTCTAATATTCCACCCAAGCACCAATGAATACACTTTCTACTTAGCACCCCATGGAACTTTGTCAAAAATTGGCCACATACTTGTCACAAAACAAACCTCAACAAATACAAAAATATTGAAATAATTCCATGCATTCTATCAGATCACAATGCAATAAAGCTCAAAATCAACACTGGAAGAAGCCCTAGTGAGTACATGAGCTCATGACGATTTAAACAACACAGTGCTAAACAATGAGTGGGTCAAAGGAGAAATTAAGAAAGAAATAAGAGAATTCCTGGAATTCAACGAAAAGGACAACACAACACAAAAAAAAAAACCTCTGGGACACTTTAAAAGCAGTCCTAAGAAGAACATTTACAGCTCTCAGTGCCTACATTAAAACATTAGAAAGAGCACGAATAAATGACCTAACATTGCAACTCAAGACATTGGAAACACAAGAACAAATGAACCCAGTAGAAGAAATAACAAAAATCAAAGTAGAAATCAATGAAATAGAAACAAAGAAAACAATAAAAAAAAATCAATGAATGTAAGAGCTAGTTCTTTGAAAAGCTAAACAAAATAGACAGACACTTAGCCCAGTTAACCAAAAGAAAGAAAGAGCAAATCCAAATCAACAAAATCAGAGATGGAAGGGGAAACATCACAACAGACACCCAATAGATCCAGAACATTTTAAGGGAATATTTTAAAAACCTATACTCTACTAAATTTGAAAATCTAAAAGAAATGGATGGTTATCTAAAGTCACAGGTCCCACCAAAGTTAAACCAAGAAGAGATCAACAGTTTAAACATATAAGGAAATTGAAACAGTAATACAAAGCCTCCCAATAAAAAAAAACCCAGGCCCCAAAGAATTTACAGCAGAATTCTACCAAACATTTAAAGGAGATCTATATCCAATACTACTTAATTTATTCAAAATGATAGAAACAGAGGGAGAACTCCAAAATTCCTTCTATGAAGCCAGCATCACTCTAATACCCAAACTGGGTGAAGACACAACCAAAAAAGACTATAGACCCATATCCTAATGAACTTAGATGCAAAAACTCTCAACAAAATACTTGCAAAACCACATACAGATATACATCAAAAAGATCATCCACCATGATCAAGTAGGCTTTATTCCAGAGATCAGGGATGGTTCAATATACACAAGTCAATAAACATCATTAATCATATAAATGAACTCAAAGACAAAAAAACATCATCATCTTAATAGATACAGAAAAGGCTTTTGACAAAATTCAACATGCATTCATGATAAAAATTCTAAAAGAAACTGTACTGAAGGGAACATACTTCAGCATAATTAACGCTATATATACAAACCCACAGCCAACATCATTCTAAATGGAGAAAAAACTGGAAGCATTCCCATTAAAATCGAGAACCAGACAAGGATGGCCACTGTCTCCACTCCTTTTCAACATAGTCCTTGAAAGTCTTGCTTGAACAATAAGACAAGAGAAAGAAATTAAAGAATACTAATTGGAAAAGAAGAGGTCAAACTATCACTTTTTGTAGACAATATGATACTATGCCTAAGACATCCTAAAAGTTCCACCAGAAAACCCTAGAACTGATCAACACTTTCAGTATTGTGACAGGTTATAAAATCAGTCTACAAAAATCAGTAGCTTTTCTATACACCAATAACAAGCAATTGGAGAAAGAGTACAGGGCAATGCTCCCATTCACATAGGCTGCAAAAACAATAATAAAATATCTTGGAATAAACCTGACCAAAGATATCAAAGATCTCTACAATGGAAATTTTAAATAATTAAAAAAAGAGATTGAGGAAGACACCAGGAGATGGAAGGGCCTCCCAGGTTCATGGATTGGAAAAATTAATATTGTGAAAATGACCATCCTACCGAAAGCAATATATAGATTCATTGCAATCACAATTGAAATCCCCATGGCACACTTCACAGAATTAGAATAAACCATCCATAAATTCAAATGGTAGCACAAAAGACCCTGGATAGCCAAAGCAATCCTGAGCACAAAGAGCAATGCTGGGGGAGGGGATTACTATACCAGATTTCAAAATATATTACAGAGCTGTAGTCATAAAAACAGTGTGATACTGGTAGGAAAATAGACACACCGATCAATGGAACATCACTGAAGACCCAAACCCAAGTACACACAATTTCAGCCACGTGGTATTTGATAAAGGTGCCAAGAACACACAATGGAGGAAAGGCAGCATCTTCAACAAATGATGTTGGCAAAACTGGATCTCTACCTGTAGAAGAATGAAACTAGATCCTTATCTTTCACCTTGCACAGAAGTCAACTCCAAATGGATCAAAGACCTCAATGTGAAACTGGAAACCATGAAACTATTAGAAGAATATATTGGTAGTAACTTACAATATAAGATATAGGTGTAGGAAAGGATTTTCTAAATCAGACAGAACTTGCTCAGGAATTAAGGTCAGTAATCAAAAGTGGGACCTCATTAAACTAAAAATCTTCTGTACAGCAAAAGAAACAATTAAAAAAGTGAAGAGAAAACCCACACAGTGGGAAAAAAATTTTCACCAGTGGCACATCTGACAGAGGTTTAGCATCCAGAATATATAAAAACTCAGAAAAACAAAGAATTGAGAAACCAAATGACCCAAATAAACGATGGGCTAAAGATCTAAACACTTAGTTCTCAAAGGAAGAAATAGAGATGGCTAAGAAACGTCTTTAAAAGTGTTCAACATCATTAGTTATTAGGAAAATACAAATTAAAAACACCCTAAGGTTTCACTTTACCCCAATCAGACTGGCTAGGATCAAGAGAACAAATGATCCCAAATGCTGGCGAGGATACGGAGAAAGCAGGACGCTCATTCACTGCTGGTGGGATTATTAAACTCATGCAACTGCTATGAAAAACAGTGTGGAGAACTCTTAAAAAAATAAAAATGAACCTACCATATGACCCGTTTATACCACTCCTTGGCATATATCCAAAGGAGTTATCCTATTATAGAGACACTTGTACAACCGTGCTTGTTGCTGTCCTCTTCACAATAGCTAAGAGATGGAAGAAACCTATGCCCCTCAACTGATGAGTGCTTAACAAAAATATGGTATATTTACACAATAGATTTCTATTCAGCAGTAAAGAAAGATGAAATCATGAAATTTGCAGGTAAATGTATGGATCTAGAAACTGTTATACTAAGTGAAGTAACACAGACTCAGAAAAAGAAAAGACATATTGTTGCCCCTCATATGTGGCTCCTAGCACCGAATCCTTTTAAATTCCAGATCCTTTTAATAAGATGATGCTATACAGCAGTCCCTTCTGCATGAAATAACTACCATCATCACATCTTCAGCTGTGCCTGATCACTAACGGTCATCACACTTGGGCTTGTCGGTTGTGTTCCTTTATTAAAGGAGGGGCAAGCAGGGTCTGTGGACCCTCACCTGAACATCCAGCCACTCTTCCCAGGCAACTGTATGTAATTTGGCCCTAATCACACATGGTCTTCAGGATTTGGGGAGAACTAAAGTATATCATCTGGGGAAGGCTAGGAAGAGAAAGCTTGATCCATGTTGGGTAAAGGCTTGTCAGTGTGCATACCCCCAGGTCACTCATACACCTTCGTAACCCCTCAGTGATCTCTGTAAGTAAGCTCAGTAAATCCATTGGTTCCCCAGGAAAACTTTAATCAAACATTGGTTTGACACTAGATCCTTTAAAACTGATAAACATTGCTTAGTATCCCTAGGAAAAGAATTCTCACAACTGATGGAAAATTTGTTAATGTTATTATGTCTCGTGATTATTAAAAAAGAAAATGAGAATGTAAAAGATGTTCAAAGGATTTGGGAATGGAGGTATTTTCCAAAAATAGAAAAAACAGAGAAAGCCTAAGCAAGTGGTTGAGAATCTGAGTCTGTGTAGGTTTGCTATTATATATAAAGGATGAGACAACGATAATATACACATGATCTTAAAATTTCTAAGGTCATAGTTTAGTCAACTAGTTTAAGGACCAAATATATGTCTACTCAACGTTTATCTAAAAACGTTTTGTTTTTGCCCAAACTTTATCTACATAGCACATGTTAATTAAAAGTACCA
This sequence comes from Nannospalax galili, assembly GCF_000622305.1. NCBI lineage: Eukaryota > Metazoa > Chordata > Mammalia > Rodentia > Spalacidae > Nannospalax > Nannospalax galili. Next base: position 291,722 of record NW_008351881.1, on the reverse strand, counting down.
GACTGGTAGAACTAACCTTTTTGGATGTTTAACAGCCATACTTTGAGGCCTATACTGATCTAGTCAGAGGTACTTTTAAAGGGCAATTTGTGCTCCTTGCCCTCCAAGGTCAACTAAGTTTCAGGGGACTATGGAGCATCTCTTAAAATGTCCTGTAACTGTGGTGAGTCACCAGTCTTTTTTTTCAGGGAGGCCATGAGGACCCCACCAGATGAGGTTGAACAAGTGCCCAGTCTACAAAGAGGAGGGTCAACTCAGAGGAAACATCTCATTCATTCTTCCAAGTGAAGCCAGCCATGGTCACGCAGGACCTTTGACTTATCTTCACATAGATGGAACTGGTAAAAGAAAAGAGCCAGGAGCTCCTCCCAAGCCCTTGTGATCCCTAAGAAACAGATCCTCCAACGATCTGAAAAGTAAAAATAAATTGTTTTATTTGGGCCAACTATATAGTCTTAAAAACCCAAAAGGAAAGTATAACCAAAGATTAGAGTGATTAGTATAGTTCTTTAAGAGTTCAAGGGATTACACTTCCCATATAAAATGTTATTTAGACAATTGTTTCTCATTGATGATTTTGTTTCTGAGCAGGAAGTGCTGCTCAGATGTAAGACTTCAGATCTTGATCTGCAATACCCACCTGTAGCTAAGGGAGACAACCAGCTATTGTTCTAAAATGATGGCTAAATTTGTTTTCTCCCCATATCTAGAAGCATTTGAGAGGGAACTGACACCGATTCTAGCTACTCCAACAGCTTTCAAAATGCTTGAAAACAAATCCTGAGTCCATCACTCTCAAGGGATGCTTTTGGAAGCTCTCATCAAGAAATCCCAATGGACTTTGATATGAACATTTGAAATTTACCATTCTGACTTTTTTTCTAGTTCCCTGTCTAGAACTTGTAATGCTAATTACTCTTGTCTTTACTTCTCCTTCATATCCCTTACTCACCAGTCAAGGACTTTCTTCTCGCCCTACAGGTAAGAGTTATGCAATTTGGGAGTCTTTTAGATAGACCCCCTGAAGGGGTACCCTAACTGCTTCACCCTGCATCCCTGTTCAGCATGGAAGAAGCCAGAGTGGACTGCGTCCCAGATTCCCTATCAGCAAATTGGGTAACCTCTTCAGAGGATGGTGTGATAAGAATAGGATGTAGGAATTGGCTAGGCAGTTAGAGTAAAAAAGACCCCAAAGAAATGTAGCCAGTTTCTTGGCTGAAAGTCAAAATGTCCTTGGGCCTCTTAGCAACATACTCTGTTCCAAATGCCAAAAATGTCAAAAGTATTTGGGAGCTCTGATCTAATACCTAAAAGATTTTAGGGTTACCTATTCATCAAGGGGAATGTTAGAGTAATAAAAAGCCCCATTTAAAAAAAAAGAAAGAAAGAAGAAAGAGTACACGAAGTTGTCAGAGAAAAGTGATGGGGAGATATGGGAGGCGCTGGAGGGGAGGGAGTGGGCATGGATTTGATGAAAACACCTTAGACAAATGTAAGAAATTCTCAATAAAGTTTTTTAAAAAATAAAAAAAACCTTAAAAAGTAAAAAAAATAATAAGCCCCCACCGCCAAACCTTTTATGGTCTTGGTTTTTATTCTCTGTCTTACTTTTTTGTAGTTTTACTTATCTGTTATATTAATTACTTTTCTGTTGTGATAAAACACCATGACCAAGGCAACATATAGAAGGAAGAATTTATTTGGCCTATGGTGGGATCTTACCAGTGAGATAACAGTCCATGATGACAGGGGAGGGAGGCATGGCAGGAGGTGGCCAGAGCAGTAAACTGAGAGTTCACATCTTCAAGCACACACATGAAGCCGAAAGGGGCCAACTGGAAAGTGGGCAAGGTCAGTTTATAGTCTATGGCCATTGTGGAGTATTGCAAAGCTTTAGCTTATTTTAGGTATAATTCTGTGTCTTCTTCAGTTTCGTGGTATTGCTGTTGTACGGACTTGTTCTCCACCTGGCCAGCTAAACTGGCAAGCTGTGGACAGATGTCTCCTTCTCAAGCTTAGATTCACCTGCTTGCTTGGATTACCACAAATAAACTTGACTATGGGTACTCTTAGGAGGGGAGGTCAAAGGACATCAGTCATGCCTCCACACAATAGTTGGCCTGAGTGGTTGGTGGGGGAGCGACTAAGGATAGGGCCAGGGGAAGCCAGAGAGAGCAAGGTGGCCTTTGCCACCTTGGGCACCCACCAGGAGGTCACAGGGTCCCAGCAACAATGTAAAAGGAAGCCCACGCATGCCCACACTTCTGTAAGTAACCCCCTCACCTATTGATCTGTACGGAAGCCCAATAAATTCTTCGGTGCCCCAAATTGTAGTTTGGATGAATGATACCTCAGTTTGTCGTAGGACTGTGGAAGGAGCAGGCTGGGTGCCACGCACACCTCCCAGAAGTAATTTTAGCAACAGCTGCTAACAGCCTTTTTTCCTCTTTTTTGAGTGGTGCTGGGGATTTCACCCTCAAGAGTCGTCTGCTCACTAAGATTTCCAAATGAAATCAGAAGGCTTATCCAAGCCAACAGATGTGCAACTTGTAACACAGGAACATAAGAATCACGAAAAAAAACAAGATAATGTGATTCTTCCAAAGGATCATAATGCCTCAATTATTGGGTTCAAAGATATGGAAAGGGGCAATATATCAGATGGTGAATTACAGAATTTACTTGAGAAAGGGATCAGTGACTTAAAAGAGGGTAAGCAAATCCTACACTACCACATTCAGACATCAATAAGATAAAAAGAAATAAGTGAGCACAGTTAAAACTTGCAAGAAGTCAGGATATCATCAAGAAATCAAACCTAAGGATATGTAGGACAGAAGAAAGATCTGAAATTAAAAACTAAGGATATGGAAAATCTGTTCAATGAAAGTATAACAGAAAATTTCAGCAGTTAAGAAGAGAAATGCACAACAGAGCATGAGAGGCATTAGAACTCCAAATAGACATGGCCAGAGAAGAACCTCTCACAAGTCCTTATACTCAAGATGTCAAAACTACAAATCAGAAAATGTCAAAAGCTGTAAGGGAAACACAGGAACTCAATTATAAAGGCAGACACATCAGAATAAAATCAGATCTCTCAACAGAAATCATAAATGCCAGGAAAGCATAAAATATTGTATCTCAAGCTGAAAATAAATAATTTCTAATGAAGATTGATATGTTCAGCAAACTGATGTTTTTAAAAATGGCAAAGAAATAAAGACATTTCAAGACAAGCAGAAAGAAGGCAATCCAAGACCCAACCAGCACAGATGAAGATACTTAAGGGATCCTAAACATTTATGAGGAAGGAAGAAGTTCTTATCATGAAAGAAAAAAAATAAATTCAGAGAAGAAAAAATAGACAAAGGAGAACTGACTACACATCTGATAGGGGATTAATATCCAGAACCTAGAAAAAATCATGAAAATTAAACACTCCCTCTTAGCCCCAAATTAATCAATGAATTGAACAGATGGTTCTCAAAAGAAGGCATATAAATGGTCATCAAATAACATAAAAGACATTCAGCATCCTTAACCATCAGGGAAATGTAAACTAAAATATATTAAGGGTCTGGGGAGATGGTAAAGTGCTTTCCAAGCAAACATGATGACCTGAATTCAAGTCTCCAAACACATGTGATAAAACAAAAAAGCCAAGCATAGTGATGCAAAATTGGGGTGCGAGAGATTGAGATGAGATCCGAGGAGAATCAGCAAACTCAGGTTTAGTGAGAGATTGTGTCTCAAAAAATAAGGTGGACAGGGCTGGAGGGTAGGCACAGCAATTAAGAGCACTGGCTGCTCTTACAGAGGACCAGGGTTCGATTCCCAACACTCACATGGCAGCTGACAACTGTCTGTAATTCCAGTTCCAGGGGATCAGATGCCCTCTTCTGATGCCACAGGCATGAGAAGGGTGCACTTAAAGACATGCAGGCAATCCGCTCATACACATAAAATAAAATAATAAATACAATATTTTTAAAAAATAAGGTGGAGAGGGATTGAGGAAGATACCTGACATCAACCCCTTGCCTCCGTATACGTGTCCACACACATCTGCATACACATTCATACACACACACACACACCAAGAAAAACAACAAATACATTGAGATTCTGTTTCTCCCAAGTCAGAAGGACTATTATTCAAGAAAACAAAGATCAACAAATACTGGGAAGAATGTGGAGAAAAGGGAACTCTTATCACTACTGGTGGGAATGTAAATTGGTACAGTCAATATGGAAATCAGTATGGATGTTCCTCAAAAAACTGACAAGAGAGCTATCATATAATCCAGTTATACTACTCCTGGGTGTACACTTGAAGGGCTCTAAATCATCTAACATAGAAATACTTGCACATTTATAATTCTTGCTATATTATTCACAATAAAGAGAATATGGAGTCAGACATATGTTGATGATATAAAACAATAGAGTTTTTAGTTGAAAAGAATAGAACGATGTCATTGCAGGAAAATGGATGGAACTGGCGCTCATCATGTTAAGCAAAACAAGCTAAATTCAGAAAGACAAATCTCTGTGTCTTGCGTATGTGGAAGCTAGATCATGAACACAGAAGAGGACTGTGAGGGTAGAGATCTGAAGCTGGGGGTGGGGGGGGGAATGGGTGGGGAGATAAAGACAGTATCATGTTTTAACTCTCATATGCAGAATCTAGATTTAAGTCGATTATATGTTTAAATATGTTTATAACTTGAAAGCAGAATATGGACAATTTGGTAGCATGAAAGAGGACCAGTGAGAAGGGCAGGTGGAGTGGAGAGGGTGGTGTTACCTCGAACATACTACTCCGTGCAGTGTACTGGAGGTGGGCCACACATGTGGCAGCGTGGCCACTCTTCTGTGCTATCAGAAGGCTACAAGGATGTCAGTGGTCTCAGCACTGAGACCCCCTTCCTCCTCCAGGCGTTCACTGTTTGATTCTGGCCGTCAACCCTTCATGTTCTTCTTCCTGGTCAGAAAGACAAGTAGAGGTCCAAAGGGGGCAGAACGGGATTCCTGAACGCTAGCTTGAAGTGGGTTCTTGTGGTGCTAAACAGAAAGAAGCAGCTTTTCTTTCTTGTGTTCTTTCTTGTGTTGGAGTCAGCCAGGCATAGGGAACCAGGAGGACGTGGGGATGGGGATGCGGATGAGAAAATGTGAGCTGAGGAGAGGGAATTGTCTGTTGTTGAGGGCTTCTGCTTCCATTGCACGAAGGATAAGTTCCAGAAAGTTGTACGAATTATAAAGTATATTGTGAATGCACTAACAAGGCTTATGATATGAAGGAATTCATGAAAAATACTCAGGATTTTAGGGGTGAATTTGTTACTATTGTTTGAATCCATATTATTTTCACCTGTTGCAGAGAGCGATTTTTCACACAAATTTGGCTCAGAAGTTGCAACTGATGATCTCCCCAGCAAAGAGGATATGGAAAGGTTTATAATTTATATACTTGAAGTCTGCATGAGCTAGGGTAGTCCTCTCAAGCAGGTATGAAGGGCTTTAACAGGCACAGGGAAAGCAGACTTCCTGGGTTTTGTTATAGTTATGAGTTATAGTTATAGTTAGCTTCATATTTTGAGTGAAAGGAAGATGCTGATGCTCCCAGGCTCCCTTATCTGCCTTTTCTGACATGGGCCCCAAGGAAAAGATGTGTCAAGGCTTAAAAGCAGTCAGTAATCAGATACCAAAACCTGGAGCTTCATTCCTTGCCAGAACCCTTGCAAAAGATACTCCCTTTTCTGTCAGTTAACGCACATGGGAACCTGTTCTTAGATTGAAGGAATTCATCATCATGTGAATCATGTACAGGAGGAGAGACTTCCTTTCTATTGTGCAATAGTCAAAAAGCCTAGGCACCAACTCTCTCTGAGCCCTGAGACTGGATGTTCATAATCTGAACTAAATCAAGCAGAGACAATTTATGCTGGGAACATCAGAGGTGGTGGTAAATGCGCAGTGCTTCCAAAGGTAGACAGAGGAGCAATGGTGAGGCAACTATGGCCGCAGTGCCCTAGCTTACCTACCCTCTGACAGGAAAGCACTTGCCTTCCTTCATTTACCACTTTAGAAGCTTGATTTCCCATTTATCTGGGAACCAGCTGTTGTCTTCCCACAGATTTTTTTTTTTAACTGCTTCAATTACCCAAAGTCAGTTGCTGTTGCTTCCAGTGAAGAGTCTTGGTAGTTGACTTAAATACACATCCATATACACACATACAGAGAGAGAGAGAGAGAGAGAGAGAGAGAGAGAGAGAGAGAGAATATGAGAATCACACATGGCTGTCTCTGAACATGGTTAATACACTTATAAGACAAATGGAGTAAAGAAACAGTCTAACTTTTCAACACATATCTTGTAGGGATACTTTTTGAAAGAAACTATGAAAACAGAACAGTGTAAGCCCCTGGCTTTATTCTCAGCAATTACAAAAACCATTTGTGTTGAAGCCACTGGCCTCAAATCACATAGTGGGAAGTATTTAGAAAATGATCAATGATGTTAATATCTATAAGAATGCAAAGCACTAGACTAGTAACTGTCCTGATTAGGCACACCAAAATATAATCTATGTCTTAACAATGGGAGAATGATTTTATAAGGAATGTGAATGGCATGGATGGCCAGAACCTCCCCTGCAAATGTCCGATCCTTAAGTATAATGCTTTATTGTTGTTTTTATACACTATAACTCTCTTAACCTTCAGGCTACAATTACTGAAAATGCTTTATATATTTCTTTGGGACATTGTGTTTACTTTTTATACGTTGTTACAGAAAAATTGTAATTGTTTGAGTATGTTTGCTAGAGTAGATTGAATTTAGTCAACTATGTTGCAACGTACATATCAGTTTTGTGGCAATTTTCTTGTCATAGGTGAATTGCACTAAGTTCATATATGCCTTAGGGTTTCTCCCTAGTCGAAGACTATTAGGACCTTTGCAGCTTTATTCCTGTTTATTCTTCATGTATAACCAGCTTGGTAGGAATGAAAATTCTAAATGGACACTTATGCCTTTCTGTTTGGCTATTGAACCATTAAAAACAATGGTCCCCAAGGAGCTGGAATTTTCCAAGAAGTCTCATGCTGGGAGAAAGAAAACACAAGCTTTGATACCAGCTTCAAAAGGAACTGGTCACCCAGAAAGAGATTTCATACAGTTCTGACAAGTTGTCAGGTAACTGCTGGAGACACGGCAGCAAGACAGCGATGGTTCTGTGATGGGCAGGACCACACCTTGACAGCTTAGTTACACCTATCTTTTGTCCTGTATTTCAACCACAGCTCATGTCAGGGCCCCACAGTTGAACTTGGTGGAGGGGGTGTTGTTGTTACTAGGCCTCTATATTTGATAGTCTTGATTTTTTGAGATAGGGTTCACTATGCAGCGCTGGCTGACCTGAAACTTGCTATGTAGATCAGTCTGGCCTCAAACTCCCAGAGATCCACCTCTGTTTGCCTCCTGAGTTCTTGGATTAAATGTGTGTGCCACCATGCCCAACAGGCCTCTTCATTTGTTCCTTTCACCAGTGCAGCATGTGAATACAATCCCCAGTGAATACATGTTTCTATGGTTTTTCTTGATTCTTGTCTCATTATTTAGCTCAGGTGGCTCAGCTTCACTTGCTAGGTCTGCCAGGGCCCAGGCTGTGACCCTGACCACGTTGGCAGCATTGCTGGGGATATAATTGAAAATGCCAAAGAACGTGTCTAAGATCCTCAAGCATGAATTCCCAGAAATTCAAAATCATGCTGTAGAAACCTCAGCTGTGCAGTCCCGAAGGGGATGGGGGACTCCCTCTCATACAGAAAAGATAAGGGATTTTACAGGAATAATGACAGCTCCAAAGAGAAGCATGAAGGATAAGAAGAGACTGTGTTCAAAGTAAGACCCTTGTTAATAGTCGTCCCTTCTGTCTCTTGAGTTTCCTCATGGATATGGCCATGAACTTATCCTGAGTCTCCACTCAAGTATTTTTAGTTAAAGTTCTTCTCTGCAGATATCTTAGAACGTGTAGCTATGTAAGTAAATTCTCCCTAAACGTATTGTTTAAAATGCTGAATTTGGAGCTGGAGAGATGGCTCAGTGGTGAAGAGCACTTGTCTTCTCTTGCAGAGGACCTGGATTCGATTCCCAGCATCCACATGGTGGTTAAAAACCATCCTAATTCCAGTTTCAGGAGAGTCCAACACCCTCTTTTGACCTCAGTGGGCACTGCATGACACAGGTGCACTTTTTACTTATATACAAGCAGACAATACCCTCATACTCATAAAAAATAATAAATTAAAAAATATAAAATGCTGAACTGGCTGAAATTGATTGGAAATCTCTTAGTTGGGGGAAAAGAGAGTGGAAATGTATTGCTTTTCCTTAATCAAAAACTTATTGGATCTGAGAAGCCATGGGACTATGAAGAGCCTCTGCGGAAGACCAGATCTCCAAAGCGCATGGTTTTTTTGTTTGTTTTGTTTTTGTTTCTGTTTTGGGTGCATCAAACAAGTTTTATTTCTCTAAAGGTTATAGAAAGAGGTCATAGCAACATTATCCAATACCAGATGGGGCTGTGTGTTTCTAGGTCACCTGGAACGGTCCTCATTAGCAGACACACGACTGTGGAGAAGTTTGCATGACTGGTTCCCCCATCAAGACTTCTGGAAGCTCAGTGCATCCCCCCCAGGCTCACAGTCTTACATGGGTTAAGGTCTTCAGGTCTATATAGTATGAATATGGGCTTCTCTGAACTAAATATTTTATCCTACCTTGATGCTGAGAAATGTCCAAAGGATTCCAGCTATATGACTCGACTCAGTAAAGCTTCCTGATTGTCACTACCCTGTCGTGGGCCTCACAGTCTGCCGTGCTGCTTCCTGAGCTTCAAGCAACGCCAGCACAAAGTGCACAGTTAAAAGTATTGAGAAACGACCTCAAGAGTAAAAACAAATCAGTTTATCTGGTCCAATTGTATGTCCTTAAACACCCAAAAGGGAAGTATAACCAAAGATTAAAGGG
>NW_008351881.1:245449-282129 GCF_000622305.1 Nannospalax galili | reverse complement strand
ACAATTGAATTTATTCTTATAATTGTTTTAACAGCTTTTGTATAATCTTCATCACTATTATGAGATATAAAATGTATTTATCAAATCTGTAATCATTATGCCAAAAAATCTGAATTACTGTAATATTTTGTATATTGTTAAAACTGTAACTTTAATTGTAAAAAAAAAATTTTTAAAAAATGAAAAAAAAAGTATTTAGAAATAGAAAACTCTCAAGGGCCCAAACGCATGCTAAACTGTCATTCTACCATTTCACAAAGAGTGGCCCTGGGAACATCGTTCATTCACAGACTCCACTGCAGAAGGAATCTGCGTTTCTATTGATTGGCGTTCTCTTCTGCTTCTCTATTGCTGTGATAAAACACTGACCAAAAGCAGTTTGTGGAAGAGATGGTTTATTTGCCTTTCAGATTATGGTCCATCCTCTAGGGATGCCAAGGTAGGAACTCAAGGCAGAAATCTGGAGGTAGAGCTGAAGCAGAGACTGTGGAGGAATGCTACTTCCTGGCTTGCTTCCTCTGACTTGCTCAGCTACCTTTCTTATACAGCCCAGGCCCACCTGCCCAGGGATGGTACTGCCCACAGTAGGCTAGGCCCTCTTGCATCAACTAGCAGTTAAGAAAATGTCTCACAGACATGACCTCATGTAGGTCAGTCTGATGAAAGAAATCCCTTGACTGAGGTTCATTCTTCAGAAGTGTCTCCAGTTTGTGTTGTTGACAAAAAACAAACCAGCATAGTCACGGTTACTCTTTGTCACAGGTTAATCCTTATCTTTTCATCACGGTGCCTTATGTTTTAATTGAAATAAGATGTATCTGTTAGCTGCAGAAATATATTTCATGAGATTCTTCCCCATAATGTCCTCTCCCTCAGTACTACCTGGCATGCAGTAGGTACTTAATAAACATTGTAGAATTAAAATAACAAATGATAACTGGCGACAAGAGATGGTCCTGAGTGGAAGAAAATTGCCCCCCTTCCATTTACCCTGATTATAGGCACATCATAGTCAACAGAGCCCTCCTATTCATGATTGTATGCAAACTCTTAAAAGCCACAGTAGGATCTATTGCTTCCTCTGAGGTATGCACTCCAGAGAAAAAGTAAAACGTTTTAGCTGAAATTAAATGATAATCAAGTTTCTAGGATGTTGTCCAAGTCTGGTCTAGTATTCAGGGTTTTATCTTGAGGATTGGTAGAACATTTCCTCTACAGACATGATTGATCCATAGCCCATGGTGAGCATGTTACTTGAAGGATGATTTGTGTGGCAAGGATGTGCCCTGGCTCTTGATAGCTATCTTGGTAGTTTTAACAGGAACCTGGAGAAGGTGATGCTCTTGAACAGCCATTGTTTTCCTGCCTGTATCATCTTGGTGCTGAGAAAACAAACCCACATAATATGCAGAAAAGTCCCAAAACTTTTGTACTTTACTCTGACATAACTCTGCTACTCCTTAAATCATGACTGTGAAAGCATTGCTAAAATTCCTTCTGGGAAGCATTAACAACATCCTCCCCACCTCTCTCTGTCCTTATGACAAACTGAGGTCTAATTTCTCCAAACTACAGTTTGGGAAACTAAAGAGTTTATTGGGGTTACTTACAGAGCAATGGATGAGGGTTTACTTACAAGCATATAGATGCTCTCCCCTAAGACTGCACTGAAAAGTCTCCATCCTGGCATGGCGGTGACCTCTTCACAGCTGTACAGAATGGTGAAAGAGCCTCCCACAGAGCTTCCTCAGTTTAGGTACCCTTAGTCCCACCCCCTTATGGAACTAGAGCTAATTGGTTGGTTGGGAAGCATGACTGATTCTCCCTGCACTTCCTTTTTACAGAGCATACCAGTCAACAAACCTGGCTATGAGGAACCTAGGCAGATGGGTGCAACCAACCTTGCTTTCTGGCATTTTTACCTATCATTTCTTTGGGAAGAGAAGATGAGTATTGGACAGTTCATTTACATATTCATTCATTTGTTCTTTTGGGGGGAATTTATTGACTATCTACTATATTCCCAGACTTACTAAGTTGAGAGAAAGAAAGAAAGAGAAAGAGGGAGACAGAATGCTTTGTCTATATATAAAGGTATGTAAAGAAGGGATTGGTCCATGTGATGTGGTTATGGATACTGGGAAGGGAAATCTATTGAGTACATCATCAGACTGAAAACACAAGCTAGAATTGATTTTGAAGTCTTTAAGGTAAACTTTATAGACCATTCTGGTTATCTTGGAACACAAAGTCCTACATTACTGTCTCACAGAAGTATCTTCTCCCAATAATCTCATCTTTCCCCATACAGCTTCCAACTGAGTGGATGAGGCATAATTATATTACTGAGGATATCATTTAAAGTCAATTGATTATACATAGTAACCTCAGGTATAAAATACTTTATAGCAACAGCTAAATTAGTATTTGACCAAAGAATTAGATACTATAACTAACTTGACTAAAATTTAGTGTTCTGGGTTTTGTCTTAATTTACCTAGGTGATATTGTGGATGTGATTTCTACAGCTACTGATCACATATTTGAATTACCACCATACCTCATGTTGGAGAGTAAGGAAAGAATTTGAAATTGGTAGTGAGTATCTGAAAGACAGTTAGATAAACCCTAAAGGAACTTACGATTTAGGTCAAGAAACATCCCTTTGAAAAGTTTGATTTTAAATCTAAGCCTCTTTAATGGCAAATGCATGTAAAATACTAAAATGACACAGAAGGAGAGATCAGTTAGTCCCTTGGTAAAAGACAAAAAGAGGTAAAAATTATGTCCGTGTTGAGAATGAATATGATGATTTTAGGTGGAGAAATGGAGACAAAACATTCTAGGCTGAGGAAATTTTAGAAACAAAAGTGTAAATGGAAATCTCGAGTCTAGATACTTGTGTGTCTGGAGAGGAGCAGGAGTGTATGAAGTCATCAAAGTGCTATGAAAAGAGGAACCGGAACTGAGAAGGGCTTTGGAGGCCATAGCTAGTGGGTGTCTATGTTACTTTAAAATCAACAAAAAGCCAAAGAGCTTCATACAAGACACTGACAAACTGTGAGAGAAGTAGAGAAGGTGTGGGTTTCAGTGTGGGGAAGACAAGGATGCAGTGACCAAAGCCAGGGCTGGCTCCATCTGACTTTGTGATGCTGAACTGGAGAGACAGTATCACCTAGGGCCTTCTCACAGGAATCCAGCTCTCCACAGGACACCAGCGGCAGCTCTTGTTTGTATCTTGTCTGTTGGGACTTGAGATTCCGATGTTCAGCTGCATTAATGTAAGGCATAGCTGCCTTGGGATTTCTGTGACTGGTGTGATCATTATGCCTGCTGGGGAAGCAAGTTTGTCCCTAAAGTATACATGATTCATCTATCCCTATGAAACTTTGGGCTAATCAACAGGTAGAAAGGTGACTTTATTTTCAATTTAAGTAAAAAAAGGTCTTAACTCACTAATTTGACACAGACGCAGTTCAGATGGAAATTAATTGTAACATTTTTCAGACACATGTAGTTTTATAATTTAAGAAAATATTAGGAACCAGTTTCATTAGTCAGTTAGGTAGATGCCCCCATGGGTTTCATTATTGTTGCTTGCAGGATCCTGAGTAAGGGATTGTTTACAAGAGTATGGGTTCCTTTCCATAGACACACCACTGAAGAAAATGTTTCTCCTTCCCTCAGAGACTACTAATTGCCTGTAGATCTTCTGGGAGGAAGTGAGGCATTGTCAGCTCTTCCTCCTAACTACTACTATCTGCCAATAGGTCCTTCATAGGTGGGGCTTCATTCCTTTCTCATGAGAAGACATTGACAGGTCCTGTCTTGTGCTGGTGATGGCAGTTGCTGTGAGACTACCCATGCAATGGCCTTGTCATGCTCTGGAGACAGCATTCTGCCTCCTCTACTCCCTCCAGATAGTACATTCTTTCCATCCTCTCTTCCACGATGTTCCCTGAGCCTTAGAGGGAGTAATAAAGAAGTCCCGTTTATGGCTGAGGATTCAAGAGTCCCTTACTCTCATCACTTTGACCAACTATGAGTCTCTACAGTTAGCACTTCCCATTGGAAAAATTTGGTCTTTGACCAAACCTGGCAGAAACACTAATCTCTAATACAAACATAATTATTTAAATGGCAATTTGATAGGCACATCATGTGCTAAACAATAGCAAAGGCTCATTAGGGCCTATGATCTTAGATGTGGATCTCTCCAAATCTAATCAGGGAGTATTGCTTACCCCCTGTTACTGACTTGCCACTAATGCACCAGTAAGCACTTCTTGCCCAACAGATCAGTGATGCAGCATAGAGGGTCTACAGTTGAGTAGGATTTTTGATGACATTTCTTCCTCGGTAGCCTACATAGCTTCCTCTGGCACTGAGAGCTAGCAACCAGGGACATTTCTGTCCCAGGTGTAGCTGAATTACTCTACGTACTGTAACCAAAGTATTGTGGGGACAATAAGAGGACACCAGGAGGAAGGAAGGAAGGAAGGAAGGAAGGAAGGAAGGAAGGAAGGAAGGAAGGAAGGATGGAAGGAAGGGAAGGAAAGGAAAGGAAGGGGTTTATTTAAGTGGCAGCCTTGGCCCAGAAAGACTCCTGTCTCATTTCTGAGCCCCAAAGGGAAGTAGCACAATAATTTTATACCTTAGGCATTGGGTTACAGTGAAAAGGAAGCTTACGTACAGTCTCAAAATTAGGCAAATTGCTATAAATTTAGAAAGAAAACAAATGTAAAAAAAAAAATCCTCTGTCTGAAAATCATTGCAGAAGTTCCATCTGAGACAAATAAATTGGAAGACGTTTCATCAGGACACAAGGCCAGTGGTTCTAGATAGTCCTGTTAGTGTTTAAGCACAGACTTGTCAGCTGAAATTCGGCAACAGAGACAGAGGGAGAAAACAAGGATTAAAATCCATATTTTTCTTAAATATTCCATTTAGCTATATCAAAAGTATGTGCTGTCTTTAGCAATAGGGTAGTTTTTGTAAACAAGTAATAGCTGTGGCAAACACCTGCATTGTTTTGGGAGTAGAGTTATTCAACCTTGCTGGGTACTTTAAACTGACATACATTTTCTTTTCCTCTCTCCTTCCCTCCCTCCCTCCCTCCCTTCCTTCCTTCTTTCTAACTAGCTTATCCATTATTAGGTTTCCTTCTGGTCCTTCCCATGGCTTGGGCCCTTTTCTAGTTTCCTGGATTTACACATAAACACTCCCACCTAAGTGCAGGTATATAAATGTTAGTGACTAGAATCTAGATGAGAAAGAGAACATGAACATGCAGTGTTTCTCTTTTGAATATCACTCAGTTTAAAATAATCCTCTTATCTTCAACTTTAATATTTCTTTTTAACTGAAAAAGTCCATTGAGTGTGTGTTACCAATTACCTCTGAGTATGCATATGTTACCTGTTACCAGTTAGTTACCTTGGAGTTAAAGCCTTCCATGTTGGGAGTAAGCTGGGTAAACAACAGAATGTTCTAATAGGAGATACACAACAGGATGTTCTAAAAGGCAGCAAACAACAGAATGTTTTGAGGGCAAGAGAAACATTCTGTCTTGGAGGAAACTCACCAAGTTCAGGAAGTAAACAACTTAATAGCTCCAGGAAGTCCCTGAAATTTACCAGGTTCCCCAGGTCACTCCATCCCCCAAGCATATATAAACCTTAAGGACTTCTGAGAGACACTATCAAACAAGCTGAGCTGCCTAGAGAGACTCAGACCAGCCTACCAGCTTGTCACATGTAAGAAACAGAGCTGCCTGAAGAGATTCAAAACCACTGATCTACCTGGAAAGGACACTTTCCAACTTGTTGAATGCCTGAAAATTGTGCAATCCGATCCAGGCTAACTACTTGTGTGATCTGACACCAGGCTGCGGTGGGCTTTTTGGTGATATAGCTCTTTGAGAAATTTCTATGTCTCTTTAAGTAATCCCAATTTGGTTCACCAACTTGTATTTGGGTGTTGTCCTTACTTTGGTCTTGCTGTTGAGTCCCTAAACTGGGGTGACTAGACATTTGCTCACGTCACCCCAGGAAGAGTGTCACACAACAGTACCACAGTTTCTTACCTGTTATTGTGATAGCCTGAGCTCCACCATTATGTATAAGACTGCCATCTTTATGAGTCATCCAAGACCCTGCCCTGCCTCAGGCTGGCAGTTCCAGGAAGAGCTGACCTCAGAGCTATTCAAGAAAGAATTACTACAGAGAAATACATCCATAAAACCTGGGATGGTTCCAGTTAAGGCTTATCTGGCTTCGGTAACTGCTTGCTTTTCTGCGTTTTTTTTTTTTTTTTTTTTTTTTTTTTTTGCATAACTGCCTGTTTCATCATGATATGATTTTTATTTTTATAAACCTTGCTCTCCTCTGAGCTGCATTCCCTAAATCCAGACCCAGAGAGAGAGGGAGAGAGGAGAGAGAGAGAGAGAGAGAGAGAGAGAGAGATTGATTGCTGGCAAGCTAAATAAAATTCAGCTAATTCAGAACACCTGGAGTCTGAGTGGTGCTTCCCAGTGGTTTCAGCACGGTAACATGTGGGTCCTATGGTGGTTCTCTTTTTTAGCTTTTTGGGAAATGTCCATACTGGTTTCTATAGTGTCTGCACAGTTTACAATTCTGCGAATAGCGAATGAAGTTTCCCCTTTCTCTACAACCTCAGCAACACTTGTCCTTTGATGTCTTTATTTTTTTAATTTAATTAATTGATTGATTGATTGATTGATTGATTTTTATTCCAAAGAGAGGCAATTTTCAACACCTTTTTCCAGAAATAGGTTGAATCAGGTTACATAAACATACATATACAATGAAGTTTAAGGGGAGGAAATAGGAATAAGAAATCAAAGGATTTGCCAACATGTGGTCAACTTTGGTAGAATAATGAAGTTTCCATTAGCAACAATTTTTTGGAAAATCCTAATGAGTTTATTAGCTTATTGGGCCCGACTCAGATGAGATGGAATCTCAAAGTAGTTTTAACATGCATTTTTCTGATCGCTAAATATGTTGAAAACTTAAAAAAAAATTTGTAGGCTCTGTTCCCACCATCCCAGTCTTGCCAGGGTGTGTTTTTTGTTGTTGTTGTTATTTTTTTGTTTTGTTTTGCTTTTTTGTTTTTGTTTTTGTTCTTTTTGAGACAGGGTCTCCCTATATCCCCAGCTGGCCTGGATTCACTATGGAGACCAGGCTGGCCTTGAACTCACAAAGATCCATCTGTCTCTGCCTCTGGAGTGTTGGAATTAAAGGTGTATGACACCAAGCCTGGCTCACCAGGGTTTCTAATCATGAAGAAATGTTAGGTTTTGTCAAAGGCCTTTTCTACATAAATTGAGATGATCATGTGATTTCTGTTCCTGAGTTCATTTATAGGTATTATGTTCATTTATTTATATATTGAATCATCTTTGCATCTGTAGAATGAAGCCCACATGACCAGGGTGAGATCTTTGGATGTGTTCTTGAATTTGGTTTTGAAATATTTTATTGAGAATTTTTGCATCTATGTTCATCAAGGAGATTGGTTTATAATCCTCTTACTTTTTTTTGCTGGGTCTTTATTTGGTTTTGGAACCAGGATAATACTGGCTTCATGAAATGAGTTACAAATTGCTTTTCTTTTCTATTTTACAGAAAAATTTGGATAATAATGGTGCTAGTTCTTCTTTGAAAGACTCATAGAATTCTGCAGTGTATCCATCTGGCCTTGAATAGTTTGTTTTTTAAGTTGGGAGATTTTTTTTTTAATTTTTTTACAAATATTTTATTTATTATTATTTTATGTGCATAAGTGCTTTGCCTGCCTGCATGTAAGTGCACCCATGTCCATACAGTGCCCACAGATATCAGAAGAGGGTGAGTGGGTGTCAGATCCCCTGGAACTGGAGGGTGATTTTTAGCCACCATGTACGTGCTGGGAACTGAACCCGAGTCCTCTGCAAAAGCAACCAGTATTCATAACTGCTGAGCCATCTCTCCAGCCCCAGTTGAGAGATTTTTGATTACTGCTCTCTCTTGTTGCTTATTATAGATCAGTTTAAATTACCTACTTCATTTTGGCTTAACTTTAGCAAGTAATATACATCTAAGAATTTGTCTATTTCTCTTATAATTTAAAGTTTAGTGGAATATAAAAATAAAGAGTCTGTCCTCATGATTTCCTGAATTCTGTTGGTGTCTATTGTGAAGTTTCCCTCCCTCTTCATCTCTAATTTTATTTAATTGGGTCCTCCCCCCTCTTTTTTTTTTTTGGTTAATTTGCCTAAGATTTGGTCTAGTTTGTTTATCTTTTCTAAGAACCAACTTTTTGTTTTATTGATTCTTTGTATTGATTTTTTTCATTTCAAGTTCATTAATTTTTGCCCTGATTTTCATTATTTCTGCCTGCTAGTTTGGGGGTTGGTCTGTTTTTCAAATCCCTAAAGGCTTATCATCAGTTTATTGATTTTTTTAAATGTATACAGTTAGAACTATAAACATCCTTCTTAGGACTGCCTTCATTGAATCCCATCGATTTGGGTATGTTATGTTTTCATTTTGATTTAATTCTAGAATTATTTTTATTTCCTTCTTGATTTCCTCAATGACTACAGTGATTTCTTTATATTTGTCTTTTGGTAGTGTGTTTAGTCTCCATGAGTTTGTATGTTTTCTGTAGTTTCTCTTACTGTTGGTTTGTAGCTTTATCCAATGTGGTCAGCTAGAATATAGGATCTTATATTTGTTGAGTCTTGCTTTATGTCCTAATACACATTCTGTTTTAGAGAAAGTTTCATGGGCTGCTGAGAACAATGTTTTTTGTTTGTTTGTTTGTTTTTTTGGTGTTTGGGCGAAATGTTTTGTAGATATCTACTAGGTGCATTTGAGCTATGATGTCATTTAAATACCATCATGTGAAATGGAGAAAAACTCAAAGCATTCCCACCAAGATTAGGAACAAGACAAAGGTGTCAACTCTCACCATTCCTACTCAATGTAGTAATTGAAAGCCTACAGCAATAGGACAAGACAAGGAAATAAAAGGGCTACAAGGGGGACAGAAGTCAGACTATCCCTGTTTTCAGATAATATGACTCTACATATGAGAGACTCCAAAGACTCCTCCAGGAGACTGGAGAGTTGACGCACTTTGGGCAAGGTGGCAGTTACAGAATTAACTCACCAAAATCAGTCCCTCCTCCACACCAAGGACAGATATATTGAGAAATAAATCAGAAAAACAACCCCATTCATAATAGCCTAAAAAAAACTTGGAATAAACCTAACCAAGGAAGTGAAAGACCTATGGAATGGAAATGTTAAAATATTGAAAGCAGTCCTAAAAGGAAGTTCATAGTACTAAGTGCTCAAAGTACAAAATTAGAGAAATTTAAAATACATAACTTAGTAATATACTTTAAAACCCTAGAAAAACAAGAACAAGCTAAACCTAAACATAGTACACTGAAAGAAATAATTAAGATCAGGGCAGAAATTCATGAAATAGGATAAAACAATACAGAAAAAAAGATCAATCTAACAAGGAGTTAATTCTTTAAAAAGATAAACAAGAGTGATAAATCCTTAACCAAATGACCAAAAAAACAATAAACAAAAAAGAGACAAGTATGAAATTAATAAAATTAGAGGTGTAAAGGTAACTATTAGGAAAAGTTATCAAGTGAAATTTAGAAACAAGGACATACGTTCAAATCCTCTATTCCACTTAATACCATCTGCAAAGTTTTCTTCACACTCACAGTGTCCTAGTTAAGTTAGATGTCAGGTAATTCTGGCTTTGTAAAGAGATGAAACATCTTTTCCTTTTCTGTTTACGGAATAATTTGGGTAAGGAATTGTTTTATCTCCTAAATTTCTGGTAGGATTATTCTATGTTAATTGGAGATTATTTTATTTAGTTAAGCATGGTTGTTAGCTGCCATGTGGGTACCGAGAATGGCGCCCAAGCCCTCTGCCAGATCAGCCAGTGCTCTTAACCACTGGGCCATCTCTTTAACCCCTGGAGATTGTTTTTTGTTACTGCTTATTTTTAATCTATTTATCTCGTATTGATTTAACATTTGTAGGGTATGTGATTCAGCCTGCTTTTAAATTTGGTCAGCCATCTCGTCTTCTCCAAGGCAGTCTCGTAGGTGATTTGCTGAATGCAAAATTGTCCAATTTATTTCACATAAAAATGTTCCTTTTTTTTTCAGCATTTCCAAAGCTACAATTTGTTGTCTTCGCCTCATATTGTACTGAGAGATTAAGGAAGCAATGACTTAAAGATACCAATCCATGACTCCTGAAGGGTAATTTCTTTATAAAAATTACTTCAACTACTTCCCAGAACTTTGTGCCTAATGTGTACCCATTTTAGTGTCTTTTTTTTTTTCAGAAGACACTGTGAAAATAACTTCTATACTGTGGTTTGTGAAACGCAGGTCACTCTTCCTTGCTCTTAGTTTCCCTCAATCATTACACTGTGGCCAGTGAATCAAGAATCTGGATATCCACAGCCTTGAGTAACCTTCTCTCACATGGATTATAGCTTTGACTTGTTAAAGCCGATTGTCAGTACATGTGGAGCTTGCAAGGTTCTTGCCCATTAGGTCTAATCTTCTTGGAATGTGATTTCTATATCATGATTTCTATATCATGATTCCCATATGAAGAAGCTCTGTAGCCTTCATGGGCGAAAGATCACATGAAGAGAAAGGCCTGATACAACTCACCTTTTCAGAAAAACTGAAAGATGAAATCAGAGGGATAAGACATTTGTCAGGGGAGACAATGCAAAGAGACAAGGCAAGCTACCACACTGACCTTCAGTGAAGGACAAGAGGAGAAAATAGTAAGTGCTCAATAAACGTTAGCTATAGTGGTTGTTGTTACTAGTAATAAAATTAGTGGCATATGTAACTGAGCTGTCTCCTCACTGGGTTACGTGGCCCCTGTAATCACAGATTGGCTCCTGGACGTTTCGGCACACTGCAGAGCTGATCCATCTCACAATGAATGCCTAGGACATCGAACTGAATCACTTTCAAGATTGCTCTGAGGATAAAGTATCTGAAATGCTACACACTACAGTGTGCGAGCTTTTGCTCTGCAGTCATATCTTAATTATCCAAGTGTAGAGTCTCCGGTTCTTAAATTAGCCTCAGCACATGTTTAATCCCCTGTCACCAAAATGCTTCCGGGATTCTGCCCTGAATTAGGATCAGTTGGAGAAGAAAAAGTAATTTTAGTAATTAGTCCATGCAGAACATGATCAAAAGTTTAATTTTCTACTCCCCAAAGCACACAATACAGATAGAAATGATTTTTAGATTCTCCACTATTTCTCTCCCTTAAATTTGTATGAATGATTAAGGGTTTTCTATAAAAATCAGAATTATTGCTTAATCGTAAAAACGCTGGAAGCCAAAATCTGTAGGTGGTAGGATTAGAGATTTTGTTTTCAATTTTGTTAATACATACTGTAGTCTTAAAAAATAAAAGAGCATTCTCTTTGTACAACAAGCAAGAACCCTCCTTCTCTCTACCTAATCACTGTTTAATTATGTTAGAATAAATTGCATGACATTTATAAAACTTTCAGAATAAATTAATTAAAATTAAATGAATGACCACATGGCCTTGATTATGTTATTTAGCATCTAAGGGTCTTAATTTTCTCATCTGTAAAGTGGAAATATAATTCATTAAAATGTCCAGTATGAGAAATAAAGGGACCTGACATAATCCATTGCTCATGCTTATGTTCTAATTTCCTTTTTAAAAACCTGTGTGAAAAGCATGGCCCCTCATAGAGAAACCCTGCATGTCCTCTGTGACATAGTTAATAAAGATCAAAACATAGTGTATTCAAGCTGTAGAACTGTACACAGCCTCCTCCAATATGTGAGGTATGTGACCCAGGGTTATTGTAAAAAATTCTTACTCTTTATCTGAATAAAGAATGTGTTATTGAGGCAATTATCAGAAGAAAAGTCTTTTCCCATTTCTGCACTGCCTCACCTGTTCTTCCTAAAAAAAAAAAAAAAAAGCTTGGGCCTTATAGATCCAGAGCAAGGTGAACAGAATAATATTATCTGCATGTAAATGAATAATAGACTAGTACGAAAATACACGAGGATCAGAACAGTTCCTTCACATACTTTATATACATCTTGCTAAAGCAGTCAACAAAAGCAAATCAGTTTTGTTGTGTTGGTGACTAAGGATTGAGGCCTGGGCATTGTGAAAACTAGGCAAGAGCTTTACACTTCAGCTATATAACCACAGCCATTTTTTGGAGAGCCTTACTATGTAACTCTGGCAAGCCTTGACTGCCTAGACTGGCCTGAAAGTCACTCATGTCTCTGCCTCTTGAGTGATGACATTTTATCATTCACCACCATTTCAAGCAAATCAGGAAATTTCTGAATAGAATAATTTCCAAAAATAATAATACAGATGATTGATACCTCACCTTGTATTTGTTGGGATTTTACCATATTGCCATACACAGATTGAGCCCCACCTCCAATTTGTTTGTTGGAATTCTGATTCCAATGTGATGGCACAGAGCCTTGAGGAAGGAATGAATTAGGCCATGAAGGTTTAGTCTGAACTGGGATTGACTCTCTTTTAAGAAGTCAGAGATCAGCTGGGCATGACACCATGCCTTTAGTCTCGCACTTGGTAGGCAAAGGCAGGTGGATCTCTGTGAGTTCAAGGCTAGCCTGTTCTACATAGTGAGTTTCAGGTCAGCTGGGGGACACAGAAAGGAGACTGCTGTCAAAATGCAATCCAGATGGGGCCTGCTGATGAACTGCATAGACTGGCAGCCGCAACTCCCATTTACTCTCTTTCAGACCTGAGAGGAACAAATTCTTGCTGTTTATAAGTCACTTAATCTATGGTAATTGTTAACATCTGCACAAAATGACATCAGATTTGAACACAAAACACAACTGGTAAGTAGAACTGTGCAGAGCTTGGATGCCTAATAAATGACACTAGTTCAGGATACAGAGTAGCTCACAGGGAGGGCAGAGAATGTCCTCAAGCTGGACAGGGACACATCTTTTATTATTTATTTATTTTTATTTTAAGTGTATGAGTGTTATGCCTGAATATGTATAAGTGTAACCATGTCCTGCAGAGCTGGAGGAGGACAGAAGACGTCATCAGATTCCCCTGGAACTGGAATTACTGATGGACCTTAGCTGCCATAAGGGTGCTGGGATTCAAACCCGGGTCTTCTGCAAGAAGAGCCAGTGCTCTTAACCGCTGAGCCACCTCTCCAAGCCCACAAGGGACACATCTTTTATACCAAGCCATGCAGCATACTTCTTGGGTCTATGCATGATCTAGAAAGATACTGATAGAAATTCTACAAATTGTTTATAATAGAGAATCACGGCAGGTGGGTCTGAGGTCAGGAAGCAGGGCTGGGCCCGAGAGCTAAGGGATTCTGTCTTGGTTTGCATCACTATTGCTGTGATAAAACACTGATCAAAACCAACTTGGGGAGGAAAGAGTTTATTTGGTTTACCCTTCCATGTCACAGTTCAACACAGAGGGAAGCCAGGGCAGGAATTTATGGCAGGGACCTGGAGGGAGGAACTGAAGCAGAGTCCATGGAGGAATGCTGCTTACTGGCTTGCTCCCCTGTCTTGTCCTCAGCCTGCTTTCTTATACAATCCAAAACCATTTGTGCCCATGGGTGACAGCACCCACAGGGTCTGGTCCCCTCCATATCACTCAGCAATCAAGAAAATGCCTCACAAACATGCCCAGAGGCCAGTCTGATAGAGGAAAATGTTCAATTGATGTCCCCTCTTCCCAGCCTGTGAAGTTGACAACCGAAGTTAACCAAGACAGTAGCTATGGTTCAAATCATGTTTATGCTAATTTGTTGATTAGAGATGGTATGAAGTAGCCTGCTTGTTTTAGTAGGAATGTCAAAAACATGAAAAATAAAATGGCTCCTAAAGAAAACTATGAAAGAAACTTGGCTCTCAATAGTCATGATCCCATCATGCCTAGCTTTTTCCAGCATAGAGCAATGGATGTTATCATACAGGCACTGGACCTGAATTTTGCTAACTTGAAGCTTGCACATAAGTAATATAAAGTGTCCCAGGGCATTTAAGTCCCCACTGAGACCCTCTGCCTGCCATAGAAGCTTCATGCAGACTCAGGAGCTAAGTGAAAACAACCTCTGCCTTTGTCTTTGCCAGGGCCAAATGGCATCCCTGAGTACATGTCCTGACTGACTGCTGAGAAACTGGTCCCTAATTTTTTTTTTTTAGCATGGAGACACAGCCTAGCGGCCATCTGGGCTGGATAGCTTTAGTTGTCAACTAGAGACACCTCGGTTGAAGAAGCCGCGATTGGAAAATTGCCTCCATTGGACTGGCCTGTGGCCCTGTCTGTAGGGTGTTTTCTTGATTGTTGAGCGATGTGGGAGGGGCTGATGTGGGAGGGCCCAGCCCACTGTCTGTGGTGCCACCCCTGGGCAGATGGGCCTGTGTTGTATAAGAAAGTAGGCTGAGCGGGGGCCAAGGGAGTAAGTCAGTAAGCAGCATTCCTCAATGGCCAGTGCTTCAGCTCCTGCCTCCAGGTTCCTGCCCTGAGTTCCTACCTTGGGTTCCCTGATGAACCTGGGAGATGTAAGACAAACTGTTTCCTCCCCAAGTTGGTTATTGGTCAGAGTGTTTTGTCACAAAAATGGAGAAAAAAAGTAGAACAACATTCTAAGAAGTGAGAAGTGATGATGCAAACTCTACCTTATGTTGTGTTAGCCAAAATTGCTTGGTATTATAGAGTTTACTGAGAAGACTCTTCTGGATTGCAAACACAACTAACAGAGAGTGTTATTGGGATGAATTCTAGTTCTAGAGGACCACCCACCTCAGGCCACTGTAGATGACTGATTCACCCTTAATCTATCTCACTGGTTTCTTCATGATTGTTCTTTGGGGGCATTTAGGAGACTCTGGCAAAAATTGGCTTCTAATATACCCTTTTACAGTATAGTATGCTTACAGTGCATAGACAGACTCTGAAAGGGAAACAGTTGAAGACAGTCCCAAGGAATGATGTTCCCTGTGGCTACTGTATTGTATGACCAGAACCGCATAGGACACAGCCCACACCCATCTAGTGCCCCCTTCTCTACCAAACAATACTATGACCAAATTATGACCCCGAAATTTACATATGTGTTATAGGTCGGAGTATGCAAAAAATCAACAGCATCACTTTAAGAAAAGTAACAAGGTAAATAATCATTATTTTGACCAGCCAGACTGTCTATCTTGGGAGAAGACACAGCCCTGATCATTGTCGAGTGAGAGTTTTTATAGGATTACAGAAATATTATTCAGACAGGACACTTGTGAACCAGTCAGGTTTGTATAACATAGCAGAACTTTGAATCTATTAATCAACAATCAGTCATTACACAGACAACTGATACAGTCATATAACTTGGCAGTCAACTTTGTAATTTTAAAATTAGTCAACTCCCTAGCCATAACAAGTATAGTAAGAAAGCTAGAAAGCTGAAATCAGCAGTTACCAGGTGGTCATACAATAACAGGGTGGTCTTATACTTTGTGTCAAGGTGACCTAAAATAGCGAGTTACAGAAGCGAAAACAAGCAGTTAGCCAGATGTAAAATGTCTGAGATTAGCACGTTCCACTGGTTTGTGATTGAGCTATTTCTTAGAACTCAAGGCTGTTTTCTCTTTTTAACTATTTCCCATAAGTGAAAAGAGGTTACTGTTAAAATAGCTATTGTGAGCAAGATGGAGTAACTTAGGTTACGTTGCTAATCTAGTTCAATATGGACCTCCTGATTTTCAATGCCTCAAAATGTATTTAAAAGTAGGGTGTTTAAAGGCATGATTGAGTTAAAGTAAGCACATTTGAATAGATCAAATCCAACAGACTCAGGTAAGAGGGTGTGAGCTACAGTGACCTGAGGCCCAGAGTCTTCCAGAACTTGAATTCATGCTTTAGCATGGTCTGCTGGATGATGAATAGAAATTGAGCAGAACAAAGGAAATATATTATGTAGAAAACATATTTTTTAGTGAAAAAAAGAAATGTATTTTTAAAACCACAACTTTGTTTCTTGCAGGAATTTTAAAAAATGAGCTTTTCCCTCCTCAGCACTGTAAGAGCTTTCTTTGATTCCTGAAATTTCCATAGCTGTTTAAAATTTATAATGTGTGTTCTCCACAAACTGTCAAAGAAAAAGAAATTTACCTACTCCAAAATAATGATGGCATTTGGCCTCTTATGACATTATTGTAGAGCATCAGTTTGTCTACTTTGTGGCATCAGCAATCGTACAGAAAAGAAGAAAATAACCAAGGTCGTGTGTATGGGGGTGAGTATGACAGCGTCCAAGGAGATGGGAAAATTATCTTGATCGGCTGTTCTAAGGAGGACTTCCTCCCATAGTTGCCTCTGCTCTGCTTTGTTTGATGCCAGACTGAGAAGGAGTGACACAGTCATCTGTGCAGGCCTAAGGAAGCAGGACTAGCTTCTAGTCCTCTAGCCCTGTGTCTTCGTTAACTAGTTTTTTGACTTTGAGCAACAACCTGTTCTTAAAACTCAATTCCCTCATTTCTAAAATGGATATGCTAATGTCTGCTATGAAGATGAAAAATAATGTTGAAGTGTTTTGATTCATTCATGAATTCATCAAAAGTACTGAGCCTTAAATGAAAACTTGTCTCTGTGGTCTATCACTGAAGAAAGAATCTGGCATACCAGGACGTGAGCTGATGCCCACTCTTGCCATCAGGAACCTACATCCCCATCCTCAACACCTGAACCAAGTTCAAAAAGCCAGGACTGGTAAGTTGATGGGCAAAGCTGATATTCTGCAGAGCTTGGCAACCAACTGATTAAGAGTCCCTAATATTCTTTTTATCTGCATAGAAGCACTTGAAATGTTTTTTCTTTTTCTTGGAAAACAAGAAAGTTCTTTTCAGAAGACATTACTTTGTAGCTTGAAACAGTAAATAGACCAAATTTGACAGGTAAGTTCATAGAATAGTTTTATTCTCTCTTGGACAATTATAAACACAAATTAATCTTCAAAGCTGATTTCACCTTCTGAAGTAATGACAGCATTATGACAAGTTGGGGAAGCAGCATGGGAGGGGCACATGAGAATTCCATGTCTTCATTCACGCACTGAACAAGACCACAGTCTTGGCTATTTAGCATCTTTTGTGCATAAGCACATTAATCTAATTTCTGAAATTCAATTTCCTCCTCATATAAAGGAGGAAATGATGTCTGCTTTACAATACACTTGATGTTATTATCTCTCATTGTAGAGCTCAAGGATAAAGTCTGACTGTATTACCTGATACAACAGAATGTAGATGTAAGTATTTCCACCCACAAAATTAGAAAAAAGCCTCTAACACAATGATTCAGGGTAAGCACCTGTCGGTGGCCTCCCAGAATACACATCACAAAGATCAAATTGCTCTGTTTGAACTGACTCACATATATCATGTAGATAGCTCCTACAACTACAAACTATAGAACCTGAAACAGGTCTTTGAACATTTGTAAGGTACAAAACTCCTAAGAATAGAAATTCCTATTGAGAATAGAAAACCTATCTATTTAAATGGGACAATAGGGTTATAATTTTTAAAAATTGTTTAGATTGATTTAAAGTACAACCAAGTTCATCTACTTACTAGCTCTGCTTTCCTTGGCCACTTTTCTAGACCTTACTTTTATTCATAAGTAAGATGAGATAACAGTAATCAAGAAAAAATGGGAAGTTCAGACAGAATATGTTTAAAGGGTGTCTCACTAAGGTATTCAGAAAACTGATGACAAGCGGGCTTTTACCTATTGTTCTACACAAAGGAAAAAGATTTCTCTGAGGATAAACTTTATGTTCTTTTGCAGTAGCAGCACAGCACATGAAAGGCAAACAATCACTCTTTAGATCTAAGTAGACAAAAATATTGGGGTGAAAGTCACTAGACTTGCCTAACAATAGCATTTCAAAATATAAGAGGTAAGCTGCTAAAACTGAAAAGTGAAACAGATGAATTTGCTATTATAATTGGAGACTTCAATACTCCTCTAGCAGAAAGTATTATATTTAGCAGACAGAGATCAGTTAAGAATTGTCTTGAAGTATACACCATCAATCAAGTTGATGCAGTGACCACTTATCCATTATTTCTCAGCAGCATCAGAACACACATTATTATCAAATAAAAACGGAGTATTAACTAAAATGTATCATATAATCAGTCATAAAATATGCCTTAACAAATGTAAAGGATTAGAAATCATACACTGTTTGCTCTCATGTTACAATGGAATTAAAATAAAAATTAGTGACAGAAAAAACATTCCAAAATGTATAAAGAACACACTATCCAATAACAGATGGGTTTGAAGAAGTAATCTTAAGACAAGTTAAAATCGTTTTGACTAAAGAAAACTAGAAACACAACCTGTTAGCATTTGAGGAATGCAAAAATAGTAAGTGTTGGGTAGACCTGTCCTCTAAGAGAACTAGCACTAGAGGGGGAGGGTCTAAAGACAGATGCAGATGTGGGTGGGTGGAGGGGTGGAGGGGGGTGTCCCCATCTTGGCAAGGCAGGGAGGCAGAGGATCTCAAAAGCTCAGCCAAGATGTAGGAGGGAAAGAGCCCATGGGTGTATGCCTTTCTAAGTATCTTTCTTTCTAACTCCATAAACTTTATGCAAAAGCTGGAATGGAATGCATGGTGTTGGCTTTGTCAACATTAGGACCACATGGGCCTGGGAGCCAAGAGAATGCATGCAGGTCTCCCAAGGGAGGATTTGGCATTACGTACGGTTAGAAGGAAATCTGTAGCATTGAATACATACATTGTAGAAAAGAAAGATCTAAAGCCAAAAATTGAATGTAGTTTCCTGTTAAGAAACTAGAAAATTTAGAATAAATTCAACTCACATTAAATGAAGAAATATAATAGCAAAAAGTAGAAAGGGAATCAATGAAATTAAAAGAGGAAAATCAATAGAGATCAACTTTGGCTGTTCTACAGTATCAAAGCATTGATAACCTCCAGTCAGACTAGGAAATGAAGGTGAAAAGACACAAATTACTGATACTGATAGACATTAAAGAAAATAAGTGTATACTATAACATCTCCCTGTCCACGTACATGAAGTACACCAATTTCTTGATGACACAACTCATGGTAATTCACAAAAGAACAATCAGAATGTGTTTATACCTATTCAAAATTAAATAGATAATTAAAGTTTCCACAAAGGAAAGTGTTTGAGCTACAGTGGTTTCACTCATATGTTCTACTGAGCATTTAAGGAAGAAATTATACCATTGTTCTTAGACGTGTTTCAGAACATAGAAGTCAAGGGACCATTCCCTAATTCATTCTGTAATGAATATTACCTTAGTGTCAAAATCAGACAAAGACATTAAAGGAATGGAGACTCTCACAGCTTTAGTGTGATCATAAGACATGGGAAAATCAACTTGGCTGTGACCTGAAAGCTTCTTCCTGGTTGGCTAGCTTCCATGGTACCAGAAGGTATTATGTAGGTTCCTGGGGGAGAAAAGTCACCAACAGCCTTACTCAGCTGTGAACCCTTTCAGCTACAATGACGGCTAGCCTGATGAGATGTGCCCATGGGTGCATAGTGGCATGAATGGCAGTAGCCAGCTGACTTCAGATTGGATTTAGGGCTTGCTCACAGGAGAAAACTCATGCCTGGTACTGAAAATCTGGCCAAGCACCCATCAGCGGAGAGCTCATAAAACCTACTGCTACTGTTTTGTTAGATGGAAATCACATCAAACTGCCTTCTAAACATGTATCTCTCTAAGATTAGTGCAGCCCTCAGTCCTCCTTGTAGAAGCATCTCTTTGTAGTGGCAGTTAGTATAGGAACTCTCAATCAATCAAAGTGCAGAGAATTTGTGTTGCATGCTCAGCCATAAGTGGGACACGTACACCACACACCTTCTTCCCAAGGTTCAGGGAAGCTCACGGCAGAAAGACTGTAAGAACTACAAGGTAAAGAGGACTGGGGTGAAGCAGTGTCTTCTGGGTATGACTTGACTGCTGCACTCATGAATGAGGCTGTAGATGCATGCATAAGATCTGCACAAGATCAACCTAGTCAACCTTGTAGCACAGGTGGGAGAGGGACACATGAGGCCCTAGTGGGGACTTCTGTCTGAGGAGTTATTGACAGTAGAGACTGCTGGGGGAGGGAGAATCAGTTTTCTGTAGAGGTATGGTCCCTGATACGTCAATCATGCTCCTGTGGATGGGTCCACGTGCATTTGTACATGGGCAGCACTAACTAGATCTAATGAGTTATTTAAAAAACTGAAGGCATGATGTCATGATGTTGGGAGGAGCATATGGGGTAATCTGGGAAAAACTGGAAGTGTGAATGGTGAATATGAACATTGTATACATATAAGAAATTCCGAAAATATGTAAAAAATGAAAGCTAGATACATGTATTTACTTTTTCATGAACATAGATGCTAAACGCCTCAAAAAGTACTATCAAACTTGGGCCCTGAAGAGATGACTCAGCAGTTAAAAGCACTGGTTGCTCTGGCAGAGGACCCAGCTCTGATTCCCAGTACCAACATGGTGGCTAACGATTGTCCATAACTCCAGTTCCAGGGGATCTGACACCCTCTTCTGATTTCTTCAGGCATTGTACAACACAGGTGCACTTACAGGCACTCAGACAATTCACTCACATGCATAAAATAAAAATGATAAAATAAAATACTAAAATATATTCTCAAACTAAATACTAGTCTGTATGAATAATTATACACTATAACCAAGTGAAATTTGTCATGTTATATAAGGCTGCTTCATCATCAAAAATAATGTATTATATAACATTAGGGAGAAAAAGAAGAAAAGTGACATGCTCATATGCTCATATTAATACATTCAGGAAAAATATTTGACAAAATCCACCAGTCATTTGTGATTGAAAAAAGAAAACAAAACTTTAGTAAAACTACAAATAGAAGGGAACTTCCTCTACCTTATAAGGAGGAGCTACACACACACACACACACACACACACACACACACACATAATCACACATGAGTATGCACACACACACACACAATACTATAGCTAAATACACACAATACTATAAGCTATACACACAGAGTACTACAGCTATACACACAGTACTATAGCTACACACACACACACACACACACACACACACACACACAATACTACAGCTAACACGATACTAAACTGAAAAACCTAAAGATTTACCAATCAAACCAAGGATTAGACAAGAATGTCTCTTTTTACCATTTTTTAAAGTTATTTTTTAATGGTGTTTTTGAGACAGGGTCTCCCTGTAGCCCCAGCTAACCTGGAACTCACTATGTAGACCAGGCTGGCCTGGATCTCACTGAGATCCATCTACCTCTAGCCTACCTCTGCTTCCTGAGTGCTGGCATTAAGGCATGCACCACCATGCCAGCCTTAATGTTGTATAGGTAGTTTTAACTAAAAAAATAATATAAGTAATAATATAAGTAAAGGCAATAAAATGGGCACTTTTTAGGAAGGGAGTAAACAGATCTCATTTCTAGATGACATAACCTGATGTATAAAATCTGAAAGAAATGTCAGAATAAACTCTTAGAACTAATATATGATTATGGCAATGTCCAGTATAAACTGGGCTAGTGAACAAAAGTCAATCACTTTTCTGTATATTTGCAAGAAATAAATGGAATTTGAAATGAAAACCACCGTATCATCTACATTAGCATGCCTCAAAATGAAATACTTAGGTATAAATCTAACAGCATATGTATAAGATCCATAAAAATAATATTGCAAAACAGATGAAGTGATTAAAAAAAAACTAAGTGAAGATATAGTCCATGTTCAGGGAGAGGAACACTCAATAGCATCAATATGTTAATTTTTCCCAATTTGATTCATAGGTTTGATGCAATAACAATCAAAATTCATACACTGTCAATATATTTAAAAAGTATTTTTCAACTTTAAATGGAGAAATAAAAGCTAGGAACAGACGACATAATATTGAAGGAGAAGAACAAAATTGGAAGGTTGGCACTGACTTCAAGGCTTAGTCTAAAGCTATAAGAATCAAGGCAGTGCGTTACTGGTGAGGAAACAGACAGCTCAGTGGGATAAAACAGGGAACCCAGAAGGGATTCTGAGAAAACACAGTCAACTGATCACTGACAAAGGAATACAGGCAACACACGGAGAAAAGAGTATTTTCTCCAACCAGGCGTTCATGATTTAAAAAAAATTAAGACTCTAGATGTAAATTTGTATTCCTTACAAAAATTAACATAAATAAATCAGATACTTAAAATGCGAAACTGTATTTTAAGTAGTCTTGGTTTTGATGTGATTGTTTTAGGTACATTGTTAAAGACATGATTTATGAAGTAAAAAATTGATAAGCTGGACTTTTAAAAAATTTTAAAAATATTTTATTTATTATTTTTATTTTTTTATGTATATGAGTGTTATGCCTGCATGTAAGTAAGTGCACCGTGCCATGTGCAATGCCCACAGAGGACAGAAGAGGCTGTTGGATCCCCTGGCACTGGAGTTAAGGACAGCTACTACCTGCCATGTAGGTGCTGGGATTCAAACCCGGGTCTTCTGCAAGAACCATCAGTGTTCTTAACCTCTGAGATATCTCTCCAACCCTGATAAACTGGATTTTAATCCAATTAAAATTTTTAGCTGAGTGAATGATACTGTCCAGACAGTAAAAAAGAAAAGTCAGATACTAGGAGATAATAGTACAAAAGCTATATGTAATGGAACTATGTTATCCAAATTATACAAGGAACTATTGAAACAGTCACAAAACAAAACAAAAACTCTTGATTTAAAATAAGCCAAAGTTCTTAACAAATAGCTGTTTAGTTAAAATACACACAGATGCTAAATAGGCAAATGAAAAGAATCCATGTGATATCACCAGAGAAATGCAAATTCAAACAGTGGTCACTAGTACACACAACAATTAGAATGGCCCAGCCCGGAACTGTGACAGCATGGAGTGCTGGGGAGCCACAGAAAGTCTCATTCTTTGTTGCTGTGAGTGCAGCACAGCCGCTTTGGAGGATAGCTTGGTGATTTCTCACAAACCTGAATATGCTCTTACCTAGTGATTCTGAAATGTCTCCTGTTATTTCTCCAAAGGAGTGAAAATTGCATGTCTAGAGCCAGGCGTGGTGGTGCACACCTTTAGTTCCAGCACTTGGGAGACAGAGACCGGCAGATCTCTGTGAGTTCCAGAACAGCCTGGTCTGTATAGTGAGTTCCAGGCCAGCTGGGGCTACAGGGAGACTCTGTCTCAAAACAAAACAAAACTTGTAAGTAATCAATATATCCTTTAGTAAATGAATAGATTTAAAAAAAAAAACTGTTATATAGCCAGACAATGGATTGCATTTACTGCTCAATGGAAATGAATTATCAAGCCATGAAAAGAAATGGAAGAGCCTTGTCTGAGTTTTATTAAGTCAAAGAAACAATCTGAAAAGTCTGCATACTATATGACTCTAATATGTGAAGTATATATGAATATATATAAAAGTATATATGAATATATACTTTTACAAAGTAAAAGTATCCCTGGAGTGTGTATAGGGTGTGGTCAATCAACAGAACATCGAGAAACTTTGGGGCAGCAAAACTACTCTAAAGCATAAGAGCGTGGTGCCATGTGGTGTCACGCACTGGGCAAATTCCATAAAGGGTACAGCACTAGATGAACCCTAATGTGTTACTTTAACACTTTGGAGATAATTTTAGAAGTAGCTTCATCAAGTGAAGCAATGTACCATTCTAGTGAGGGATATTGATAAAGGAAAGCTGTACAGGTATAAGAGATAAAGACTATAAGAGAAATTCTGTGCATTCCCATAAATTTTGCTTTGAACCTAAAACTGTTCCAAAAAATAACAGACATCTTAAAAAGTCACTAGACTGTTCATCAACATTCAAGTGACAGTCAACTGTATGGTTAACAAATCACCTTGAACGTATATCAGAAAATTGTTTATGCACTTTTATCAGTTTCTCTCAGGGAACACTGCAAACTAAATTATGCAAAAAAATTCTGATGAAATTATAAACAGCTTTCCTTTCATTCAGCCTAGCACAGGGTCTGATGTGTGGAGATAACACACATCAATGTTTCCTGTATCAATTAACTGTGTTTTTGGAGGATCGCTGTTCTGAACTTAAACATACCAAATAAAAGTCAAATATGCGTTAACAGAGAAAATCCGAAACACATACAAAAGTAGAGGTCAAACTAAGTGAAGAAATATCAGGATATAGTTTATGAAAATCTAAATAATTGTGCAACAGAATTAAATTATTGTCTGTCAGACTCAGTCAAAATTCACTTACTGACAGCATATATACCAACAAGATGAGAAGCAGATACAAGAGACTTTGGTTTTGACATGTTCCCTAACTTCTACAGAGAAAACCTATGTAAGTAAACACTACCTTTTGTCCACAGGAGGAAGGCTAGGAGGGCCGCAGGTCCACTCCCTAGCCTTCTGTCAACAGGACTGATAAGTCTTAGGTACTAGACAAATAAACTTAGCATAGGAGTAGATTCCTTCTCCCAACCCTTGCCCTCCACAAATGCTCTTGCTTCCCCCCACCCAACTACTAAGTGTTAAATGATTATATCTCTCTGTTGAGCCTCCTGTGCCTTGTTTCACTTGGGAAACTTTCAGAATTGAAAGTGTGGTCACCGTACCAAATAGCTTTTTCTGTCCCTAAGCCTTCCAGAATGATGAATTACAATGGTTAAGGTCTTTTAAGTCCACCACATTACTGAACTGAGCTCAAAAAGAACAGGCTATCTAAGGATATCACAGTCATGCCCACTTTTGTTCCTTTGCATCTACTTTCGTTCACTCATTTGTGAGCACGAAGATGGATTTAACAATCATCAGCTATTTCTCTTTGTCTGCGTGCTCAGGGGCTACATTCCATAGCAGTAAAGCCAGGTGAGATCTGATGCAACCCACTGCTTGGGACCTTACTCAGCTTTCTGTTTCAGCTGTCTGGTTTTCCACACAGCCCTAGGGCACAGCACGGTGCCTGAAAGTTGATAGTTGATAGGCAATGCTTAGAGTGATATCTAGTTACTTCAGACATGGGCACCGCCGGAGTGCATACTATATCCCACAGCATTTTCTTGATGTGCAGAGCTACAGCCTCTTTCCCTCTCTGGAATGACAGAAGACATTAAGAATGAATCTTTCTGATTAAGACTGATTTCTTCTCAGAAATCTCAACACAGCGTTTTAGAGAACTGCCTACCAGTTGACTCACGGGAGGAAGCATATCTGCTGTTTGTTAGAATAGGAGAAAGAACATGGCATTTCCACCACGGAGAAAAGAATCAGAAGTCTCCCAATAAAAATCTTTAAGCTCCAAAGCTGTGTAAATAACTCCTTTGATTTCTGTATTTCTCCTGTTACACTCTGGATATGTGTGCATATGTACACACACACACACACACACACACACACACACACCACACCTCACAGGACACAAGTGACCAAATATCCTATTCACGTTCTTTCCAATGTCTACTGTAAACAAGTGTTAATTTTTTGAAAACTCTACAGTTGCATTTGATGGCTTGCCAAACTTTACTCATTCAGTCTGCTAGGGTGGTTACCTCCCTATTTCCACCCTCAGACTGCAAAGGAGGTCAGCTAGTCTGGGGTTCATTATACAGATGTTTATGGAAGAATTTGCTATGTCACATCTTCTCCCAAAGTTAAAAAAAAAAAAAGAGTACCTTGTGATAGAGGAGTTAAAAGCTCTAAACTAGTGGCGTTTAAATAGCATATTTCTTTGTTAAGTGACCCAGAACATTAAATTGATTATATAATGCAATGCCACTGTCCTATTTGATAACTGTCTATTAATTCTGTACCCTCCTACCTTAGAATCAATTGTACATTTTAGAAATGGAAGAACATATTTATTTCGTTCAGAACTGGCAATTCTCTGCCATGTGAACTATTAGTAATTTGTAATTTCTTTCTCCTAGGGGAATCTATTACCCCAGGGAAAGGACAGTTGCCTTACTTGAAATGTGCAGCTCTTCAATACTTCCTCTTCTGTTTTCCTTTCCTTGCTGCAGCTGAACATGCAATTTAAGATGCTTTTGTATTGAGTCACATCTGTGCCTGTGCTTTCCTGGGAATAAAACTATGCTGTGCTCAGATTCCCTATCCTCTGTCTCAGGGGATGTCAGAAGACCAGAGAGGAGGAACTCAAAGAGCCACCATTAGCTGCTGAGTAGAAGGAAAAGACCTTCAACAGCACAGATTTACCTGGAGCCATCACTAAAAATGAGGATTCCAGGTCTCCTCTCCACATGCAGTGGCTCAGAGAATCTGCATTTCTGAGTCTTGCAGGTGATTCTATTTTTCCTTTTCTTTCCTTCTGAGATAGGTATTCACATGGTACCAGTTGGTCTCGAACTTATTACTCAGATAGCCTTGACCTTCTAATCTTTTTGCCTCCACCACCCAAATGTAGGGATTACAGGTATGCCCCATCATGTCTGGTTTATCCAAGTGATTCTTAAGCACATTAAATTTGAGAATGACCCTAACCTTGAGATGTGACGCCTTAAGAAGTCCACAAGAAGCAAAGAATAAGATTACTGTTCGGGGACAGCAAGATGGTTCAATGGTTAAAGGCATTTGCCACCAAGCCTGATGACCTAAATTCAATCCCTGGACCCACATGGTTGATGGAGTCCTCTGACTTCCCTGTGCACACCATGGTAGGTTCCTACACACTTGCATATGTGTGTGTGAACACATACACACAAATAAATAAATGTAATAAAAAGTTTTAAAAAGAATATTTATTCAATAAGGAGATCTGAGATAAATCAACTCTTTGACATACTTCCCTCAAAAAGATCCCTTATTCTAGTTGATCTTAAGACCACATGTATTTCGAAGAACCCCTTTATTAAGGAACTGCATTCTGACATACTGTAGTTTCCTCAGGATCTTAGTAAATTGAACTCACAATTCAAGTAACATCTATGCCTTCCCAAGGATGACTTTTGCATAGTTGGTCACAAGTGTTTAGGCCAAGTTGTCAAAGAGACTCTTCTTCTCTTTTACTTACTCTTACTTCATGAAAACTACTGTGATAGTCTCAGCTGGTATTTTCCATTGTGGGTATGATCGTTCTCATTCCCTTTCAGCCAGTAATGACGGCTGGGACCTTACCCGAGGGAGAGCACTCCAAAGAACATATCAGCCAAAGTTTGCTTCCAAAATTCCCAGTAACAGTTGAAAGGAGCCAAGGACACCAGGTGCTGGGCAGGAGGATATTTTAGGCTTGGCTGATGGTCCAAATTGGATACTTCCTCTGCCTACCAGAACTATTCATTAAGAATCTTGAGTCTTTCTCTCTGAGCTTCCCATCTCCCCTTTCCCTAGATTACACTTTGAACCCCCTCACATTTCATTGTGAGTTGGGTAACATTAATTTTGTGCACACAGAATACTGTGTATGTGTAATCATTGAACAATGTGTCAAAAGGAGAAAAGAATGTTTCTTCTCCCTGAATAAAGACTATGGACACTGGTTAACACTGGGGATAAAGGGTATTAGTGGGTTATACATGGAACTGAAAGTTGTTTTAACATCCCACAAGCTCAGAAGTTAAGGAGAGTGTGCTTAATAATAACTGTCATCCAGGAATGGGAAGCTAGTCTTCACTGCTCCTGGTGCTGAGGGTTATCTAGACAATGCAATGTTTCTACCCCAGAATCTCTGTTCTTCCAAACTTCTGAGCCCCAGGAGTTTAGTCTAACCGTAAGCTTTCAATTACTCCCCTTTTCTCCATTACCAGGATCACAATTTGAGTGTAGGTACTCTTCAAATCTTACAGAGACTTTATGTTTCATATTTTTTGGATGAGATTCATTCCACATCGGTTTCTCTGTCCACATTGTTGCCAGTGTTTGCTTGAAACCCAGTTCTTATCACGTTCAGCCTAAACACCTCAAGTGGCTTTCCTACAGTTCAAAGGAAGCCATCTAAACCCTTCAGACCTTTGTCAGCTTGCTTCCAAAATATCTTTTCACACTTATCACTAAGATCCTTCTGCACAACCCATGTTTCTGTATCTCATGCCTCAACCTCCCCCAAAGCTATTCACTCTCAGACTTTTATGTACCTACTCCTAAAGCTGAGCTTTAAAAAATCCCTTCTGCTATTTTCTGGATTTCCTTAGCATGAATTAGCCACCTATCCTGTGTACCACTGCAGTCTCTGTGTTCCTGTCTACTCTGCCTTGTAGCTAGTTGGCATTATGCTTCAGATATACAATGCCTCCCAGAGGACCACTGAACACTTTGAACTGTCCCTAGCTGATGATGCTGTTGTAGGAAGCTGTTCACAGGTGAGGCTTATCTGGTAGACAGAGGCTAGAAGGGTGGGCCCTTGAAGGTTATTTTCCATATCTGGTTCTAGCTCACTGCTACTGCAATGTGACAAGTCACCTCGGGCTCCTGCTACCTTGGACTGAGTGGTCCCAGCCACCATGCCTTCCCTGGCACGATGGTATATACCTTCTGAACTGTGAGCTAGAAGAAATCCTTCCCCCCCTTAACTTGTTTCTACAGGCGTCAGTGATGAGGAAAGTAACGAACACAATTGGTGATCTGTGTCCTAGACTGTAGCTCCTTAGTAGTAACTGTACATTAAGGTTTTTTGCAACTTTATACAAGTAACAGTGTCCAACATAGTCTCTCATAGAGCAGTTTAGTATATATATTGATTTATAATGAATGGATGATTCAGGCTGAAAGCAGATAGTGTCTCTCTCTACTGCCTGCATAATTGAGTTATGATTTCCACTTTTATTAGAAAGCTCATAAACTAGAAAAGGAAAAATAAGCCCAGGTAGAAGGCAGTGGAAAATTTTGAGAGACACATGCCCTTTAAGCCTCACTCCATCACTGCCCCCGTAAGACCTACACAAAGACCTTTTCTGTTGTCTCTCTAGCTCCTTCCAGCTTCTGAATTGCTTTCATATTTTCTTATCTCAGTTGCACATGGTTTCTTGGAAGTAGTTATATTAAAATGTATTTGAGACGGTTGCTGGTCCATTAACACCTTCTTGTATCCAGCTGTGTCAGATAAGCATGCAGCAACTTTTATTTTCTCAGTTGAGAAAATGTGTAGCTCCAGCAACAAGTGAGGGACTTCTGAGTCTATTCAAATGCAGCAACATCACGCAGACGTGGCACAGCAGCTTTGCCTTGGTGGCGAGAAGTTATGTAGTTAGATCAAGGTCCTGAGCCCAACCCAGGAAAATTTCACTTACTGCAATCAGATTCCCTTGCTGATCCATAGGAAGTTCTAGGTCCTGAAGATCCATGTAAGGGTTCACCTCTGTCGTTTCAAAAACGTAACTCTCATCCTAAAGGGTTAGGATGAGTTTATTCTGGAGCCAAATATGAGTGACCACGGACCAGGAACATAGACTTAGTTCATTCCAAATTCGGTATTCTAATGTGGAAGAACTTTCATAAAGTTTTTATAGTAACTGAGCAAAGAAAGTCATAAATCAAGACACTTTTCAGATACCTTCGTGAATCATCAGAGAGGCAGGTTACAGAAGAAAACCTCTACTAGAGGCTTCACATGCTTTTTGGTTGGTGGAAGCTAGTGGTCTGCTAAGTTAATACATTCTAAAGGAAAACTAATGCTCTGTTTCTGCATCCCAAATGACTTACCTGATAGTCACTAAGCTGCTAGTTCAAGTACAGAGGAAAGCAGTAATGCCTGTGAAGAGGGTCAAAGAAGGTCCAAGAGAATTTGGGTCTGAATTTGCAATTCCAAGTTATCCACAATTAATGACATTCTAATCAGTTAATCATCCTCACAGAAAGTAAGAAGGGAAAAGGGATTTCCCTTCAGCTGCCCATGAGCAAAAAGAAGGGCCCAAAAGAAAAACTAGTGTGTGGTGGAAGGCGTGTTTTCTCTCATGCACACATCTTTATAGAAATGTCTCCTGGGTTGAAAATGAAGAAATAGAGTTACTATGTACAAATACCACAGCCAAAGAGAGAAGTCAAAAGCCTAGACAAAATCTTACCTAAATCGTATGAAGCCTTTCCTTAATCTGAAGAAATGAGACTTGATAAGTCATTGCTGACTGAAGCGTAGAACAGTGACCTCCTACCCTGAAATAGGAGAAAAAAATGAGGTATTCTACAAGTTCATTTTGAAGTCTCCTTCCCTCTCCTGAATCTAAATGATAATTTTGTAGTATTTCTCCAAAAACTAGGAGGTCTCTGTCTCAGTGACCCAGATGCTAAGGAGGATCCGAGCATGGGTTCCAATCATGCCAATCATCACACTCTTCTAAACGGAATCCTCTAACCTTAGAAATGGACTTTTCCCTGTAAGTACTGACTGTATTTGCTCTCAGATTGGCTATTGATTGATTCCTGACACAGAGGAGATAAACATCTTCCGTATGAATTTTTAGAACAAAATCTGAAACCTCCTTAGCAAAGGCCTGAAAAATCAGCATAAGAAATATCTTATTAATTGATATTCTCTTGATGAAAAATCAATCTTTCTGCTGGGCATTGGTGGTGTACACCTTTAATCCTAGCACTAAGGAGGCAGAGGGAGGCAGATCTCTGTAAGTTTAAAACTAGCCTGGTCTTGTTGATGCAAAAGCATAACTCTCATCTCAAAGGGGATAAGAGATAGTTTATTCTGTAGCCAAATATGAATGACCACGGCCTGGGAATACAGATTCAAGGTACCCCAAATTCCATGTTCTGGTGTGGTAACACATTTTTATAGTAACAGAACAAAGAAAAGTCATAAATTAAGACACCTTTCAAATTAATTGGTGGATACTTTCAGTAGGCAGGTTGTAGCAAAGCAGGGGGGTTTCTACTATAGGTCTCAGATATTATCTGATGACATTCTTAAGTTTTGATTGGTGAGAACTGGTGGTCTGCTAAGTTAATACATTTTATTAGTCACAAGAATGTTAATTCAGAAACAGAGGTGGGCAAGGTGTGGCTATTTATGGGGTTAAAGATATCCCCAGATAATCTGTGAATAGGCTCTGGATCTGCAACATTCCAGACTCTCCACAATCTCCAGAGCGCTAATCAGTTGGTCAGCCTTGCAGGAAATTCAATCCAAGATGCAGGTGTTCTTTCTGGGAACTTTCTTTCACAGTCTACATAGGGTGTTCTAGGCCAGGTGGGGCTACAGGGAGACTCTGTTTCAAAAAACAAACAAATCAACACAAATGCTTTTTAAAAGCCTTTTGGTAGATGAATGAAATTTATTTGTATCTCAAAACCCAACTGATATAAATCAGGGCATAGCGGGGTTTGTTTGCTTTTGATATTCCTCTCCCACAGGACATGTGGGCTGTGGCCCTCAGGATTCACTAGGCATCATCCAGAGGCTCTGGATGTCACACCACGAGGCTGAATCCAGCAAGTCGAGAAACTACAGGGGAAGGACACTCACATTCAGGATTCATAAAAAAGACCAAGGAAATATGAAGAGGCCAAAATGGGAGAATAAGAGTATGGGGGAGACCGAAATAATTATCCAGCAACAGAAACAAGTTAACGCATTAGGGGAATGTGATAGCTAAAGGGAGATGCAGAATTAGAGGATAACAAGATTAAGAAGGGCCTTGAAGGTCAAGAGCCAAATCTTTCTTATCCATTCATCAGTTGATGGACATCTAGGCTGTTTCCATTTCCTGGTTATTGTAAATAGAGCATCTATGAACATGGATGAGCAGCTATCTCTGTACTAGAAGATAGAGTTCTCTGAATATATGCCTAAAAGTGTTGTAGCTGGATCTTGTGGTAGATCTATTTCTAGCTTTTTGAGGAACCTCCACACTGATTTCCATAGTTTATTCTTGCAGTAGAAGTCAATTATTACAGAGATCCACAATTGGTCAACTGAACAGAAAGGATACTATATCTGTATTATTCAGCATTCTCTAAACGAACAGAATTGATAGAACATATACGCATAGAAAGGTAATTTATTAGATTGGCTTACAGGAGAGAGCCGGGAAGGGCAACAGTGGCTGTTTCATACTGGGGAATCCAGTAGTTGTTCAGTCATGAGGCCAGATGTCTCATCAGTCCCAATCAGATACTGAAGGCATGGGGGACTCCTGGAGAGATGCTGGTCTTCAGACTACATTGGAGCCAGTAGACGTTAGTTCTAATACAGGCAAAAGGAATAACAGGGCAAGAAGATAAACTCACCAGAGAGATTGAAGGCAAGCAGGTGAAGAACAAAAGCTCCCTTCCTCCATGTCCTTTTATGTGGACTGCCACCAAAAGGTTCTGCCCACATTGAGGGTGAGTCTTAGGCTCCCAATAATCTGATCAAGAAAATCTCTCACAAGAGCACCCGTGTTTCAGTTGATTCTAGGTCCAATCACTCGACAACCAAGATTAGCCATCACACCTTCCCAAAACATTCATAAAATTAAATCTTAACACATGATGGAATTATGAAAAACAAAGTCCCATTTTGATGTTAACTGTAGACTCCAAAATCACTTCCATCAGTTACTTCTGACCCAAGCTCAGAGAATATTTTGCAGTGCTTATTTTTAAGGCAAGTCTTAAAACTTATTGAATTTTTCCTATCAAATTTTAAATAACATTTCAAAACCATTTCAGAAACCACCAGTTAGGTTAAATCCCACAGACTGCTGACATCTACCCTCAGAAGCAATCTGAGAGAAAGAATCTGTGTATGAAGATGAGAGGGATGACAAGAGGCAGTTGGTAGTTGGAGCAAACATCCAAAGAATATTGAAAACCCCAAAACATTTTAAGGGGCTGGAGAGATGGCTCAGCAGTTAAAGGCACTGGCTGCTCTTACAGAGGACCCAGGTTCTGGGGTCGGTTCCCAGCAACCACATGGCGGCTAACAACTGTCTGTGACTCCAGCTCCAGGGGATCTGATGCCCTCTTCTGACCTCCGGACATGACACAGGTGCGCTTGCATACATACACTCATATACATAAAATAAAAATAATGACACAGGTGCGCTTGCACACATACACTCATACATAAAATAAAAATAATAAAATATTTTTAAAAATTAAAATGATAGGAGGCCTTGGCCTCTGAAAACACAGCAACCATGAGAGACACAGCCTGGGAGAGCTTCATCTGGGGAAGTCAGGCTGTTTGTATAAAATCCTGCCTATGCCACTGACCAGCTGTAAATGTCAGGGCCTATTGCTTAGCCTCTCTCCAACTCAGTTCCTTACCAGCAAACTGGGGTAATAACAGCTACCTCTTGAGGAGAGAGAGCATCAGAATGCCTGATATAAGCAAACTTCTCTGTAAGCCATTTGTCACAAAGAGAATATTGGAAAGTGAGGCTAGGGAAACTAGAGGTAAAGGGCAAGGGAGGGAGGGACCAACAGAGCCGACTGCACAGAGAAACAGGAAGTACCCCACAAGCTCAAGGTTCCAGTTTCCTTTCCATCCTCTCTTACTCCTCTCCAATTCTAGCTACTGCTACTCACCACCACCACCACCAGCACCCCTGAAAAGGCTCCTCAGGGGAGACAGGTTGAAGCAGCTTGCGGTTCTCAGAAACTGTAAGAAATGAATCCTTGCCCCTTAATGCTGTTCTGCTTGCATGGGTGGGAGCTTCCTCTCCTCACATGAAATTAGAGAATGTGGTGTCTTCCAGAACCTCCAAAGATGGAAACCACTGCCAAACCTTCACAAGAAAAATGGACTCATGGAAAGTCCACCGCACATGGTAGTGTTATATG
This sequence comes from Nannospalax galili, assembly GCF_000622305.1. Taxonomy (NCBI): domain Eukaryota; kingdom Metazoa; phylum Chordata; class Mammalia; order Rodentia; family Spalacidae; genus Nannospalax; species Nannospalax galili. Next base: position 248,181 of record NW_008351881.1, on the reverse strand, counting down.
GGGAAGCTGAGGGACTGATTGTAGGTGTTGAGAACATTAGACTCAGAAGGGGGCAATGGTAATGTAGAGCTGCAGAAAGCTCCAGGTCACGCCAATTAACAGAGAACCGAGATCCACACAGGCCACACCACACTTCAGAAAGGCCTAGGCTTTCATGCCAGACAAACCTGCCTTAGAATGTGTGCTCCCCTTTCTTGAGCCCTGAGAAAACGTTCTTGTATCTCAAAGCATCAGTTTCTTCCCCAAGCAGGCATGTTGGTAATATGTAGCACACGGAGCCAACACAAGAAAGAAATGAAATCACATTTAGTTCAGTTTTTTCCTTTATCTCCAGAATTAGCCTCTGCCTCCTCCAACCCCACTGCATCCTAGCTACCTTCATAATCTGTCTCTGCCTTGGGAAAAATCACTGCTAAGTCTGCAAACTCATCAATATGTCCTGATTAGAATCCCAGGATAAAGTGGACTTCGGCTTTTAAAAGTGATTTTGTGGTGAAGTTACCGAGTGTAAGTTGGTTGAGCCTTAGCTTAACACAAAAATTAAAACCAACTGTCTACATCTTTACACAGGACCAGACATTGTTGTCGTAAAGCTGTCACTGGAGGCTCTTGCTGTAGGGTTGTGGCAGCCGTTTGCACGGTGAAGTGGGCCCATTTCTTTTTTTCCTGTATTAAATACCCACAGGCAATAATCCTCATTATGGGCCAATGGCTTAGAAAATGTTATTATTAAATCAAAGCCATTTGCAATAAGGGGAAAAATTCATCTGCAACTATAAACTCTATTGCTGATTGCTGGGCATTAGGAAAACAAATGGTCCCCAAGTCCCTTCAGGCTTGGTTCTTCCAAGCATAATCACATGGCAGGCCCTCCAGGGCTAACTTGAAAAGAGGAGAGCTGACCCAGGAGGCAGATTCCAGGGATGTGGATGGTTTCTCATAAGAGATTGGACTTGACTCAGAGAACAGTGCTGCTTACACAGCTTATTTTCCAAAAGGACATTAGTTTAACTTGTACATGGCCATTTCCTATTACAAAAGACTGGAGTCAAACATACTTGGGTGGTAATTCCACTTCCTAGAAAATTTTTGCACAAGTAAATAGAAGCCTCTATGTCCATGCCTCAGTTTGGGATAAGATAATGGAAATTGTTAATTGAACACATTTTAGCAAAATTACAGTCAAGTCTCAAATTACAGATTGTATACTTTAGACAGAGTCAGCGGTTAGTCTTGTCTGTGCTATGTTATTCTCCTATGTACTCACATGTCATGTGGAGACTCAAGAGGCTCTCTGGGGCACAGGCTGCTCTCCTTCTGTTGCCCTGCAGCCCAAACAGAAACTCCAGCCAAGACTGACTTCTGCTTAATCTTACCATGGTTGACAACCTGAACCCTGGAAGTAACAGCAGCAGTGCCCACTTGGTTCAGGACTTCTGTGTGTGGACATCTACTCTTTAAACTTCAATTCTTAAATTTTTCTTAGAAGATCTCTTTCCTATTGGAGCCTCACATTCTGATAAAGCCTATTCATTTAGTTATACGATATGAACCATGTGACTGATAGGATGCCCTTCCAATGTTAACATGCAGAAATAATTTTATTTAACTACGTTTCCTCTAGAAACAAGTATGGGGAATTACTGTCATTTGACTCTCCAGACAAAATAAGAGGAGTGGTGGCATGACCTCAGATTCTCACTTTCTGGATGGACAAAAAGATAGGGCAGAACTGCAGAGCACAAAGCCCGAGCAATTTGTACAAGCTTACAAAGTGCTAGACAATGAGCTGCATGCTAGAGCTACTGAGGTCAATAAGACAGATTCCCTTCACTAAAAGAAATTGCAGTTTTGTGGACTGAGAGGTGTGTCCCCTCTCATTGACACAGGCTAGCCACCATTTCTCTCATTTCTGATCATTTAGGTGGAGACAGCCATCATCCCAGTGGAACTGGGAGAGCTCTGGGCTTCCATTGAGGCTGGCTGCTCTGAGTGGTTTCTGGGCTCCCACCCTCTAGGATGTTTTGTGTTTATCATTCTCTGGAGCTTTCCCAGGTAAAAAGGCCTCTTCATCTTAGTACCTTAAGCGATTCCAACTGTTAGGGTAATACATGGAGTGTTTAATGTGGCCGCAGAAGAGACAGGAGTTCTTTTGCTCCTTTATCTGCTCTTGACTACTTCCAGTGCCCTCCCCCCTCCAATATGGCTCCATAGCCAGCTTACACTGTTTCTCTTTTGGGAACCACTGACTATTTGACAAATCAACACATTCCAATCATAAATCACTCAGAGTAAAATAAATATCTTTATCCACACATTTGCAGTAGGGGAAAAATTCACCAGCAACTGGAAATTTTGTTGCCGGTAGGTAGTATTGACCCTTTTTAATGTAAAGAGCAAATGTTTTCCTTAAAGAAAGCTGACTTGTCATTGTTATTTTGGGACAGGGTCTCCCAGTAGTCACAGCTGACCTAGAGCTCACTCTATAGACCAAGCTGAGATCTCAAAGAGATCTCACAGGGATCCACCTGCCTCTGCCTCCCGAGTGCTGGCATTATTTTGTTATGATTTGTATAATACTTGTGTCTAGACTGACTATTGGAGAATAAAATATTAAGTGATTTTCTTCTCCGTTGTATAAAGGCATATATGGGAGCCAATAAAGTTGGGCAGATTAGCATTGTGCTTTTAAAAACAAAAGATACATAAAAGCTCTCTAAAGTATATATATA
>NW_008351881.1:235021-245435 GCF_000622305.1 Nannospalax galili | reverse complement strand
TATATGGATTTATATATAGTTTAAATGGAGCTATTCTATGACAGGGGCAGTGCTCCAACTCTACATCTTATCCTAGCAAACTAAAACCCTAGTACCAGGAATCAGTTATCTTTCCTTGAGTTGTTACCAGTGGGATCCCATAAACCCCAAAACATTCCAGGCTATTGCCAATTCTCTTGGTTACCCTACAGAACTTGATGGTAAGACCCCATTGCTGAAGACACCACACACTAGAGTCACAAAACATGGAGAAATCAAGTGGGTGCTAACCTGGATGGTCCATCAGTACTGGCTAGCTTTCATAGTGATAGCAGGTGTGCTGTGCATGCTGCTAGATGAGAAAATCAATCATCAGTCTTACCCAGCTGTGAACCTGTGAATTGCAATAACAACTGGGTTGGCAAGATATGTCCACCAGTGCAATAGTTGCACAAATGTTATGGGAGTAACCAACCACCTTTGGATTGAATTTAAGGACTATTCCAGGAGATGAAATCCATACCTGGCAAGGGTATCAGGGTCAAGAAACTGTGGCTAGATAGGTCATAAACCCTCAGAGAGGACCTATTACTAATATTCTAGTAAATGGGCATAGTATTAAAATGACTTCTAATAATTTATTATTATACCCATGGATTAGCACATCTCTTGTAATAGTGCCAGAGGCACAGAGGAATACCACATAGTGATGGTCGATTAGGAGTCCTTTATTAGTAGCCAAAGGTCTGAGAGGGGGATAATGCCCCAAAGAACTCTTGACCCAGAGGGGAAGCAAAGTGGAGTTTATAAAGCTTAAAACTATAATTCCATCATGCTAGTGGCAAAGCCAATAACCCCAGTTACATCAGATCACCATACTTACACCAGACCAGGGGCAGGTCAGTAAACAAAGAGGTTTTCAGTTAACAAAAAGCTTGGTTAGAAAAAAGTTTCTCAGAATTTCAGACAATGGGTTCCATGGAGATGCAGGTATAGCTGGGTGGGAGGTTGTGCTACCTGAACCTGTTACCTGGCTACTTGTAAGTTTCCCAATATTGAAGAAATACTGTACCCCCTGAAACTACAGGTGCAGACTGCATGGTACATTCTGGCTGGCTAATTGAAGTTGGCATGCATGGGGGGATGGTTGGACAGAAACATAGGGTAAAACAAAAGTCAGCTAGAACAAAATGAGTTAATTTTGCTATTTCATTCTCTACCCTCATCAGAGAAACTTCTTGCAGTAGAAGACAATTATCACAGAGACCCATGATTGGTCAATGTGCAGAGAATAAGAGACTGCAGAATGCTCAGCTCCCAAAGGGACATTGGCATTATATCTCCCTGCCTAAGGCTCAGGGATTATAACAGATGAGGAGGTGGAACGATTGTAAGAGACAAAGGCAGTGGAGGATACAAGAAAACAATGTTTTCCAGACATCAGGGCCATTACACATATGGACTCAGCAATTGCTACAGCATGCACAAGACCTACTCAAGCTTAAGCCAGACAAAATCCCAGCCTGGAGTGGGTAAGGTTTGCAGGAGGTTCCACCTTTAGCTGAGGACCTACTGCCACTTGGTAGCTGCTGTGACAGGAAAAAGTCACTTTTCTTGAAGGGTGTGACTCCTGCTTAACCACAGTCCAGGGCAGATTCCATACCTAAGAGTATTTAGGCAACATATATTAAACTCGATGGGGGGAAAAGGACAGGAAGCTGGGGATGGGTCTGGGAGGAGTTGGGGGGGGGAAATATAATCAAAATACATTTTGTGACATTCTCAAAGAATTAATAAAAATTTAAAAATAAGATACCTATGTGCCTGGGTCCAGAGAACAAAAAGAAATCAATAGTGTACAGTGCCTATATATCTTTTACCCTACCTTTGCCTTAGAGCAGATCTGTCCAGTTAGCTAATGTTGTTACTAGTCTCCTCCTCTACCCTCACTTAAACAGATTATCCAAAGGGAGCTGGAGGGCCAAATAGGGTCTTAGTATCTCATTCTGTTGATCAGGATGAAGACCAGAGCAACATAATGGCACTTAATCAGAGCTCAGCCTTGCTCCCAGAAGGACCAGGACACTTCCTCCCTGGGGCATCTTGCCAATACTATTACATTACTCACTGAGTTTTATTTCTTATTAACTTATAATAAACGACAACCTCTTTCTCCTGTTAGTACAAATTAGTTGAGAAAAACACATCAGAAAGTGATGGAAGTATTGATAAGCAACGAAGTCTTACATGTATAACCCTGAGCTGGTAACTGTTTCCATCTCTCTTCTGTGACACCTATCAACTCTGAAGGACAGCTTACCCAAAGGAAACTTTGATTCCACAGTGTAGCCAAAACCATCTCAACCTGGTCTTAGATGCTAGTTTTCTCAGTTTCTGTACCATGCCATATTTGAGGGAAGTATTTTTGAAAATAGATTTGGGGGCTGGAGTGAAGGCTCAGTGGTTAAGAACACTGGTTGCTCTTGCAGAGAACCGAGGTTCAAATCCCAGCACCCACATGGCGGCTAACTACTGTCCCTAACTCCAGTTCCAGGGGATCTGAGACCCTCTTCTGTCTTCCACGGGCATAGCATGACACAGATGTGCTTACATACATGTAGGCAATACACACATACCATAAAATTTAAAAAAAAAAGATTTAAAAAAAATTTAAAAACAATGGATTTAAAATTTTCTTTTCCCAATTTTTTCTGTATATCTTTGTGTTGGGACAGATGTGCATGAGCGTGCGTGCATGCGTGTGTGTGTGTGTGTGTGTGTGTGTGCCTTTACCTTTGAAGGATTTGGTCTTCTATGACAAAGAATTTACAACAGACAAGAACTCAAGCCACCTTTGAGTTCAGATAATCTTTGCAACAAAAGTTCCCCTGTCTCTCAGTTCTCATAAATTAGTATTATTCTTTTTATTTTATTTTTATTTTTGGTCTTTTTGAGACAGGGTCTCCCTGTAGCCCTAGCTGGTCTTGAACTAACTATATAGACCAGGCTGGCCTTCATCTCACAGAGATCTGCCTGCCTTTGCCTCTAGAGTGCTGGGAATAAAGGTTTGGGCCACCATCTTGTGATTCCCTTTAAATACACATTTCCACGGCCCCTCAGCAGCCCAGCTTCCCCTGTTTCTGCTCACCCAGCTTATCTCACATCCTCACCTCCAGGAACATGTAACTGCTTCTCTCCTAGCCCGCTTCACTTCACCATCAAGAAGTCAGATTTCCCAGTCAGTGAGTTTCCCCGACTTACTTTGGCGGGTTCACCTCAGTTTGTCTCTCCTTGCCCTTTCAAGGACTTCCGTGTAAAGTTAGCTATTTGGGGCTGCCTTTAAAAATATTTTTGTTTCTAGTGTTACCCAAAATGAAATATTTTCCAATATTGCCATTGTTTTCAGACTTTTTTTTCTTCGAGGGAGGAAAACATCAGTTCTGTGCCGCTTGCTCTCCAGAGTTAATTTGTGCATATAGCCAGGACCACAAGACACTTGAAAAAGGACCAACACTGAAAAGAAGATCAAAACCAGGAGAAAAGCACCAATATCCATGAGGAAATATAGAGAGAAGGAAAGCTTTTTACATTTCCCTAGAGAAATAAGAGAAAGTGATGATGCAGCCTTGAAATAACAGCAGGATGTAACATACAGGAATAACCAGAGAACTATAAAATTGATATTGAAAATTAAAAATTAATATTAAAAATTTAAATTCAAGACAAGATGGTGTTTAGTACAGAAATATTTCCACATAGCTCTAAAGTTGAAAATTTTAACTGAAAAGAATGGGAAAAATTCAATAGAAGCACTGAAATATGAAGCCGAGGAAATTTCCCCAAAGAAAATCAAACAAGGAAAAGAGGGAAGAAAGAAAGAATGCAAAAAGGCCAACTCCGGAGGCTCCGGACAGGAGGGAAGTGCCACAGACTCAGAGGACATAAACTCCAGTTTTCTATGCTCGTCCCCCACTTCCAACATTGCAGCACACATAATACGGTGGTGCAGGCTTTTAGTCCCAGCACTCGGGAGGCAGACGCAGGTGGATCTCTGTGAGTTCTGAGCTCTGTGAGATCAAGACCAGCCTGGCCTACATAGAAAGCTCTAGACCTGCCAGAGTTACAGGAAAAAAAAAAAAAAAAAAAAAAAAAAAAAAAAAAACTTCTGACTGAAGGGAAAAAAAGCTGCACAGAAAAGATTTTTTAAGCGCTGTTTGTTTTTATTCATGTTTATTTTATGTGTATGAGTGTTTTGTCTTCTTGTCTGTAAGTACACCACATACACACAATGTTTGAGGAGGCCAGAAGAGGGCATTGGATCCCCTGGAGCTGGAGTTACAGACAGTTGTTATCCACCATGTGGATACTGGGACCCAGATCCTCTCCAAGAGCAGCCAGTGCTCTTAACTGGTGAGCCATCTCTCCAGCCCCAAATGTGTCTTCTTAAAGGCAGCACTGGAAGTTGGAAGTTAAGAGTGTCTTCAAAATTGGAAAGGAGGGATTTTTTTTTTCTGTTTTAGGTACTCTACCCACACATACTAGTTCTCAAGCATGAAAGTATAACAAAAAAGATTCTCAAGTACGATATTTCAAGAACATTAATTACTCTTGTACCTTCCCATAGGAAACTGTTGGAAGAGATGTTCACACCAAAAGGAGGATCTGAAGTAAAAGGATTTGACCCTCTAGATAGTGGTGGGGTCAGCGGGAGGTAGAGTGTGCAGCTGGATGTGGCTATGCTCCGATTCTCTTCTTGTTTGAATCTTGAGAGAAGCCTTTTACACTGGTTGAGACCCAGTTACAGAAGAAGTGACCATTTTCCCTTCCAACTCTGTTGATGAAGATAAGACTAATTCCTGGGGGAATGGATATTTTTAAAGAAATGAAATGTAATCATAATACCTATGGCCTGGTGTAAAATAAATACATCACCAAGATAATGAAATAATGAACTTTGATTAAAAACAACTTTTATCCAAACCATCACTTTCCGTCTTCCATTCACCAGTCTCTGAATCTGCATCATAAGGACTCTGCAGCTGTTCCCTGATTGACAGCATTTATCTATATTTGGTTGTCTGTATCTGTCTCATTAAAATATAGGGTCCATAAAGGCCAAGACTGGCCCTATGTTTTCCACTGCTGTATCACATAAAATAATATATTCAATGATTTTTCTTTAACATTTAAATTCAGCGGCATTGGAAGTATGTGGGGAGGAGGTATACATGTAAATCATTATTCATATTATGTCCAACAAATGATGCTCCAAAACAAAAAAAAGAGAGAGAAATTCAAAAACCAGAGCAGGAGCCCATTATTACATGATACAGAATAGAGCTGTTCCTAGGGTGAGCAGAAGAGGTGAGTTTGTGACAGGGCTGCTCTTTTTGTTATAGGACTTGTATTATTTGACATTTAAGCCAGGTACATGCATTACCCACAATTAAAAAAAATAAGGGATGGTATAACACTTATCCTCACTCATATCACTGTTAAAGGTGTATAGTTCTTTTTGAAGTTGAAAAACCTAATAGGAGATTTTTGAGTTTGCTTCATAAAATAAGATTAATTTTAACATATACTAGGCCTAAATTTCCAGCCCTAATGACAGCAGCTACTTCTTGTGAATGAGTTTTTCCTAAAGAAATACAAGAATATCTATTTATGTCAAATATCATTGACTTCTTTTTCCATTCATAGATTCTTTTGCATAGCAACTTGACCAGCAATGGGAAGACAGCTGGACTATTTTATAGATGTTTGAATCTTAATATTTCCAGTTCTTTAAGGTGTAAGCTTTAAAAGCCTATTTAGCCTCTGTGAGCCCTCTCAATCCCTCTGCTTATAGATGGAGATGACTGTTCCATCCTCACTAGGCTACAGTGTCTATCAAATGAGACATTTGTGCAAGAATACAGTGGGAGAGATACTAGGTATCACCTAGCTTTTTTTTCTCTCCTCTCTGCCTTCTTCTCCAGACTAATTGGTTTCATGGATGAATTAGCTAAACGGAAGAGTACATGTGCCTTACCAATGACAAAATTTAAGTTTTTCAAACCTATAAAGTATGTGAAAAGTTTTCTCTCCTTTCTACATTACCTAATGTGTCTAAGGGAATGCATACTTCTGTGGTGGTAATAAGCCATATCTTGGATATACCTGAATAAAACAGCCTGACTCAACTTTACTTTTAAGAGTGGACCCGAATGTAAAGGACACCTGTTCCCTCAGATGTCTTCTGGAACTGTGCTCCCAAGGCCTAGGCCTAAAGCATCCCATAAACACAATGGCAAGCATTCTTAATTCTCATTGCTTCCAATGTGGGTGTGAATATGAATATGCTGTGTTTAGAGCATTGATTTGCTAATTCAATAAATCAAGTACATCCACATTCATTCACTACTTTGAGTGGAAGGCAAAATGGGGGTTTGGAGGGATAAAAGTTAAATTCCCAGGTCACCAAAGCACATGGCTCCAGGCACTTGTTTGCATTATAAACCATTGGTTTTTGGTTACTAGGTTAAAAGTCATTAGTGCAGCTTCTGCTCATTTTGTGAAGCTCATTCCTACATAATCAATACATTCTAATGTCTGATAAGGGACAGGTGCTACGTGGCATGGGCTTTCTCATTAAATCTGCCATACACAGGAGCCTTCCTGCCAGACATCCCCATTTATGTATTTACCACGGCTCATAATGCTTTTACCTAAGTGCTGAGCTAGCACCCTTGACTGGCTTCTACAGTGGGGCTGGTCAATAAAGACCAGTGTGTAAACCCACGGGTATTCCTCTTTAGGTGTCATTTGGAACAGGGGAAAGTTCAATTGAATCACAACTGTGAAGAAAATATGTTAACACTTCAAATATTGAATTAAGCCATTTTGTTTGCCAAAGAGATTATAGGAACTTCTCTAACCAGTACTTGAATAATGAATTTTCAAATAGACCTGTGAGTGTCTCAAGCAAAGGTTAATTTCATTCTCCATTACAAAGCTTTGTGAATGGTCCCCAGGGCTGTCCTTGATAAAAGAAAGGAAGTTATGGTTAAGTATTAATGATCACAATGGCAGGTTCAGAATATCACTTTCTCCCTGGGAAGGAAAAGATCACTTCATTGACATTTGTCAAGAGGCTTCCAATGGGGACAAAGGGCACAGCATCATTATTCTCCTCGATGGACACTCTCACCTGGTATTTGCTACAATCTCCTAGCACCAAACAAATAAAGCTATAAATATAAAACTAAGATGACAGGGGAAGAGAAACAGAATTTGAATTTAAGGAGGATTATTCTAATTCTATTCTTATAGCTTAAGAAATACATCTGCTGTGAAATAGGGTGATATCCTTTTCTCATCATGGTATCTTGTATGGAAAAACTTTTTTAAAACCCAGGAGAGTTAAATAGTCAATCTCAAGCCAATTTGGCATTTCCCAATCAGTCACATAGGCAATCAAATCTCTTCCACTTGGAATATCAGATGGAGGCATTTTATAAGGCCGTAGAAGAATAAACTGACAAAGTAGTCTCATTTCTGCCATTCTGCTGTCACTAAAAGAATATGGAAAAAATATTCAGAATTAGTAAATTCTAATTTGGTAAGAATCTTCATCGGCAAGAATTTTTTCCCCCTTGAGATACATGATGCATTCTTTTGGGTCCCTTATAGGCTCTTCCCCTAGATCTGTAAAATGAAAAGCAATATGTTTTATTGAACCCAGCCTTCTCCCAGCTTCCTGCTCAGACTCAGCCAGGCTGATACAAAGAGGTCAGGCAGGGCTGGAAAAATGACTCAGAGCCTTAAGCGTAATTGTTACTCTTGCCCTAGATCGGAGTTCGGTTCCCAGCAACTAACTTAGGCAGCTCCCAATGGCTGTAGCTCCAGCTCCACGTCACTCATGCTTTCTTCTGACCTCTGAGAGCACTCCAAGCACCACTTTAGATGCATGTACAGGCAATACACATGCAGAGCAACATAAATCTTAAAAATAATAATAAAGAGAAGTCAGTGGTTGGACAAGCATGGAAAGGAGGGCTACGTCTTCTTTTTCTCTTGTACATGATCTAGAGGCAGGATTTCTCACATTCTTTACGCAGGTCTTCTCCCAGGTTCTTTCCTCGCCACCTGCCCTCAGTCATGTGTTTTTCATTGCTGAGGACTCAGACTGCCCTCCTACCTCCTTCCAAGCCTTGCTTCCTCTACTTATTGTTAGTGGAAGATTTGGGGCTAGACGGGCACCTGAATCTCATTCCCTTCATTGGCCTCTGAGTTCAGCTCTTAGCTACTCTCTAGCTCAGGTATTTGGAGTGAAATCATAGCTTGAACATCACTTATATGATTAGTGTTGTAGAGAGACATACTTGCACATATACATTATTCAGCCTAGTGTCTGAACCAAATAAACACTGAATAAGACAGAGCAACTATTTTCCTCTTCTGTATACAATGTGTTTTAGAGTATTTTTAAAGTTTTGTGTAGGTATGGTTTTTACTCTTACAATAGGCAGCAAGTGTATATTGATCCTTTAAAAGCTGAGTACATACTCTTGAAATTCTGGAGCATACATACTCTTGAAAGTCTCTAGCACACACAAAAGCCTCTCTCTCTCTCTCTCTCTCTCTCTCTCTCTCTCTCTCTCTCTCTCTCTCTCATCCTGATCCTGATCCTGATCTTGATCCTGGTTTTACTGAGCTCAACATTCAAAACACATATTATTCATTTCCATTTTTCTGAATAATCTCATTGCTAAAATACACTTTAGGGGTGAATGTTTTCATAGATGTCTATGAAATATCCTTGCAATGGTGAAGTTCACTGATGCAGGTTTCACAAGTGAAGTTTACTTCTAGTGGTGACTTAAGGAGAATGAGAGGTGACAGAAATGATAAGATGATTGTAAGGCAGCATTGGTGGGCAGTACCCCAGAGGGGAACAGTGTAGGAGATCCTTCTTTCATTCGAGATAAGTCCTCTGTTCTGCATTCTCTATTTCTGTGGTGTTTTAGACCCATTGCTCTGATGAAGCAAGGCAATCAATGAGGAAAAGAAGTCTATCTCTTTATAGCACAGGTCAGGCTGGCCTTGAAATTGAACTTGCTCTGTGAATGAGATGAACCTCAAGCTCCTGACCCAAGTACTGGGGTAGAAAGCATGTGCCACCATCTTATGTGGTCTTGGCACTCACAAATATACCTTAGGCAAGCATTCTATCCCCTGATCTGCATCAGGTGCAGATGGCCTAGTTTTCGTTTGCTTGTTTGTTTTTTGAGGTACGGCCTTACGGTATAGTCCCTGTTGGCCTGGAACTCACTATGTAGACCATCCCAAGCTGGCCTCAGTCTCATGCCATCCACACGCCTCTGCCTCCTGGGTGCTAGGATTAAAGGCATGCATCACCACCCCCCACGGATTGCCTAGTTTTTAAGAGGAGAAAACAATTGCGTCATTGTCAGCATCAGAAGATAATCTTGCAGAGGGAAGCTACCGCTGTGCTTGGAGTGGTGCTGTGGAACCTCAGAGATGCTGGCCACGGTATTTGAGGAACAGAGATGGATTCAGAGAAAGCAGGGAGTTTTGAGTTTTCCTTTACTGGTTGATTTAATGGACTTTTTAAAATAAAAGTTGTTTTAATTAGAAACCTTTACATGCATGTGTTAGGAAACACTATCTTCAGGGCATAACTATTAACACCTTAATCATAGTGGCTGTTACCACCCATATCAGACCCTCACCAGATCAGACCCTCACCAGATCAGCTAGCTCCCTTATGGGAGGAGTTAAGACTGGTTACCAGATCCCCACCTGAAATTCTGGCCTCTCACTCACAAGTACTGCCCTGCCTCCACTAGCCTCCTGTAATTCTGCCCCAGTTGCACATGGTCTAGGAAGAGGACATGGGAAGTGGAAAGTTAACTGACGGGGGAACGCCAGCTATGCAACTTTTGGAAGTAGTCCTGCATTCTGGAATGCGGCTTTCTTGTGATAGAGCTATTTGCAGATCTCTGACCCCTCTGTAAGTCCACTAAGCTCATTGCTGGGGGAACTTTTCTTTGCTGTGGCATCGGTGCCCTATCCTGGCTGAGTAGACATTTGCTCATTTCTCCCCTGAAGAGTCATGCAGCAACATATCAGGTATGTTCATAGAACGCCTTGTGTTTCCTCTCTCTCTCTCTCTCTCTCTCTCTCTCTCTCTCTCTCTCCATGGTATTATTCTGACCCCTTCTTTCTCTAGGGAACAGGCTAAGAACTTAGTTTCTAGCCTCCTTTCTCAGCTCAAGTCCAATACTGGGGGTCATATAACCTAGTTAGACTGTTTGGCCACTGAGATCTTGGATCAAAAGCTGAATACATTTACCTGAAAATTTCATGATTTCATCTTTCTTTACTGCTGAGTAAAACTCCATCATATAAATGAACCACATTTTCATTA
>NW_008351881.1:232672-234705 GCF_000622305.1 Nannospalax galili | reverse complement strand
GATGAAATCATGAAATTTGCAGGTAAATGGATGGAACTAGAAACTATTATACTAAGTGAAGTAACACAGACTCGGAAAAAAAAGTCGACATATGTTCTCCCTCATATGTGGTCCTAGAAGCAGACTCTGATAAATAAGTATGCAACCAGACATAACTACAGGAACCAGGATAATGGAAAGAAAACAGGGAGGTTAAGGAAAAGAAATAACCTGAAAGAAAAGAACAGTAGGAAACAGGCCTTAATAAGGGAGATATGGATAAAAATTGCGTTAGTTTAAGGGAGGGGGAAGGGAAGGGTATACAAGGAACCTAGGTGATCTAGGAAAGAAGGAGCTCAGGAGTGGTAGGACTGTAGGAGAAGGGTATTAGTAAGGGAGAAAGGGGGGAAATGGGGCACCTTAATTTGGAAAACCATGATGGAGGGGTGAGACTAAGAGAGGTAAACAATGCTTAGCTAGTTTTGAAAACCAGAGGGAACCATATTATTCCTACAGCCTACTGACAAATTATACATAGCAGATCAAGAAATATATGTCTAGGTAAGGTTTATCTGAGAACAACTGGACTTTGCCCAAGATTTATCTCCATGACACACAGTAATTAAAAATACCAGACTGGTGGAGCTAACCTTTTTGGGTGTTTAACTGACATACTTTGAGGCTTATAATAAATTGGTCAGAGGGACATAAAGGACAGTTTTTTCTCCTTTCCCTCCTAGGTTGACTAGTTCCAGGGGACTCTCAGCATCTCTCAAAAGGTCCTGTAATGGTAGTGGGTCACCTGTCCTCTTGATCAAGGAGGCCGAGCAGACCCCACCAGATGGACTTGAACCAGTGTCCAGCCTACAAAGAGGAGGGTTAACACAGAGGAATCATTTCCTCCATGCTTCCAAGCAAAGCCAACCATGGTAGAGCAGGACCTTTGACTTATATTTGTATAGGCAGAACTGGTAAAAGAAAGGAGCCAGGGGCTCATCCCAAGCCCATGTGACCCCTGAGTAACAGGTCCTCAAATGACCTTAAGAGTAAAAATAAATTGATGTATGTGGGGCAACTGTGTGGTCTTAAATGCCCAAAAGGAAATTATAACCAAAGATTAAAGGGGACAATATAATTTCTTAAGAATCCATGTGCATAGCTAAAGGCTACATAACAAGCAACAATGCCAGATAGAGATACCTTCTTTTGAGTTGTTGGTCAGGGTGGCCAAAGGGACTCACAGATAGTAACCCAGAGTAGAACTGGGAAAATGAACAGACCCCAATCTTATCTAAAGGAATATTGACAACTGATTGCTGCTAGATGAGGAACAGCTGACTCCCCTAAAACAAAGACCTCTAGATAGGCTGACTAGATTCACCAGAAGGGCAAGTAGTGGGGAATGGCTGGGGATACCAACAACACAGCATACAATAGCAGGGATATCAGAGTATAAGGGGTCTAGTTGGGGGAGGGAGGCTATGGGAGGGTACCATCTGGGAAGTGGGTGTATAGTCAAGTGAGATGGTTTGGAATGTTCTGTGTGATACACAAACACACAAAAAAAATCAACAAATTTTTAAAAAATGTACTATATTTGAGGAGGAAGCATGGAAATTTACATAATGTTAATTAGTAGAAGTGATAAACATTACCACTGAAATCTACCCAATGACTTTATAGACATACACAGGCACCAAGGATCCAAGTGTAACCGATTATGACTAGTAATAATCAGACAGAGATGCATACAGATTAGAGATGCAAGTGCCAGAATCTCAGTGTTAGTAGCAAAAACAATGAGTCTGTCTGCAAGGAACAATATATTCTAAAATGAAATGGAGATCTTTTTTAAAGGTTAAAAATGCATCCAATTTTATGTCTTACAGGGCTTATACTGCCTTCAAAAATATATAACTATATTAATTAAACTGTGAACCCAAGGGCTTATACTGAGTTCAATATTGTATAGCTGTATTAATTCAACTGTGAATGTAGAAACTTGCACCCAGTTGTGAAAGAAATTTACTCTTTCTCTGGAGTGTGTTACTGAG
>NW_008351881.1:178409-232406 GCF_000622305.1 Nannospalax galili | reverse complement strand
CTGTATTTTAATAATGAAATGGAGATCTTTTTTAAAGGTTAAAACCTCATTTAATCTTATGTCTTATGGGGTTTATACTGAGTGCTATATTGTATAACTGTGGTAATTCAACTGTAAACCTAAGAATGTACAGCCAATTTTGTAAGAGATGCAGCCTAGCTCAGAAAATTGTTATTGAATATGTCAATGCTGATGTAATGAAATGCTTCTTCTAAGTATGTGGTTATTAAATAAATAATTTTTTAAAAAGCTGAATACATGTGCTGAATTTTGGTCCTGGAGTAGTAGGTAATGGTGGTTGCAGTAAAGTCGTATTCCCTGCATTCAGGAGGCCAATGGATACGTGGTAGTAACTCTACAACTTTTATTTATTATTATTATTTTTTTTAGTTTATGTGTATGCATGCATTGCCTGCATGTAGGTGGGTGCATCCGTGTCGTGCAATTCCCACAGAGGACAGAAGAGACTGTCAAATACCCTGGAACTGGAGTTACAGACAGTTGTTAGCTGCCATGTGGGTGCTGGGACTTGAACCTGGGTCTTCTGCAAGAACAGTCAGTGTTCTTAACCACTGAGCCATCTCTCCAACCCCTGAAGATACATGTTTTTATGATTCTCTGTAAGCCAGGTGTGTGCAGCAGGTCAATGATGTCTATACTTTTGAGGGTGTGGCATGAGGATGGTGAGCTTGAGGTCAGCCGGGGCTTCTCAGCAACTCTCACTTTCAAAAAACAATAAACAGCCAGGAGTGGTGGCACACACTTTTAATCCCAGCCAGTGGGAGGCAGAGGCAGGTGGACCTCTGTGAGACTGAGGCCAGAGTGGTCTGTATAGTAAGTTCCAGGTAGGCTGGGGCCAGGGAGACCCTGTCAACAACAACAACAAAATCAAAAAACGATAAACTGACAAGCAAATAAACAAATAAGATTGATTCTATAGAGTCTATAGGGCATGTTATACTGAAAATATTCCTCCCAATGAGAGACTGCCTCCTATTTCCAGAAGAGGCTTTTCTTATTAATCTTTCCAGCTATGTTTTTGTCTCTATTGTTTACAATTAAGAACTTGGCTAGCTGGAGAGATGGCTCAGTGGTTAAGAGCAGTGGATGCTCTTGCAGAGGACCTGGGTTCAATTCCCAGCACCCACATGATGGCTAACAACCATTAGTAACTCCAGTTCCAGGGATCTGATACCTTCTGACCTCTATGGGCATTGCATGACACACTGCACTTACACACATGCAGGTATTACACTTATATACATTAAAAAAATAAATAAAAAGACTGTGGTTGGGAGAATGTTCAAGAAATCTAGCAAAACAATAACCTATCTCAACTAATTTTTTAAGGTTTTTTTTCTGTGTACACATATAGGAATATTTTGTTTTTTAAGCAGATATTCTTTAAGAGTAAGAAAATAAACTGTGATTTTGAAGAATTTAATTTCAGCATAGGCCAAAATTCTGTTCACTCTGAGGATAATAGTTACAATAGATCCTTTTGTGATATATATATGAAATCATAGTTTTTGGAAGAGAAAAATCATGATGAACAGTTTAACGGTGACTTTGGGACAGAACATTTGAAATGGGCACTTTACCAGAATATCAAGGACGTCAACACTCAAGTGTGTTCATGCACATGCAGGGATTCACATGTGCCCAAGGGGAAGAGTCTGAAAACAAAGATAACTTGTAAGCCTCTACCCTTAAGCTCACTGTAACCATAGCAACAGAAACTTCATTTTCTGTCTGTCTCCAATACTGCATGCAGGTCTGTCTCACTAATAATTCAGGAAGGGACATTGACAAATGATCACTATATTCACCCTGTCACTTTAAATGGAAAGGCATTTGGCTGAATTCTAATTTGGCCAATGAATATTTAACTGATAAAGCTGCCAGATAAGATATTGCCCAAGAGGAAGAAAGAAATGAAGCTGGACTGCCTTCATGCAAACACCCTTTAATGAAGGACAGGAAGGGAGTGCTGTAACTATGGGTTGCAAATCTGCTCCACATTGAGAGATGGAAAGGTAGCTGGCCCACAGTTTAGAAATGTTGAAGATTCTGGGACCTTAAGAATGTCTACACAATGGAGGCCATTTTCTCGCCATTGTTTAATGTTTTTATTTTCAAAGGAGAAAAAAAAAAAAGCCTTAAAATGTTTTAAAGAAACAGAAACAAAATGTAGAATCAGAAAAACAGAGAATTCAAAGATTCTGCCCAAGTCATAAACCTGTTAGGTTTCCTCTGCCTAGATTAAAGGACATTGTAGCATTCTAGGTTAAAGGACATCGTAGAATTCTAGACAAACCATCAGTTATTCTCAACTTCAACTGGTCCTAGGTATGCTTCTCAGTATGATGGCTCCTGAGAGGGCCAGATTCCTGTTAAATTTTCAAGCAAATTCCATTATAATAAATATTAACTGAAGATTCATCATTTGTCAGTCTCTGTTCTGAATATAGTAGATCTTTTAATTATCAAGGATTTTTCTGGAATAGGTGCTATTTTTACTTGTATTCATGGATGATGACGCGCAGGTCACAGGATTTTAAGTACTAAGATTGCCCAAAGTTGTACTGAGGAGGATGTGAAGATAGAACATGAGCTCTCTCTGAAGGCACAGTGCTGAACAATCATTCTTTGTCGTCCTGTTTTCCACATCTCTCATTTCCATCTTTACGCCTTCCTTCTCTTTCTTAACTGTTCTCACAGAGCACAGAGACACTTCTATATACAGAGAAAAAGAGGATAGAATTGTGTCTGATATAGTTACCATGCAATAAATTCCACAGATAATTGTTTTTATGGGAATATATTTATTATATGCAATATTGATCTTGGCTCTCAGCACGTTTTCTCTAGATAAGAAAGTTATTGAACGTCCAGTTATATCAGAAGGTTGTGTGAAAAACACTATAATGAGGCAAGACCATTTAGTAGGAGATTATAAAGACAGGAGTCATCAAGCTGAGAGGAAATCAGGGCAGCCAGCCAGGGCATCCAACGGACAGTGTGCCTTCACAAGGTCTTATTAAAATGATCAGATTTTTTTTTTTTAAAGTTGACTCCAAATGCAGAAGAAAGCAGCACAATAAAAAGTTTTAGATTATTTATTTACGTCTATAAAATGAAACATTATGCCTCATTTAACTATTTCACTCATTATTCTGTTTTGTTAAGGTTAAAAACATTTTGCAATTTACCCAGAGAAAGGGTGATGATTTCTGAATTGAAGTCATCCATCAATTAAATGGGTGACCTGTAATCACATATCTTTGAAGGCAAAGTTATAAGTAAATTTCCTTTTGAAAATTTGAAAATGCTTACCTAAGTTATATGTTCAATGAGAATGTGCGTACATTAAATTTTTTTGACATGATGGAACTTCGGGACCTACAAAGTCTGAAAATGGACCTGCTGAAGAAAAAAGTTTTGAATCCTTCTGCTTAAGATTGCTTTCCCTTGGACGGTTAAAGAGACATGATGACTGTATAATTTTCTTGAAGAGGACTTAATTTCCTTACACTAGCGCTGGGTAACTACTGATGCTTGAATGCTGCGTTTCCCCCTCCAAATTCTGCCTCCCACTGTTCATCTTTCCTGAGTTCATGATGGGCTTAAGTTGGTTAGTTGCCAAGTAGATGGATGGTCTCTCCACTCCAGGAAATATTATTAATTGGTTTACAGAATGCAGCTCCCACATACCTTAGCATGCTGTAAAGAGTTCTCAGCATTCATAGAAGCTACATTAGCATAACAAAAATAGGCCACATTAAATTGCCCAGGAAAGAAATTGCCAGTTTAGTTTCAGAGACAGATTTCTTTGTAGAAAGCTTCAATAGGCAGGCTACTGTGGGATAGTCAGGCAAAACAGTGGTCAGTCTGGTTCACTGAAAAGTAATTCATGGGTAACCAAGGCTGTTATTTCAAAAAGCAGCAATCCAAACTGGGCTTTTGTTGCCTTTGGGTCATTTTGTGCTCTCCACATATGTGGTCCGCTCTTGTGACCCTAAATCTCTTCAAGAAACAATTCCTCGCAGGTTCCCAGTGTGCTGCATTCAGGCAATCCACTATTCATCACCAAGGCATCTGGGGCCTGTGCATTGCAGATCCCACTTCGAATCAGGAGACAATCGAGCCAGAGTTAGCCCAGGACTGACAAACATGACCTGAGAGAGGCTCCTAAATTAGGCAAGGATATAAATTGAAAGCCGTAGTAGACAGGCATAAGGCAGAGGGAAAGTAGACCAGAAGTTGAAGTTCAGAAGCATAAAAGAAGTCTGTCTAATTACAGAATGGATGCAAGGAAGAGAAAACAATGGTTTTCACAGTATAGGGTAGGTAGCTTTACTTGATACCTTTAGATACAATCACCTCCCTGCCAAATTAGACAGGCTTACTGCCTTGATGTGTGTTGAAAATTCCCTCTGCTCCTACGTACAGAGGCCTATGGTGTATCTCAGCATGGATTTGGGAGGTCTAAAGGATTTGTCATATAATTCTAGAATCTCTCTATAAAATGAGGATAATAACACTTCCCAGCAAAGTTCTGGGATATATTGACTGCTCAATATGATGAGTGAATTTAAATCAATGGACCGAATATAAGGAATACAAATGTACTTTAAAAATTCCATGACAACTTTATTCTTTTATTATTTTTTGGTCTTTTTGTGATAGGTTCTCCCTATAGCCCAAGCTGTCCTTGAACTCAATATGAAGACCAGACTGGCCTTGATATCACAGAGATCCATCTACCTCTGCCTCCTGAGTGCTGGAACTAAAGGTGTGTACCACCCTGCTCTAAAATGTACACGAATAGGGACTGAAGACATGGCTCAGCACTTAAGAGCACATAGTGTTCTTCCAGAGGACCTGAATTCTGTTTCCAGTAACCACATTCGGTCACTCACAACTGCCTGTAACTCCAGCTCCTGGGAGTTGGGGATCTGACACCTCTGGCTTCTGAAAGATCCTGCACTCATGTGTCCATGCCCTCCCCTACATGTTCACATAATTAAAAATGAAAATCAACCTTAATTTTTTTGAATGATGAAAATAACTATACTTTTTTATACCTTCCAACATCAAACAGTCTTATTTTTGTGGCTGGAGAGAAAGGTTTGCTTGCACAGACTTGCTTTATTTGCGTAATTCAGGGCTGCTCACCATCTACAGAAGGTACTGTTGAATTAGGGCAAATAGGTTAGTCTCCTGACTGACTGGTAGACTAGTACCAGGAGCACCGTGTGGAAATGAATGCTCTAGGAAGCAGTGAACTTGGTCTCAATAGAAATGACCCAGGCTGTTGGAGTGACTGCTCTAGCACCCACCTATGTGTGGCCTGTGGGCACCATGGGGCTGGTGTTGGATCGCATCTGCCTTTATCAGAATCTTTTCTCACTGACCCCCAATAAAAGCTATGCACCTATTTTTCAGCACATGGCCCAACTTTGAATGCATCGTATTCACACTGCCACACAGTTTGGGGCTTCATTCAATACCACTAGATCGTTATCTTTCATTTCGTTAATACATGTTTTTCCTGTCACCCAAAGTGTCGGCTTTGAAGGCAGGAGATCACAGCTTATACTTTTAATGTTTGTCATCTATTCCATCTGGAAATGATCTATGCTATCCATACTTTTGTATACAATATTATTTGTTTCTTTATTCATTTATCTTTTAAATTTTTAAATTTTATTTTACGTGTATGAGTGTTTTACCTGTAGGTATATAAGTGCACCACACACCCTAGAAGGCCAGATGAAGGTGTCAGATCCCCAGAACTGGAGTTCAGATGGCTGTTAGCAGTCATGTAGGTGATGGGAACTGAACCCAGGTCCTTTGAAAGAGCAACCAGTACTCTTTATTTTATATTTTATTTTATTCATTTATTTGCATTTTTTTTGGTCTCTTTTGAGACAGGGTCTCCCTGTAGCCCCAGCTGTCCTGGAACTCGCTATGTAGACCAGGCTGGCATTGAACTCACAGAGACATTTATTTTCATTTTTATGTGTATGAGTCTATTGCCTGCATATATGTAAGTGCACCATGTCTTGCAATGCACTGTGGGTCAGAAGAGATCATTGGATTCCCCTGGAACTGGCATTACAGATGGTTGTTAGCTGCCATGTGGGTGTTGGGAATTGAACCTGGGTCCTGTTCAAGAGAAGTTATTGCCCTTAACTCCATCTCTCCATCCCCAATGATATCCATACTTTAGGTTTTGAAAGTTATTAAGCATATAGCAAGCAAAAGTAAAAGAGAAAGTATCAAGTAGCTAGCAAAGCATCATCAAATCAGGTGCTTACAGTGCCCAGCAGAAAGGACTGGGGAAGCCCTGTGGAAACAGCCATGCTGGGCTTCCCAACTGAGAACTTTGCAGACAGAGCAGAGTTTTCTTTCCATAGATGAGCTTTTGTTTTCCTGGTTCCACTGCATTTTTTCGCTTTGTTTAAAACAGGGTCTTCCTATGTAGTCCTAGCTGGCCTGCAACTCACTATGTAGAAAAGGCTGGCCTTTAAGGCACAGAGATCTTTCCTTCAGTGCAAGTTCATCCACTGAGGTTTAGTCAGCTTATATAGAAAGAGTCTCTCCCTTCAAGAAGATCAGCTCGTAATCAGCTGCCAATAATTCTTTGACCAAGATTGGGGCCTGCTGTTCATTTCCACAGTTCTGTGCTGGGTTTTTGTCTAAGTTTGCATGGGTCTTGTGCATGCTGACACCATTGCTGTAGGCTTGTATGAGAAGGGTCCCAGGCACCTGTAGGAGTATTTCCATGTGGTCATGTACCTCCTCCCTGGCTCTTACAATTTTTCTGCTCCCTCTTCTAGAATGGGTAGGTGGCCCTCAATGTAGGAGTCCTACTCAAGGACCCACACTCTGCTAACTCTTATTCTCTGCATTTTGGCAATTTGTAGCCTTTTGTGTTCCTGGCCCTCTGTTGCATGAGGGAGTTTCACTGATGAGAATTGAAAGATGCATTAGTGTTCTCTTCATCCCTTGTTCTATGTTCCCTGAATCTTAGGTGCAGAGGTTACATTCTGGTTGTGCCACTTAGACTTGGGCATTTCATAGATAATCTCTGTGTGTGACCAGTTGTGTAACTCTGTAATAATCTCTGTCTGTTGAAAAAAAGAAGCTACTTTGATGGGTGTTGACTGGGATACTTGTCTATAAATTTAAGGATCCATATTTTGCATATAGTAAGAAATTACATTAGTCCAGGGATATGAGAGCCTTGGGGTTTTCCCTAAGATCTATGACCTCTCCAGCTATGTGTATTTGGCTATGGTTACAGTACCACACATGAGTTTCCTCCCATTGAATGGGCTATAAGTTCAATTAGGTAGCTGTTGATTACCCCCAAGATAAAAGGGCCACGAATGCACCATGTGGGCATCATTTTATGTGGGTGCTGAAGAATCGGGTTCTTCATTTCATGCAGCACACATTCCATCTGTTGGGCCCGACAGTGAGCTTTTATATTTCCTGTGTGATTATGTTATTAACGTCTGTCTCCACAGCTGGCTGCAGACCGTATGAGAGCAAAGACAGCATGATTTTTGCTTATCATTTATAGTGGGATAAATAGTGCCCACCCTCCACGTTTCTACCCAGAAACTCAGAATGCAATCTTGTTTGGAAAGAGGTGAGATTGTGCCAGGTGGGAATGAGTAATAAATCTAATTGGAATGTCTTTTTAAGAAATAGACAAGGCTACACAGAGAGACAGAGCAGAAGGAATGTGGAGACCGACATGTGAACATGTGAACACAGAGACCGACACCAAGTAATGTGTTGGCAAACCAGTGAGCACTAAGGATTCCTGGCAACCACAGGGAGGTAAGAGAGAGCCATGAATCAAGAGTGTTTCATGGTCTCCAGAATGAACCCAGCATCTGGATTTCTGGTCCATGGAACACTGCGAACACATTTGTTTTGTTTGAAGCTGCTATTTGTAACAATGCGAAACATCAATAATAAAAGAAAAAAAATGACTGTGCTAAGCTAGTCCTGATGTGTAACAAAGAGCTTGGCATATAACAAGAATTAGATAATAATGAATATTTTGAGAGGAAGAAGGTAGGCCAGTTCTTTCTTTTCTTCTACATCTTTCCCTAACTCGGTGTACCTATAATTCTCAAAGCTGTATCACTCAGAATCACCTAATGGCTTCATGAAAACGCACAGTCTTAGAACCCCAGCTAAGCCAAAGGTTCAGGGGCTTTACGCTTCTTTAATAAACTTCCATGGTGGGTCTTTGGCTCATGAATATGTTTGAGCCAGTGCTCTTCTTGTAATGGTAATTTATAAAGCTCTTTAAATTGTATCAAAGGTGTTTCTGTGGCCCTGGTGGACCTTGTACCTGATGGGAGGAAGCAGCCTCCAGGAGCAGGTGCACCAATGACTTGCTCATCAGGGCTACTGGGAATGGCTGAATCAGGATGCTGCAGCTGTCAGCTCCTTTTTCCCTTGAGAATATACCTGGCTGCTCGACATGACCACAAACGCTGTCTAGAGCTTAGATTTCTGTTTCCATAACAGTGCCCTTAAGAAAACAGATACTAAACCCATCTATTCCTAGGACATTTTTCTCCAAACAGTAATATCTGCATAACAGTACAGGAAAAGCTTTTCAGATTTCAAACATTCAACTT
The DNA here is from genome assembly GCF_000622305.1 of Nannospalax galili. Lineage (NCBI taxonomy): Eukaryota > Metazoa > Chordata > Mammalia > Rodentia > Spalacidae > Nannospalax > Nannospalax galili. The sequence continues at coordinate 223,734 of NW_008351881.1, read as the reverse complement.
CTGTCATCTCTTTAAAACCATGGCTCTCAAAAGGTATGTGATCATTCATTACAAATAGTATGTTTTGTGTTGTACATTAATCTGCCCATTTTTTACTTTCTCGTCTAGTTTTCTGAGTCCTCAAATCAAAACACATTCCAGTATGCAAGCTCAAACTGGCATCTGCAGATCAAGCTGTGAGCTTGGTGCTGTGTGCTAATCCCCAGGATCTCTGAGACGTGTGGTTGTCACTCACGTGGGTGTGAGCAGCTCTCTGGGCCCTGTGGCAGATACCTTTCCCTTTTAATTATAATTCTCTTGCTTAGGATGTCTTCTTCCTACATGTCTGAAAGAATAACCTGAAAATCAAGGCAAGAATTTGGGAGATTAGTTCCATCCATGACTTTGAACTGAGTCTGGAAGGATTGGTGGGCTTATCCAGGATTTTTAAGTGAATTATGAAGTGGAGGTAGATGTAACGTCAAAGTGGCTGTGGTGAATAAAGGGAAGTGACACAGCATACATCAAAGCAAGTTGACCTGGCTGGAATGCCCTGACTCCAAATGATCAACCGAATGCAATGTGAGACCCCTGCCAATAAACTAGGGTGTAAACAGCTTTTATAACCCAATAAGCACGGGACATCAGAAATTGAACTATCTTGTTTTCAATTTCTACTACTAGCAAAGCAAAGTTGTGCCAACACTTAGTTTTCCATGAAAACCTAACACTTTCCATCCTTGTCATGTTCTTTTGAAATCTGAGGATTAACTTTAGCTCTCTCTGTCCTCCTTTCCTGCACCATGCCTGTCACAAATCATCAATTCTTTCTTATGAGGCATTTTTCCCATATGTTCCTTTCCTAAGGCTGGCCTACACACTCTGAGCAGCCACATGGCTCTGCTAATTCCTTGGCCTTTTAAAACATTCATTTGTTTATATAGTACAGGTAAAAATTTAATTATATTGTTTGTTGCTTTCACAAACTAATAACTTTGAAGCCATCTCTGACTCCTTTATTCCTTCTTTTCACTCAGATTGTTAATGTGTTCCGTCATTATCAGTATCAGCCCCTCAGCTAAACCTTCACATCTGCATTTCCACTACAGTTGCCTTGATAAGAGCTTTGGCCAATAGAAATAAGTCTTGCCATAGGTATCCATTTTATCCCCGTCTTTTCAAAAGCATTATTGTGTTAACTTTTCAGGAACAAATGTCTATTCATTTTAGATTGGAAACTAGTAAGTAATGATTCCACAAAAGTCTAACATGGTGAACCAACAAATATATTGGGTTTACTTACAGAGCATGGTGAAGGGTTCCTTACAGGAACATAAATGACCTTAAAATGGCTGCATCACACAAAGGATTCTAGATAGCCAAAGCAATCCTGAGCAAAAAGAACAATATTGGAGGCATTATTGTGCTATACTACACAGCCATAGTATTAAAAGCAACATGGTCATGGCACAAGAATAGATAGTAGAAGCAGAACTGAGGATGGAGATGCCAGGGCCCACAACTACAGCCACTCGGCTTTTTATAAACTTTCCTACAATGCACATTGAAGAAAAGACATCATCTTTAACAAATGGTCTTGAGAAAACTGGATGGTTGCAAGTAGAAGAATGAGACAAGATCCTCTCCTCTCATCCTGCACCTAAGTAAAGTCTAAGAGGATCAAAGACATGAGTATCGGAAAGGGCTAGAAGAAAAGGTAGGGACTAGACTGCAGGATGTAGGCATAGATGATGAATTTCTAAATAGGACTCTGGTTACTCAGGAGGGAAATAAGGCCAACAGTTGACAGAGTAGCCTCATGAAACCAAAATTTTCAGTAATGCAAAGGAAATGGCCAATCAAGTGCAACGGCAGCCTACAGAATGGGAGAAAATCTTTGTCAGCTATGCACCTGACAGATGATTAGTATCTCGAATACATAAAGAACTCAAACAACAACAACAACAACAACAACAAAATATCAAGAAAATAAACAGCTCAACCAGAACATGGGCTATTGTTTCAGAACAGAAAGTTATCAAAAGAATACATACAAGCCAAATGTGGTAGCACATGTCTTTTATCCCAGCACCTGGGAGGTAAAGAAAGAAAAATCTCTGTGAGTTGCAGGCCAGCCTCGTCTATATAGCAATCTTCAGACCACCAAGGGTACATAGTAAGACAGTCTCTAGGGAGATAGCTAGAGAGATAGTTCAGTGGTTAAGAGCACTAATTGCTCTTGAAGAGGCCCTGGGTTCAATTCCCAGCACCCACATGGCAGCTAACAACCATCCATAACTCCAGTTCAGATATCTGATACTCTCTTTTGACCTCCATGGGCATTGCAGGACACGGGTGTGCTTACATGAATGCATACATAAAATAAAATGAAAATAATACATAAAAAAGACTGGGTCTCAAAAATAAATTAACAAATAAAAAAATCTAAATTACTAATAAATAATTTAATAAGTATTCAATATTATTATCCATCAAGGAAATGCAAATTAAAATTGCTTTGAGAGTCCCTCTCACCCCAGTCAGAGTAGCCATCATAAAATAATCAAATGACAGCAAATGCTTACAAGGATGTGGAGAAAGAAGAACTTTTTTTCACTGTTGACTAGAGTGGAAGCTATTAAAACCTCTATGGACATTAGTGTGGTGTTTCCTCAAAAAATTAAAAGTAGAACAAACATTTGGCATAGCTATGCCACAATATAATCATCACCCAAACAAGTAGACTGGCTCTTACATTAAGATTTTTTTTTCCTTATATTAAGTTTTTAAGAGTGGGCTCAAACTCAAGGACACTAGTTCCCCTTAGCTATCTATTAGAACTTTCTATCTCCTGGAACTCTTCTGGTAGATCTCACTTGTCCCCTCAACCTGTCCAGATAAAGCTATCTGTGTCCTCACCCTTGGTAAATGGGACTGTCTCTGGAACCCTCTTTCTCCTACTACCGACCCCTGTCAGGCTACACCCATAATTTGTTCAAAATGGTAAAATGTTTTCTCTAGCTTCATTGGAGAAGTCCAGTTTGAAGTTCAGCTCTACCCTTAGTTCTCACAGACCATCTGCATCTGGTCTCTTCATCCCTAGTACACATTCATCGAAGTCCATGTGTCCTTCCCAAGCTACACTGTTTCTAATAGGTGGGTGTGCTGCTTGCTGCACTTTGATATGTTAATTCTCATTTATTCACTTTTTAGATGGAGTACCAAACTGAGGTTGCCAAGGAGATGCCCCAGCCATCAGACCCAAGAGCATGATTTTGCAGGGGTTTATAAAAGTCATTAGCCAAGATTATGTCCATTAATAAAAGTCATTCCTACATTTCCCCTGAGCATATATGCAAAAGTCTCTATCTTCCTACAGAGACACTTGCTCAACCATGGCCACTGCTGCTCTAGTCACATCTAAGAAATGGAATAAGCCTTGACATCGATCCACTGATGAAAGGATAACGAAAGTATGATACATATACATGATGGAATTTTTTTATTTAGCTGAAAGAAAAAGGAAATTATGAAATTTATAGGTTTGCTGGATAGCTTTAGTGTCAACTTGACACACCTGGGTTGAGGAGCCTCAATCGGGGAATTTCCTCTATTGGACTGGCCTGTGGCCATAACTGAGGGACATCTTCTTGATGAGTGATGTGGGAGGGCCCAGCCCACTGTGGGTGGTGCCACCCCTGGGCAGGTGGGCCTGTGTTGCATAAGAAAGCAGGCTGAGCAGGGGCCAGGGGAGCAAGCCAGTAAGCAGAGTTCCCCCATGGCCTGTGCTCTAGCTCCTGCCTCCAGGTTCCTGCCCCGACTTCCTACATTGGGCTCCCTGATGAACTGTGACCTGGGAGTTGTAAGCTCAATAAACCCTTTCCTCCACAAGTTGGTACTGGTCAGAGTGTTTTGTCACAGCAGTGAAGAAACAAACCAGGACAGTAGGTAAATGGATGGAATTGAAAAAGAAGATACTGAGTGAGGTAATGCAGGTCCAGAAATACAAGTGCTGCATATTCTCTCCCTCATGTGTGGCTCTGAGTTTTGGGGTTTTAAATTTGTGTGTTTAATTTGGGGCACCAGTAGAAATTACACCATTGATGGGTACCTTAAAGGAGGTGTGATGCTGGAAAATATGTTATATGAAAGTAGAGGGAGAACACTGGGAGTAGAAAGGCTTTCAATGGAAGGGATGGGGTAGACAACAGAACAGGGAAGAAATGTCCACAAAATGAAGGTAGATGAAAAAGCCATATGGAAAACTATTATTTTATAAGTCAAGTAAAAAAATTAACTTAAAAAAGTTAGAAGACATCCTGCATGGATAGATGCTGCTGCTCCTAGGAGCCATTGGTTATGTCTGAGAAATCCCAGTACCAGACGTAGGATACTCTCTTTTGAATGCTTGGTCAGGGAAGCCCCAGAGGCCCCCAAATACAAGCTCCTACTGTTCTTCTTTGTTGCTCACCAGAGCTAGATGAAGAGACTCTTTCTGTAGACACCACACACACACACACACTTTGGCTGGTATAAGACAAATAAACCAAGCCTGAACTGACTGGAAGCCTTCTTCATGCTGGCTAGCTTTCACTGTCCTGGACGGTGCTATGCAGTCTACTAGAGCACAAAAGAGATTCATAGTCTTACCAGCTGTGAACCCTATGAACTCCAATACCAATCTACTAGACAAGATGGGTCCATCAGTGCAATAGTAGTGTGACTGTTATGGTGGTAACCAAGTGCTCTCTGATTGGATTTGAGGCCCATTCCACAGGAGCAAATTCATGTCTCACGCAGTTGTAAATGAAAATTCCCAGGAAAAAACTCATCTTGGAGTGAACCATCCTATAAAGCTGATCAACTGATTAACACTTCAGTGACTGTGGAGAGTTTGGAATGTTGCAGGTCCTGAGCCTATTTACAGTTTATCTTGGGCCATCTTTAGCCCCCTAAATAGCCATTCCTTACCAGCCACTTTGTCTGACCTGACATCTTGTGACTAACAGATAAAAACCTTTTGGAATGTATTAACTTAGTAGACTACCAGCTTCCATGAACCCAGTGACTAAAAAGCCTGTCAGATGACATCTAAGGTCTATAGCAGAATTCTCCCTGCTAGGCTATAAACTCATTCCTCTAATTTCTCCATAAATGTATCTGAAAAGTATCTTGGTTTATGGCTTTCTTTGTTCTACTACTATAAAACTTCATGAAACTGTTACTATGTTGGAACATGGAATTTGAGGTAAACTGAATCTCTGTTCCTAGGACATGGTCACTCATATTTGGCTCCAGAATAAACTATTTCTTATCTCCTTTGAGGTAAGAGTTGTGCTTTTGTGTTGACACTGTAAATCCACACACACACACACACATACACACACACATACACACACAAAAAAAACAGGGCTGGGGATTATAAGGGGGTATTGACACTGTTGTGCAACTAAATTGGCATGTGCTAAACTTCCATAGACCCATAGATAAATGCTGCTTTCAGACTTAGTCAAGAAACCTCTTTACAGTGAATGACAGTGAGTATGGAGACTATTGGCTACTCAAGGTGCTGAGAGTAAGAGACAATTGAGTGCTTAGTACCAAGGTCGACATTCTACCATCCCCTGTAAAGCTCAGGGAACATTACTAAAGAGAAGGTAGAAAAAAATATAGAAGCTGGAAGGTAGGGAGATGGGCTGAGAAATGGTATCTTCTGGGCAAGATCCAGATGTTAGAATCACCACCTCATAGCAACTGCAGTTGCCTACCTTGGCCCTGCATAGGACTGGCCTGTCAAAAGTCAAACATGGATCTAAGAAAGACACATGGGGCTCTACTCCTCCATTCTGGGGCAGGAGACATCATCATCTTCAGCTGTATACCCTCTGGGGAACCCATCAGGTTTCAGTGGATAGTTCCAAGCCCATGGTCACACAACCATGGTTCAATTCAGTGAGTAATAAAACAAAACTAGGACATGTGAATGTGGGAAGGGGTTTGTAGGGAAAAGGCACAGGAAGGAGACTGAAGTAATCAGGAGGGAGAATAATCAGAATGCACCATATGTATGTATGAAATTGTCAAAGAAAAAATCTAGTTAATTATAGTTTCATTACTACAAAGTCCTATCGAATCATGGATGACCTCATGGAAGCTGCATCACTGCATCTGCCTTTCAGCCAACCTTCTACTTCCTCTGTACTCTACCATCCCCAGAGATCATGTGTAGCTAGGTGAGGCCAAGTAGAATGAGAGCTACACCCCCAGATGACCTGACTCCTCTGTCACTACTGCTGCAGATCTGACTGTGCCTGTATTGTTCAACTCAATTAGTTGCCATTGTTACTTGACCAAGTCCCTACTCCAAGACAGTGCTAGGATGACCACGTTATAGCCTGAGGGAAAAAGCCAGTCTATAGCAGGGTGTGATTTGCTAAGAAGTTAAACGTGACAGCAATAAAAGCACATAGCATAGCTCAGATATTTTTCTAATGATAGATAGGAACCCATTCAAGATATCTGCTGTAGAAGCTATGTTATAGAACCAGAAGATCTGCTACAAAGGCTATGTTACTATGAACCAGGTACCTGAGAAACCGAGCACTCAGAGAGTTGGAGAGCTCAACTCTTTAGTCACATCAGTGGATCCGGAGAAGCTAGTTCTCTAAACACCTGGGCCTCGAGTTAGAGAAAGCCCCAGTTCTCATAGTTCTGCCCACGCAATAGCTTTACTTTTACAACATTGGTAGATTCAAGTTACAGCCCACGTGACTACCAACACAGATGCTTATGTATTCCAAGGCTGTCGAGGAGAAATTCCTTCTGTAGCTGTGTTTACAGAAACAGATATTAAAGGCAAGAATTCAAACATTCCTTGCTGCAAAATTTATTGCTGGCACCTGAGCAGGCACGATAATTGCAAACAGGTGCTTTGCCAGATAACCGTAGCATTCATTTCTCAAGAAAGCCCTAAGACTTTTGGTGTTCTCCTTCTGAGCAAGCATTCATAAAACTACTATAAGTTGAATACTGTGTTCCAAATTATAAAATTAGTCATTGATCAATAAAAACAGTATGAGACACACACAAAAGCAACATTAAATTCATGGTTATATTTCTTTTGCTCTTTAGCTAAGGATCTGCGTTTTTAGCAAGCACTCTGAGAATGGCTATGTCCACCATGGGAAGGCAAACACAACTCTAAAATCTATGATTTTACGTATTGGTGGAGGAAAGAAACTGTTGGGACTTTTGTTTCATTTCTGTTTTGTGTCTACATTGTGGTGTTCTGGATTGTTTGCACTAATAAGAAAACAGTTGGTTTGTTCTTTTTAAGATTCTTTCAGTTTATACTTAAGCGTTTTAAAAATATTGCTATTTCCTTATGCACTATCCTTAATAAATGGGAATTAACTCTAACTAGCTATGATTGGTAGTCTCTGTCTATACTAGGAGTTTCAGAGAACTGAAGAAATGCACATAGACAACATACTAGTAAAGGATTTTATTCATAGGCTAACTAAAGGTCAGATTGGAAATACTGCAAGGGAGAAGCAGGTCCTAAGCAGGATTTGCTAGAGAGCTCTTAGCTCTTTCCTGAGCTTCCTTTTGGAATCCAGAGGGAAGAGGAGTTGGTTTCCAGGGGTGGGACGTGATTGTTTTTCTGTTTTGATCAATATACTTGTATCATGTAAGCCTTTGTTCACTGTGGCTGTCCTTTTCCATGACTTACCTAATTTTAATCGTATGCATGTACAATTATGCATTAGATGGCAAATGTTAGCAAGGGACGCATGATTTTGTGAAGCTTCTCCATTATGGTTGAACTGTGATGATTCCTATAACTACAACTTACCTCCATCTCTACTGATGCTTTTAGTTCCAGAACTAAAGTAAGCAGTTCCTCCAGGTTCTTGTTAAATAGAATAGCATTGTGTTTCCCACCACAGCTTCCCACCTCAAGATAAAGATCCACAGGCAATCAATCGATGCTGAGGGAGGGAGAATCAGTTTTCTCCAGGGACTTCCTTCCTGAGAGAGGTTATCTAATTCCAAGTGGGCAGACTTAAACACAGGAACATATGCACACCACTAAATGGACTCAATGCAGAATGAATATGAATATATATATATATATTGTATATATATGTATATATATTATGTGTGTGTTTGTGTGTGTTGTAGGAAGTGTGTGTAAGGGAACATGGTAGAAAGTGGAGGGAAACTGGGATGGATGGGAATAATGCAAATACTTATGAGTAAATTAAAAAAAAAGTGTTATATATTTTTGGTTATGTTTCAGTACTGTGTGTGATGCTCCATGCTCTGAGTCAGAAAATATTGGAGCCGGTGACAACAATGAGGCCACCATTAGTCTGTGCTGCTAAGACCAGTTGGTGCTGTATGATGATACTCCATATTGTGTTACATAGTACTTTTATACAGATTGTGCCTTGGCCTGAGAGAATCCATTTTATAAGAAGTTTTTGACTCCATTTTGAGTATGGAGAATGATTGTGGGTCTGGGTGAACTGGAAAACAACTTCATCTGTCTGGCACTACCCATGGAGCACAGACTAATAAATAACTTACTCCTGGGGGTAGAAAGGGTGCTCCCTTATAAATTTATTAGGGTGTGTGGTGTTAGTATGCCAACTTTATAATTACCAGAACAAATAAAGAGCCTAACTCTTAAATTTAGGTTTTAAAAACATTTTTATTTATTATTTTTAATTTTTATTTTTATTTTATGTGTACAAGTATATTGTCTTCATGTGTGTAAGTGTACCTGAGTCCTGTAATACCCACAGAAGATGGAAGAGGATGTTGAATCCCCTGGAACTTGGGAGTCACAGAAGGTTGTTAGTCACCATGTGGGTGCTGGAATTCAAACTCAGATTTTCTGCAAGAATAGCAAGTGCTGAGCCCACTCTCCAGCCCCTTTGTTTTCAAGAGTGAACCAAGACTCAGAGGATACTTGTTCAACTAGAGCTCTCTTGGACTGCTGGGCATAGTGATGTATGCCTTTAATCCCAGCACTTGGGAGGCAGAGGCAGAGGCAGGCAGATCTCTGTGAGTTCGAGGCCAGCCTGGTCTACATAATGAATTCCAGGCCAGCTGGGGCTACAGGGAGACCCTGTCTCAAAAAGACTGGAACCATGCTGATGATAAGCTCTTGCTGGAAAGCCATTTCTGGAATTGAGTACTTGAGCCCAGCCCCACCCATGATTTTATTCAAAACGTTTCTCCAGCTTCAACTGGAGAAGTACAGCAAACTTGGCTTCACCTTAATCTTAACAGAACATCCACTTTTTCATCAATAGTTCTAGAATATCAGTCATCCAAAGTCACATGTCCTTCCCAATCTCCACTGTAACAATGGAGATCGGTGTGCCACTTCTAAGTGTTTTCATATGTTCATTCTCAAGCACACCCATCTCCTCCATTTATTTTCTCTTTGTGTGGAGTACCAAGCTGAGGTTGTCAAGTAAATGAGATCAGGTCACCAGACACAGGATCATATGGTTTTGCTGGGGTTAATTAAAAGTCCAGATTATGTCCATTTATAAGACTTTCCCACAAGGATGCATTGAGACTGTAGGGGCACCTTAGGTATATTAAAATCATATCAGAGAAACCAGGTCCAAGAAGTTATTAAGCACAAGCAAAGCAGACTGCGGAAAGGGTGTGATTTCTTCGTTTGGACCCCACAAACAGGCAGATACCCCCACTATGATGGCAAGTGCCATACTACCTGTCATCTGATACCAAGGACTCACAGGCAGAGAACTTCTCTGGGATCTTGGCTCTGGCTGGGTTCCTACCATTGATGCAGCTGATTCAACTTCAGTTTGTCTGTCTTCCTGTTGGTCCATCTGAACATGCTGTCCATCCACCTGCCTGTTCTGGCTCTGGACCTGGTCCTGCCCTTTCAGCCTAACAATTGGACTCATCATCTTCCCTTCCAAACATGACTCCACATATATCTGATGCTACAGAGGCAGCTTCTTGCCTGCAGCTTGTTTGGATTCCATATCTTAATTACAAACTCTAAATTTCAGTCAGTCCATTTTGGAAATCTCTTGAACTCTCTTGCCACCTCTTCAAACCTGCTTACTCATTTCTGTAACCTATACATATACATAAATACAGATATATTCACTATGTGATATGTGATTAAGAGTTATTATTAGTAATTAAGTTTGAATAAAGGCATCTGTGTTTGCTTCATCCAGATTCCCAAGGAAAGCAGGACTATTAATAAAACTGCTACTTTTTAAATCAAGCACCTTGTGAATTTTTTTTTTTTTCAGTACATTCTGACATGGTGTTGCATTAATTTTTTTTTTTTTTTTTTTCCTTTTCCATTCTTGGGAGGCTCGAGCTTTCGCATTCCAAGGCCCCAGGACTCACAGACTAACAAAAGACATTTTTAGTTTGTGTTTTGTACCATTTTATATGATATTGAGAGGGGATGACTTACAAACAAAGGGCTCCTCTTAACGTCCACACACCCTGCGGCACCACACTGCCACCTCACCCCACGGTCTGCCTCATCTTGCCCTGGGGAGGAGGCTGCAGGGTGAGCAGGGCATCTGCTGGCAGTGTCTCCCCCCGCCCCCCCGCCACCACCTATGTTCCCAAAATGGCCACTGCTAACTCTCCATCTGGCCACTCCCCATCTCCCTCCCAGCAGCTCAGCTAACTCTCTGAAGTGGCTTGGCTGGCTCCACCCCTCTTTCCCAGGGTTCCCTGGGCTCGTCCTTTGGCTCGTGCTTTTCAGAGGAATGGGTAATTTCTGACTACACATGGAATGGTGCAATCATGTTTGTCTCTGTTTCTGGCATAGCATGTTCACGGCATATGTCTTGGGTAATTAGGATGTGAAGAGTTCCCTGCTGGCACTTTCATAAGAAACTAGAATTGTGGAGTTGTAATCATGGGAAAATTTTCGTTTGTACCCCCTTGGTTCTTTAAGGTGACTAATTTGTTAGTGAAGAGGAAGTTGATGATGGTGATAACAGCTGACATTCATCAGAGGTTCACAATGTTAGCACTGTGACATGTTTTGTAACTTTTATGTATTGGAACCTACAACATTATGATATAAATTCTATTATGATCTTAATTTTATAGATAAGAAAACACTGTGGTAGAGAATGTTTAGCCTAGAAGTTCAATGTCATATTAGAATTAAATTTGAAATCAGACCCATATTCAGACATTCTGATTTTAGAGCTTTCCACTTTGACAGTTAAGTTGCTTCAGGAAGATCATAAGTCAATTCTAATTCCCCACAATGTGTCCTCCAAAAGACTAGTCTGTGGTATGAAATACTACTAAATAATCTCAGAGCTTCTTTAGAATTTGCTTGATCCTTGAAGAATCCCTGTTTGAAACTATTCTCTCATTTTTCTGGTCTCAGATTCCTTGTTTCACATCTCCACACCTGCTTCTGGTCCTACAAGGAACAGTGACTTTCTGTCATACTTTGCTGTTGACTTGAACCTCAATGCTCCACATGATCCTTTTTTATTTGACTGACTCCTCACACTTTGGGGTGAGAATTATCCAGAACAGACGTTTTCTCCTAATATCTAGAGTCATTTGTTCACTACACAGCCTCACCCTCCAGTATACAGATGCATCTCATACAGTGAGAATGTTTCCTCTCCAAATACTTTCCTTTATATGTGCCCAGAAGCTCCTCTCCTCCCTGTTCTTTCTGTGGTCTAATTGAGAACATTAAGAGTTTCCATGTTTTTATTGCTTCCTTTGCCGTTCCATTTGAAACCCTAGTCTATAGCCTTGCCAGTTCATCTTTAAACAGACATGTTTTCTCTGTCTTTATGAGTTATAAATATTTAAAAATTTTGATGGTTGTAATGGACAGCTTAGAAATGAATTGCATATAATTTGGGGTTTTCAATAATTCTCCAGGAAGAGGAATGAAGCCTTCTTTAATCTTCAAGAAATTCAGTAGTTTTTAAAAAGGTTAATATCACCTAAAGTGATGTATCAAGGACCTTGTGGTAGCCCAGGGAAAATATAACTTTAAAAATCTTTGTTGTAGGACTCAGAGAACTACAAGGAATCTGATGAAGGTAGAACCTGGGGACTAGGGATAGAGTTTAACAGTAAAGTATTTTCCTAGCATGCAAGAAGTCTGATTTTGATCTTCAGGAGGACAAAACAAACAAACAAACAAACAAAAAAAAAAACATAGGTAGAGTCTGGAATCTTTATGTAGGATCTTTCAAGAAGACCACTTAGAGAATTGGAGAAATGCCAGCAAATCTTTTTTCCATAGAACTAATATTCAATCATGTCACATATAACTTTTCTTAGACCACTGAGGTCATTCTCTGGTCCTCAGGTAACAGTGTCTGGTGAACAGATAGGATACTGTGAATTATTCTGTAAACTGTGCTAAAAATGAATGTGAACACTATGCGTATAGTGTCCTCAAAGAAGTCCAGGCAATACTATCCTATTTCGTACTGGCAGACTGAGAATCCTGTGCTTCCTCCGGCCTGGGTCTGGCAATCACCATCTTTGAGCAACAAGGAGAGATTAACAGCAGCCAAGACAATGTTTAAGGGTTGCTGTAGTGTTGCAGTAACATTTTTAAAAGTTTGGCAAAGCGTGTATGATTGTTTTTACAATTCTGAGAAATAAGCCCTTGTCAAACATGAAATATTAAAAACAACCCTGTACTCATCTCTCCCGCAGGAATCTTGTTCCTCATGAACACCATCAAGAGGCTATATCTGGGTTAAATGTAAATATCACAATGCTTTTTTGGTGTTGCAATTTTAAATAGCCACTTTTCTACTATTGAAAATCAGTGATTATTCAGAGCTAGTTATAGAGCAAAGTGTCTATGTGATTGCATGGTTTCGATTACCATCATCGTAATGTTTGCACAAAGGCTGATTGCCTTCCATTTTGTTAAAACTCCTTGTTGAAACTGGGTTAAAATGAGTCTTCACAAGCATTTTCGCTCACAAAATTGTTCATAAAAATGCAATGCAATAATTAAAATTATTTTATTATTAAAAGAACTGGACTATTGTACAAGTTTTATCATGGTTTAAAATATCACAAAATTAATAATTGTATAAACTGATTGGTTTCTATGAAGCAAATTTTTGTCTCAATGAGATTGCATTCAACAATTTAGAGTGACTTCAAACTTAAGATGGATAGATTTATGGTCATAAATTCCTTCCTATGTCTGCTGTTAGGGGTAATAAATTAGTCCTTTTCGTTTTAAATATACCTTTGTAAGGAACATGAGTTATTTGGTTTAGGTCTTCTATTATACTTAAAATGGATTTTTCATTAGCATTTAAAAAGCAAAAATAAAAAGGAGCAAGAAACACAGTTGGTATAAGTAATATGTTTTTGGTAGAAAAGCAGGAAGAGAGGGTTGGGAAACTAGAGGCGAAAGCTTCATTTTTAATTCGAGTTAATTAGGTTCCATCCTTTAGGTAGGCCGCAGTCTCCCTACATATACAATGAGAGTGAAGCTGGCTGCTATGAAAATACTCTGCCCTGACTCTCTTCAGAGACTGTGACCACCCAGGTGGGAAAAGTGCAGAAATACAGAGAGAACAGAGAATGTTTTTGCATGTAAGTACTCTCTGGCAATATGTATTCCAAATTATTAGACACGATTGACTTTGAAGGTTATGCTTAAACTGTGTTGGTAGGAACTGAAGTGAATTATTGAAATTTAGTAAAAAGGGGAAGCAGCCTTTTGCATTTGTTTTGAAAATGCTGTTTATTCTGATATGACTTGTGGAATTATTGTTATACTTGAAAGGAAAAACATCTCTGAGCAGCTAAGCTTCAGGAGCTGGAATTGGGTTAGTGTATGTGTCTGTTTTACTTCTCTGGTATTAACGTATTGTTTACTTGAGAGCACCACTGTTCACCTGATCACAATTTCCTTGCCTTCCTAGAGCTCTCTTGCCTTCAGTAAGGTCAGTCCCATACTTATGAGCTGAAGTCTTTTGGAATAATTTGTGGGCACTGGGGCAGTCACGTCATATTTTTTTAAGTTTTAAAAAATATTTTATCATGGACACCTGTACACACATGGCACACACACACAAATGCAGACACATACACATAAATGCAAATACAATAAAAATAAAAAAGAAACCACCTTTTTGCAAACTTGTAAGTTATATACTAAATGTTACAATGCAAATACTATATATGTTTAAATTTTATGTGTATGAGTGTATTGCCTGAATGTGTGTAAGTGCACCCGTGTAGTGCAATGCCTGCAGAGGTCAGACAAGGGTATAAGAGTCCCCTGGAACTGGAGTTTTGGATGGTTGTTGGCCACCATGAGGGTGCTAGGAGTTGAACTCAGGTCCTCTGCAAGAGCAGCCAGTGCTCTTAACCACTGAATTATCTCCCTAGCCTCCTTCATCCCACATTTTAACTGTAAGAACCCAGTATATAGTAAAGTAATGCAAGTTACATTCTGTATTTTTTCTCCACAACCCTCATGGCAAAGAGACCTAGATCTTTATAGCCTTAAATGAGATTATTCTATACCTTGCCAAAAATGAAAGAGGAGGAGGAATAAATTCATCAATAAATGATCATGAACAAAGTGTTTAATCTGTAATGACACACAGTTTTTCACAGTTAAATATCTAGGGTGTCTATAGCTTTTAAAATGAGTTTGTATATTCATTTCAACAATCTACTTGTGTCAAGCTGTCCTAGGAAACAACCTAAACCATCAGATAAACTATACATTCAGATGTTCGTGGTTGCATTCTTTATGATATTAAAACACTAGCACAGCACAACTACAGGTAAATGAATGCTTTATGAATTGCACATATTGATGGAATGCTGCATCTAACTCTAATAATGCAAATCATAATATGAAATAATAAGGAAAATGCTTATGAAATGGCCTTAGGTGAGAATAATCAGAGCAGCAAAGTTCTACCAGAGCCCTTTTCCTATTATGCAGTGCAAATCCTGGCACAGAAAAACAGTAGAAGGACATGAACTTTCAAGGTTGTGGTGGCCACATTTGGGAAACAGAAAGACAGAGAATTTGGTGGCTAGACAACTCTCTTCTTTCTAATTGTCAGCACTTCACCTATTTCCTATAACATGTATTCATTTCAATTAAGTCAAAAAAATATGAACATTCCGTTTGTAGTTTCATTTGATCCTCTCCAATTCTTGGCTAGAAAGTGAGCCAATTTTAAGCTCCAACCCCTGAGCTCTGGCTCTCTCTCAGAAACTGAATCCTCCCTTACATTCTTCATAAGCAGCTTAGCCCTACAGCTGGCTCCGAAGACTTCCTCCCACCCCAGCCCTACAGCTCAGGAGGACCTGCCTCCCCTCCATCTTCAAATCCTCAGTCACACTAGGCTCTTCTCCAGGAGCAGGGCTTTCCCCCTCGAGCCGAGCCCAGCACTTTCTTCTCTCCTTTCTTGATTTTTCATCTGAATCTTCCTGGCATTCTTAGTCCAAGGCCAGATGGCTGAGTTCTGAAGCATGAATACTTCCCCTCTGCTGAATTAGAACTGCTTAAAACCCATCACCCACACCTTCCTGGGACAAGGTTTCCACCAAAGCAGGCTGTCTGGTAGGATTTGGCAACTGGGCTGAGGGCATGGCTCTAGAAACTGTCCAACAGGACATTAGCAACAACAGGAGTGTGGTGTTGCTTCATTCATTGAAAACACTTGGCAAACATGGAAAATACATATTGAGGGCCCATAAAGGTTTAAAGGATCACCAATTGTGTCAGCCTGGTTCTGCCATTCAGAATTTGGTTAACAGATTTTTAGGTTTACTGCAAAAAATTGATATTGCCATCACTTATGTAAAACTAACAGATAATGTATTTCAGTGATAGTTATTTTACATGGACTCAATCAGGTTGTGGTTAATTTGATTTTATTACTGATGAATCTGGAAAATGTGAACAGAAACATTAAGTCCTTACAAGTAGTGGAAAAGGAAAGTATGCATCATGCCTTTGGCTGGATTTAAGTAACCATAAACAAGGTGTACCTGCTCTTGGCAAGTCACCATGCAAGGGCTGGTAAAAGATAATATGGGTAAACACAGCCTAAATACTTCAGAATGTTGCATATGATGTGGAGCCTCTCCTGCCCACTTTCAGAAAATGTCTGGTGATGTTCATTTATCAGTTTGAGGAAAAAGGCCTTTTTATCTTTCCTCTGTGTCATCCTCAGGGACACTGACTTTTCCCCTTAACTGGATTGCTGGAACACTTCAAGATGGCTGAATATTGACAGCAGCATTGTAAAGGGAAAAGGATAATGTTCTGTTTTGTTGCATTTAAAGAGTGAGACAGGCCTATACAATGAGGTAATTTCTACAGATCATTGCTGCAGAGGTCTGCCTGCACTTGCAGAACACTGAAAATCCCTAACACGAAGAGCAGCGGTTCTCACCTGAGTGTGAAGCTGTCTGTTTGGTGCTTTCTTCCCACCACTGTTTGCTACCGATATTCACACTCTTTTCCTTAGGCACACAGAGAGGACAGAAGAGGAGGATGAACACTGAATAAGGGAAAAAACCCAAACCCAAACCCTCCTGTAGACTTGCTGTCTCACGCCATTGTTTAGGAAATATAGCATAATTTTTTTTCAAAGCAATTACTGACAAGGGTTAACATATGAATCCCAGAATTATCTAATGAGTACAATCATATCGTATCATATTATCTTGTTATAAAAGATAATTTGTTAAACGTAAGCTTTAAAATATACTTAAATTACGATCTGTTGTTCATCATTTTTTTTTTAATCCTTACGCACTAGTAATATGTCAAAATATACTTAGAAAGCAGAAATAGCTCAACTGCTTCCCGCCTAGAGGAAAGTTGACCAGTCAGGATAATTCATAAGAAAGCAGGTAATAAAAAGTTCATGGGAAACAGAATAAGTCTTTAAAGAGAGAGCTAACCAAGCCCACAGAGTCTCTGGGCATCATGAAATGTCTTGTTTTGAGTTGTCCATATGGAATTCTGGCATCATTTTGGCAAAAAGCATAGAAAGGAGTCACACACTGAACTCCTACATGCCAATAATTAACGTCACAGAACCGACTTCTTTCCATTCCAGCTGCCACAGCAGGAATATACTTTGCTGCCAACACAAAACTGCATCATGGTTTAGAATTGAAATATTGGTCAATTTGAAGGGCACAGGCAATGTTTAGTGTAGACTGTACACACGAAATTGCCAGGCTTTTGTCTAAAGCTTTCTCCTTGAATGCAAATAACTGCTTTGAGCTGTGTACCCCCTTATAGCACTTGAACTAGCTGCCTATCAATGTACATTCTAATATTAATGTCTGTATACTTTGTATATTTGTTTGTAAAGTCACTTTACAAACTAAAGTCACTTTACACATTGTCTTTTTACTCCCTACAGCCACTCAGGCAACTGGTTATTATTTAGTGCTTGGGAAGAAACTAACTTTAGAGATGTAACTTGGTACATCTCTATTAAACAACACTTATAAACTGTGGAGATCGGAATTTAGTTTATTAAAATCCAACCTCAGTCAGAGTTGAGTAAGGTTGATTTTAACCCTGAGGGAACATATTTTGTAGCTGGAAAAAATGAGAAGTGTAGATGAAGAAAACAGCAGCAGGTTGTTCAATTTCTAAAGACAGGCTTATGAGAAAAATACAACACAGGTTAGAGGGAGACGAGAGTGTCATTTGTTAGCATGCTCTAGACTGTTCCTTTCAGGGTGAGGTAAGTTAAATATCATCTGTATATTTCAGGATGGATATATTAGCTTTCCATAATCTGTCTCTGGATGACAGCATATGATCTTGAATATTTCATGCCCCAGGACAGAGTAAATGTTCCAATTCAGATATCAGTATAAATACTATGGCTCAAGAGAAACCTGGACACTTAACGGTAATTTCATTCAGATTCTTTAGTGAGGCCAATGAGGGAGAATGAGCAGAATGTATTTTAATTCAATAACTTGAGATGGAAACAAGCAGAGTAGCCAGGAAAAAATACCATAGAAACTCAGGAATGCAGAATGTTGCTTTTATAATCTTCTTTCTTTGGAACTAGTATGCTATTCCTCCTCATCTTGCAATATTTTCCATCTATTGGTACTATTTGATAAGTTAAAGGCGGCTTCTAGTGATTCTGTAATGCCGAATTCTCTCCTGGGAATTTGTACACAGTCTCTTGGCTCCCAGACCCCAGGCTGTCTCTTCAACTGATGGACAAAACAAAGACAATGCATTTGACTCAAGTTTTTGTGTAGTTTATGTTGTCCAGAAGAGAGTTACTTACAAATGAATGCACCCCTGGGATCTTTCCACTACATCTCAGCTGAGCTTGTCCAAGCACCGCCCAAGATGGCGACTTTCCGCAGCCTTCCCTGCTTCCTCCTCTGTCACGGGTCCGTGACCACAATTCAAGCCTGATGGGCTTGGGGGCCCTGAGGTATACGTGCAGAAGAAATCAGGATGCAGGGGATGTAGAGGCGTGTGAACCAGTGCATGCTTTATTCTAAGAATCAACCTTATTTATAGTACAACAAGAGGAAAAGAAAATGTTCTTCTCAAGCCAAATTACCTCATCCTGATATTTACAGTACTTTTATGATATTTGCAGTACCTTTGTGTTCCCAGGGCTCAGCCCTTTTTGGAATCGTACCTGTCCTTCCATGCCTATTAAACATTCTATTCTTTACTTATACCTTTATTAGCTACACAGCTCTGTTTTACAAGCTTACTTATGTACGTTTAATAGGGTTCAAGGAACTGTCAGTCTCGTGATAGAAATCACTGCAGAACATCCAAGTTCTCAGGGAACTGAGGCTTCCCTGTCCAGATCTGAGTTTGCTACAGATCAGAGCTCAGGCCTTCGCAATTCCCCTTTCTTAATTTTTTTATAATGCCAGATCAGGTCATACCCTGGACAAAAAGACCGTGCCTGTCTTAAGTTGTCTTCTGCAAGAGCAAAGTCTTGCCCATCATTGGTACGTAACTTCCATCGACTACGCCCTGTCTTAGGTAGACTTTCTCCCAGAAGATCTTACCCGTCATTGACTACTGGCCTTCGTAAGTGAGGGAGCACAATCTCATATTATATACAATCATAGATTTACCGTAAACCCCACTAAACCATTCACAATGGAGGTGATTATTATTCTCAGCTTTCATCTTCTCATTGTGATAATGCAAAGCAGTAATTAATGTTTCAGCAGATTGCTTATTAGTAAGGTGAGATAGGATTCCAAGAACATATCGATACCCTATAAACACTAAGCATAAAAGTATTATAAAAGTAACAGCTGAAGATCCAAGACTATGTGACAAACTTTGCCACCATCCTCGAGGATCAAGACCAGAAAGGGTATTAGCTAAGGTAATAGCTACTTGATCAATAGAACTAGTAGAAGGTATCTCTTTTGAAAATATCTCATATATCTTTTCTTGTAATTGTATCTCATTAAAAGTTACATTATCCATTTTTACCTTGAATATACAATTCTATATTTTCCCATTCATAGTTGGAATCATATTTATATGGGGTAATACAAATTTGAGAAGAATTCCAATCACATACATATTGCATAGTTTTTTTGTAATTCCAATAGCTTATTTCCCAACCAATGTAACCCCCCTTGTAAAGCCTCAATTTTTTCTTGTAGTTGTGAGTTGATCTGAGCCTGATGTGTACAAAGCTTATGAAAGTCATCATGCCAATGTTCAGTAAAGTCTTGCGTTTGAACAGATTTCTGAAGTGCCACACCAGCAGTAGTAGCAGTAGCAGCTAAAGCGATAAGTCCCAAAACAGTGGCAATAATCAAGCCAATCATATGTTTGCTTCATTGTAACAGTCTTTTGAAAAATCACATAATTAGTCCTTGAACAGGACTGCTTTCCCAGGGATGATACATCTTCACTGGAATCCATAAGGAATTTCGTTGAGTTAAAATCATGACTGATTCAAAAGATTGAATAAATATAGAATTATTAAGACAAGTACATAGATGACAATTTTGACGAGTTAACTTTACCTCTTGTATAACTATGTGTCCTATCGATATCACTAGTGGGAAGTGTACACAAGCTGTAATATTATAGTTTTAACTTTAGTAAAATCATAAAATACCTTATCATAAGTAATAGCAGAAGTACCATCAAAAATTTTCACAGGCTTAAGAGTGGCTAACAATTTCCATACATGTGATTGAGGAGAGTATAATTTTTGTCCTGATTTCATCTGAGGTCGAGGATTGGCTTGTCCACCATCTACCCAAACTATATGATTTGCAGTATTAAACTTATCTTTTACAGGAACAATATGTTTTCTAGATTACACTTTGAGGTAAATTCCTTATAATCCTTACATTTTTTTAACCAACTTCCTAAAGGACCCCAATCAATCCAAGTATGATTTTGAGACCTATAAACCTTTCCTTTCAACCCCCTACAATTTTGCCATATTAAAGATTGTCTTTCAAATGTCTGATTATAGGAAAAACTTTTACATTCTGAGCTTGCCGTCTTCACTGTTCTATGTCCACAAATGGCTACATTGGCTGGGATGCCAAAAGGAGACTCCATTTCCTGTAGAAACAAAACCAAACCCTTTGCCTGGTATAGTAGCCTCTCCTGGTACCCAATCTTGGGATTCTCCTGTCTTAATCCAGACATTTACTGATTTAGGCAGGAGTGATGATTCCTGTAAAAGATACTTATCTGCATGAAAACAAATTCTCATAGAAGTCCTAAATTAATACTCCAAAAAATCTTATATAATAATAAACACAACCATTAATAATAAACAAAATCTCTGATTAATAACTAATAATAATTTATGATTCTTATGTCCTGAAGTTCTAAATTCCTCATAATCTGGTGTATAATTCCTTCCTTTTAATTTTTTAATGTACATTTTAATATATCCATGACATTGTAGCTAGAAGGTACCCAGTTAAATATATCTCTTATATAACCATATATATTACCATAGTCTGTATTAATGACCACATAGAGGATCCCTCTATATCAATAGTTTCCTCTATATCAATAGTTTACACCTTAACTGTTGTAACCATACAGTGTTTTACTCTTAGGCTGTTTTGTGTCTCCTTTTCATATCACAGGATCAGGGGGCCAGCCTGAGCCTGGAGTTTTGGAGAATGAATATCTTGATATAACAGGCTTGATTCTGAAGTGGGAGGGCCAGTCCCACCTCCATGCTCAAACAGCACATGACATTTTTTCAATATAAATAATACAAAAAGGCATTTATCATTCTTAGCCTAAAAGTTTTTACTCACATGTTGAATTCATTTGAAGAGGGCTATTTATCTGGATTGGAAAAAACATTGTATTACATGAACCCAGAGCAAGCACCCATGACCCAGGGGATAGGTACTTAATCCAAGTCCATACAACAAAATGCTCCCTATAAGAAACACAGAAAACAGTAGTGTACCTAAAAGAAAAATGCAGAGACATCATAATACTCTAGTTTTAATCTATCCAAATAAATCATTAAGCTGTTGACTAATTCAGAAGATTTTCATTGTCTCTATTGTATATATATTTTTCAGTATTTACAAAACTGTTATGTGCCCAGTATTTAAACTGTTGCTGGCCAAAATATCCAGTATTTAAACTGTTACCATACATTTAACATTATTAACAGAGACATTATGTTTAACAGAGACATTATATTTAACATTATTATGGAACTACCAAATAAGCTCCCCATTGTTCTAACACATCCCTACTTATAATGTTTACTGGAAGTTCTAGTACATAAGGTTTAACAACAGCCATTTGCCCATTGGTACTAGAAATTGTTTTATATTCTACACTAACATTATTGATGCTGGCTGAACTCCATCTCCTTCAATATCACACTTCATAATTTGAGTAACCCAATTAGATGACCATCCATCTTTCTTAATAATAGTTAGACCCAGTATCAACCAGAACTTTGAAAGATCTATCTTGAATTTTAAAATTAATATGAGGGTGTTGTGCTTTTAGATTCAGATGTTTATACCAATAATTTGGCAAGAGCCACAGTTACTCTCAACCTTCTTTCAGGTTTCATTTTTACTTTAGGCTTAGTCACAACCAGTCTCTGTAATTTCTGTCTAATATATCAAGCCATAACTGAATCCTCATCAGAATCCTCTGTTTCATCTGAATTCTGAGGATCTGGAGCTGGACAAGGAGGAGCTAAAGACTCCTTCCTTGCAGAAATATCTAAAGAAAGCTCCAAAAGAAATAACCTCTCTAATCTCTTTAGCCACTTTATTTTTTAACTCCTCAGGAACATCATAAAGGTTAACTGCTTCATTAGAAGTGCAAAACACCTGAGTTGGTGACAAACTATTTGGGCCTTGATTAATTAATATAACAGCTGTTCTGATAAGTGCCCACACAGACCAAAAATCAAGTGGTATTGTTTCTCCTGTCTGAAATGCCTTTTCCACATTTGTTCTGACTCTGTCCCATACTTCTAAATCTAAAGTTCCTGTATCAGGAAACCATGAATTAAACTCTACAACTATTTGCACACAATTATCTATCTGTTTTATGGACCATTACTATGAAGAATATGCTGAATTAAAGAAACAAAAGGAGTAGACTTACCTTGTCCCATTACCCTGCAATAATGCTGTAAAAATAATTTTTAGAAACCAACCGCAGCTGCCAACTGGTACCAGCTGGTCAAATTATCCGTTACCTCCTTTGGATGACTCTGGCACCTCCTCTGGGTGACTTGTACTTACCTGCAACTCTATCCTGAACACCTTCTCTGAGTGCAATGTCGGGGTCCCTGTTCGGGCGCCAGCTGTCACGGGTCAGTGACCACAATTCAAGCCTGATGGGCTTGGGGGCCCCGAGGTATAGGTGCAGAAGAAATCAGGATGCAGGGGATGCAGAGGCATGTGAACCAGTGCATGCTTTATTCTAAGAATCAACTTTATTTATAGTACAACAAGAGGAAAAGAAAATGTTCTTCTCAAGCCAAATTACCTCATCCTGATATTTACAGTACTTTTATGATATTTGCAGTACCTTCGTGTTTCCAGGGCTCAACCCTTTTTGGAATCGTACCTGTCCTTCCATGCCTATTAAACATTCTATTCTTTACTTATACCTTTATTAGCTACACAGCTCTGTTTTACAAGCTTACTTATGTACGTTTAATAGGGTTCAAGGAACTGTCAGTCTCGTGATAGAAATCACTGCAGAAGAACACCCAAGTTCTCAGGGAACTGAGGCTTCCCAGTCCAGATCTGAGTTTGCTACAGATCAGAGCTCGGGCCTTCACACTCCCCATCTGTCCTCAGACTGGCCCCTCATGCAATTGAAGCTGACCAATTGAGTGGAAGGGGTGACCGTTTTTCCCTCTATCTACATAGTCTCTTAGGGTTCAGACATTCAGCTATTACTGGTTCTCTCAAAGGATATGCCTATCCAACAGAATGTTTTTCACTCTTACCAATTTTAGCTTACTTCCTTACTGAAAGCATAGAACTTTTTTTTTTTTTAAACAGAATCAATCTATCTGTGATCTGTTTCTCCCAGGTCAACTCTCGGGACTTTGCTTTATTTCTGAAATTCTCTGTATAAAGTTGACTATCAACCTGATATTCAGCCTTGTTTGTCCCATCTGAAAACTGGGTGATGAGTCCCTCACTAGAGGAAAATACAATAAAAATTTTCCAAATGCCTGTAAAATGTTGAGGAAAGGAAAATTCAAGTGGCTTCCTGAATTCTACTCTAAGTAGCCAGGTCTTTGAAGGAAATCACCAACTCATTTCTGAAAGCACTGTCCTATAAACATCTTTCTGAATGTATTCTGTTTCAACTGTACAGCCAAACCCTCATCTACCATCGTGTTTTCTGCTTTGAGGCCATACTTTCTGAAACTTTTAGTGTATTCAGTACATGTACATCTTTAAGAGCAAGGTTTTGCTACTGCTGTCAGTGCTACACATTGATGATTCAAGAAATTTGAAAAGCTTGCCATGTACTAAAGGATAGCTTTCTAAATGATTCTAATATTTTTGTAAATAAATGTAATAAAAACTCTCCATTGTTTAAAAAATAATGCAAATTAAGACATTTTCAAGTGTTATTTGAACTTTGATTTCAGGATTAGGATTAATAGTAATATATGAAGACACTTTTAAGCTGCGTAAATATTATAGATATTAAAAACAGTTAATTAAGAATGGAAAGTTAATCCAATCATCATAATATATTTAAATATTTTCAAAGTCAAGTAAGAGAAGACAAATTTTAAAATAAATGTAAACAAAAGCTAAATTAATTCTTTTGGCATTTCTTTCAAGGGCCCTAGTAAATTGGCTGATTCTCCATTTTTCCTAGTACTCAGAAATGCCAACTTTGAGCATCTTTATCTTGGTGCCCTGAGATTAGGGTCAACAGCAACCCTCCTACTTCTCTAAAAGTTTCCTGGGACCGGGTTCAATTCCAAGAACCCATATGGCAGCTAACAACCATTAATAACTCCAGTTCCAGGGGATCCAATGTCTTTTTCTGACCTCTGTGGGCATTGCATGACATGTATGCACTTACATACATGCAGTTAATACACTCATAATCATGAAATTAAAAATGATAAAATATTTTTTGAAGTGCAGAGCAGTTGCCTAAGCTTACATTTGATGTTGTCTGTCAATATTTTAGAATTTCTTATAATTTAGACTTGACTGTAGGATAGGAGGGAAGAGACCAGTAGAGACACCTAAGGGTGATCACATCATAATGGGTGCCACACCATCTCCCAGTGGCACAAAGCAGAGTAGATGAAGGGTGGGGATGGACATGTGAGTCAATGGGCTCAAGAGAGCAGAGAATTCTAATTTTCATTCCGGAGTCCATGCATCCTTCCGCCAATACCCAGTCTACTGCTTGTGTGCAGAACAAAAGCTTCAGGAAATGGGATCTTTATGTTTGAAAATGTGGTGCTAATCTGTGACTGCAGATTCAGCTTCCTCACACTCTAGAGAGATTTGGAGTCAGTGTTGTGACAAGAAATCAGGAGAACAACGTAAGTGCTTCCACTCAACCCAACACTGTTTCAATCTCCTTTTATGACTAGAACCCTCAAATGATAGGAAAGCTTACAGAATTTCTGAATCAGGCTGCAGTCCAAACTCTTACTTTCTTCATTACCAAATACACGTGGGAATGGCGACTCTGATGGTTTGTTTCTTTGACAGAACTCAGTTTTACAAAGACAATAAATGACAGTGAAATGTGGTTCCAATAAAATAATAACCATTAAACAAACTGAGTTTGGCACTTTTTAAAAGGTAGTTTCTTGTGACGAGTTATACTATATTTTCTGGGTGTCAATGTAAGTACAATCTTTTGCAATGAAGGATGACAGGGAAGTAAATTTAAGACAAACAGCCAATAAATATAGCGTGCAAAATTTATGACTTAGGGATGCTGTAATTCCACTCCGATGAGCACCCTGCTTGCAGTTGGTGGTGGATGGTCCGATCACTTTCTGCTGTAGCAGGTAAATCAAAATACGAGGGAAAGTCAGGAATTTCGCTTTGAAGGAGCTCCTTTCTCATCTAAGCTATTCTTTTCACCATTCTTTTCCCCAATCGTTTTCATCTTTTTTTGGCAGGAACTTTGATTTTCCCAAATTCCAGAATTTTCACCACATCCTGCGGGGTTTATTTGCTCAGCCTACAAATCTGTGTTCACATAGAATGTTAGATATTTTAGCTCTTCGTATCTCATCTCAGCCTTCAGTTCTTTAGAAAAGCTCTGTTCTCGATTACCGTGACAAATTTCCTAACCAAAAGCAGAGCAGAGGAAGAAGGGTTTACTTAGCGTACCTTTCCAAGTTATAGTCCATCATAGCGGGACTCAAAGCAGGAATTTAAGCAGCCAGGCGTCCTGCAACCACAGTCAAGAGGAGAGAGGAAAGGATGAGCCCCTTCTGCCCACTTGCCCAACACTCCCCTTACCTAGTACTCCGCTTGCCTAGTACTCCCCTTGTCCTCTCTATTCTTATTTAATCCAGGGCCCCAAACCAGGGAATACTATTGCCCACAATGTGTTGAATGCAATTAACAATGAAGATAATCCACCACAAACATTTTCAACCTGATCTAGACAATCCCTCTACTGAAGCTCTTTTCCCAGGCTGTGGCAACTTGACAAGTAAAAACTAATCATCATCCCAAGCTCCTCCCAACCTGGCAGTCTAGGGAAAATCGACAATGTTCCTGTTTTCACTTCAGTTTCCACAGTGGTAACTTTCATTTCATTGTCTTTATGTATTTATGTGATTCCTTATTTAATGGCAGACTTCCAGGCTTGTCTAAAGCTTAGCGTAAACGTCTGTTTTCTTCTCTATTCTATATACAGGATCTAGCACATAGGAGGTGCTCAATATTTGTTCAGTAAATAAACTAGAAAAGTCTTTCACAGCATAACACTCATTTCTAGCACTAATGGAACTCAGTCTTTCCTGCTCCTGAGTTCCAGCCTTTGTGCCAGCTGTGACTCCTGTCTGTCTCTCACACCTCATATTTATTTTACCGTAGAGCCAGTTGCTGTTGCCTTCTGCATTATCACGTGACCACAGTCCTCTTTCAGCTCTCAGGCACTGTTGTCCTCTTTGGAAGGATGCAGTGACTTCCTGACTGGATGCCTTTCTTGTTCCCTCACTGTCATTTGATTTCCCCTGGTGCAGAATTCTTTTTCCTTTTTTCTTTCTTTTTCTTTTTTTTTTTTTATGTGTCTGAATGTATTGCCTGCATGTATGTGAGTGCACCCGTGTCACGCAATGCCATGGAGGTCAGGAGAGGGCTTCGGATTCCCCTGAAACTGGAGTTAAGGACAGTGGGTAGCCCCCATGTGGAGGCTGGGAATCGAAACCAGGTCCTCTGCAAGAGCAGTCAGTGCTCTTAACCACTGAGCCATCTCTCCAGCCCTGCAGAATTCTTTTAAAAAGCACAAATCATTCATATGACTTCTCCCTCAAACTCTCCATGGTAAAAGTCCTCACACTGACTTACAAAGTCTTATACAGTCTGCTTCATGACAATAGGGACTGTGCTCTGTTACAATCTGTACTGTATTTGGAGTGCATAGAGAAATCATTAGTGCAAGGTAGACAATAAATGTTTGCTCAGTAAATGTGTGTACTTAACAGTAAGGGATTGTTATTAAAAAAATGTTCTATGACGCTTAAAGCAAAAAGGTCACTTCTGATAGTTCCCAATGGATGTGATTACTGTTTGTTTAACTCATATCAAGAGTGTTCAGTCCATAACATGACATAATGAAACTTTGTTCCAAGGCCTACCTTGAAAAACACGTATAATACTTGTATTGTGAAGCCAACTGACTTGTAGGGAAAATAATTATTGGAATAACTATTAACTCAAAGAATCATTCAAGGGCATATGGATAACTGTGTAGTTGACTCAATTAAGATAAGAAAAAAACTCCACTTGGTAATTTAATCTTTTTTATTAAAATATTTTATTTGTTATTTTTATTCTATGTGTACTCATGTATTGCATGCATGTAGGTAAGTGCACTTATGTCATGCAGTGCCCGCAGAAGACAGAAGAGGCTGTTGGATCCCCTGGAACTGGAGCCACGGACAGTTGTTAGCTGCCATGTGGGTGCTGGGATTCGAACCTGGGTCTTCCTCAAGAACAGTGTTCTTAACCACGGAGCCATCTTTCCAGCCCAGTAATTTAATCTGTTTTTATGCACTAGAACAACTTCATAGCTTGGTAGGGAGTTACTGACACTTTTCAGGTTGTGGAAATCATAATACTTGAATACTTTTTCCATTTTATTATTTTTATTAAATTTTGTGAATTTCATACAATATATTTTGATCATATTTAGACCCTCCCATCTACACCTACCTGTAGTGCCCCTGCCAGATTTCATGTACTCTGTCATATATATTAAGTGTTATCAAGTGAAATTTGTGTCCCCAAATGTCCTTCAGTATGGGTGTAGCTAAAATTTCTTCTGGGAAGGAGGCATAAACAATGTCTGCCCCTTTTCCCTTTGCCCCAACAACAAACAGAGGTACAATTTCACCACAATTCAGTCTGGGAAACCAGTGAGTTTATTGGGCTTACTTACAGAGCAATGGGTGAGGGTCTATTTACAGAAATTGGGTACTCCCTTCCTAGGGTAGTAATGGAAAGTCTTCATTCAAGCATGGAGGGTTTCCCCACAGGCACATAAAACTGCAAGAGAGTTTCCCCTAGGCTTCCTCAGCTTAAGTACCCCAGCCAGTCCTCCCAGACCACGTGCAACTAGGGCCAGACTGATTCGTTGGGAGATGTGGCCGACTCTCTCTGCCCCTCCTTAATGTATAACAGTCAGCAAGCTTAGCTGTGATGATCCTAAGCAGGTGTGTGCAACCAAGCTTGGGCAGATGGCAGCTCTCTATCATCTTTCTGTAGGAGGACAGTCCTATGCATCAATGGGTCCATCTACTGAAGTCTGGTCTCAAGTATCACACCCCTAAAGAACCCCTCCCCCACCTTCTCTCTCCTAGCAGTTATCAGTTGCCAATAGTTCCCTCATCTTAGGCTGGGGCTTTGTACCTTCTTCCCTGCTTCTATGCTGGGATTTTGTCTAGCTTAAGCTTGTCTGATCCTCCTGTGTGTTGTCATCATTGCTGTGAATTCACATGAGTAACTTCTCAGCTGCCTGAAAACTCTTTTTTCTTGTGGTCATCCACCACCTCTGGCTTTTGTGATCTTTCTGTTCCCTCTTTTGCAATGGTCCCCGAGCCTTGGGAGGCAGAAGTTTGAGATAGGTGTCCTATTCAGGGATAAGCAGTCTACGGTGTCTTATTCTCTGCCCCTTGGCCAATTGTGACTTTCTGGGTTAATCATCACCTGATGTATGAGGAATCTTCCCTGGTGAGATCTGAGAGATGCATTAATACTCTTTTCACCCCATTCCACTATAGTCCCTGAGACTCAGGTATAGAGGTTGCATTGTAGATGAGTCACTTAGGACTAGGCACCTCATAGACACTTACTCTCTGCATTTGAACAGTTGTGGAAATTTGGAAGTCCTCCTCTGTTTCAAAAAGAATATTTTTGATGAAGAATTTTCATTTCCATTTGAAAATTAGCAAACTACTGAATACATAATTCTGTACCAAATCATTTGTCAATTGCATAAAATTGCTTCTTTACCTTACTTGTAGGATGATAGCCTAATGTTGAATAACTTGAAATCTTAAGGGTGAAATAGAACAAGGGAGATGTAGTCACAGTAAACCTCTGAAAGCAATTATAAGATTTTGTTCTTCTGCATATCCTAATACATGCAAATAAAGTGAATGGGTTAAACTGACAAACTATGATGATATTTGTGTGATTTTGATGAAAAGCAAAATGGAGTTTTAACCTGTCTTTGATCCTATGATGAATTTCTGAAATGATCACAGTAAAATTGAATTAGGATGAAGAAAGGGAGAGGCAAAAGTGGTGATGTTAGAAAGTGATTATTAAAAGCTAAGTTTCTAGGGGTTGGAGAGAAGGCTCAGCAGTTGAAAGCACTGGCTACTCTTGAAGAGGAAATGGGTTCAATTCCCAGCACCCACATAGCAGCTAATAACTCCAGTTCTAGGGGAATCTGACATCCTCTTCTGACCTTTGCAGGCATTGCATGACACGAATGTGTCCCGTCCTGCGGGATCTGCAATGGGGTACCTGGATTGGGGAGTGGGGATTTGGATGGGACAAGAGACAAGAGAAATGGAGACAAGACAGCGTTCCGATCAAGTCTCATTTATTGTAGCACAAGCATGAGGTTAAATAGAGAATGAGAACAAAGGAGTACAGATTGAGAGTAATCATATCAGCTAGACCGCAGGGGCCCAGATGTACTCTAAGGGAGGAATCTACTGATTAATGGAAAACAGGGCAGTTTACTGGAAAAGAGTACAAGGCCGTGGGCCAAGGCTGCAGGCCAAGGCCGCGGGCTCCGTCCCCTGCCCGCAGGAGGAGAGTGGGCAGAATGGAAAGTTACCAGCTTAGGTCTGTTCAGCAGTTTTAAGAAATGGCTGAGCCTCAGGCTCCCAACACGATTGCACTTACATGTAGGCAATACCCTCATACACAAAAAATAAAAGTAATAAAATATTTTAAAAATAAAAAGTTAAACTTCTGAATTCTTTGTTCTTCCTCAAGTTCATTAATTTATACACCTCCAACCTTAGTGGAGGATGTTTCAGAAAATGTTTTTGTTCCTAAGTCTGGAGTTTTGTTAACTTTCTAATTTTTCCAACAAATATTTATTAAACATGCAGTTTGCATCAGACTGTCCTGAGCTTGGGATCTCTGAATGTCATTGCAAGGCTTTGCTGTATATGTCATTCAGAAGTAGGTCTAGAGGGAAGGCTTGTTCAGAAAGAGACTTAGCAAAGTTAGAGTTTGGAAGAGTTTGTCTAATAAAGAAAAGCACACTTAACAAGTGATTTCCCTAGTCTGTAGAAGCCAAACGTGAGTGATCCTGGCCCAGGAACATAGACCTAGTTTTCCCCAAATATCATGTTCCAGTGTAGAGGCTATTTGTGAAGGCCGTGTATCACAGACAAAAAAACAAACCAAAACCAAATCCCCCCCCCCAAAACAAAACCAGAAAACCCCCAAACACTCCCCCCACCAAAAAAATCAGTCATATATCAAGGCATTTTCCAAATTGGTAAGGATCTCAGTTAGTGGCTTAAAGTGACAAGAACCTGCTGGAGGTCCCAGATGCTGTCTAATGACATCTTTCCATTTGATCTGTTAAAAGCTTGTTGTCTGATAAGTTAATTCATTCTAAAAGGTTTTGTCACAAAGATGTTAGGTCAGACACAGAGGTGGGCAATGAATGGCTATTAAGAGGGCTGAAAGGAGCTCAAGATAAATTTGCTGTGTGTTTGTGCTATTCCAACTGACTATGATCACAATATTCTAATCAGTCAGTCAACCTTGTAGAATCTTTAATATGGATTTGGCTTTTTTTTTTTCTGGAAACTTCAATTCACATGTCATCCTTCATTTGCCCAGAAAGTGGGATGCAGAAAGAAATTCATGGACAATACTACTTTAAATATATTTGGGCACCATTTAATACAATAAAAATATTCTTAAAGAAGTTGAGATATATTGAAAAACCACGTAATGGAACTTCCACATAGAATATATATTAATCAAATAAAGTTTATAAATACAGATAAGAAAGACAAAGCAAAAAGCCAACAAAGTAAAATAAAAGTAGAATAAGTATTCAATCAAAATTTATAATTAAGAAAAAGAAACACCACGAACCCTCTAAAAACTAGGTCTCATGGAAATGTGCTCCATGCATAGTCAACATTCTGATAAGCACATTAGATCCTTAGGCATCCTTTAAGGTCCCATGTGCTTTGTGCAATTGTGCTAAAGAAAGATAAATTTCAAAGCGCAAGAATGTTATATTTCTTTAAATGAAGAGGGAGGCTGCTCAAGAATTAAGATCCTTCTCAAAACTCCATTCCATCTAGAGAGGGCCTGCAGCCTGTGCTGAACTCCACAGCAAATGCCTCACAAAAATGGAACCCATTACACTATAGAAAACTAACTCTAAAATAATAAAAATTACTTATCCTTAAAGAGGATTAAACACATCCTTAAAGCAGAGAGCTTCCAAGTAACTGAAATTCTGTACTTTCGCATGCACACATCTAAGCAATAACAGTTAAACAAAACACAAACTCTCAGAAACTCATCACTGATCAAACCAGTGATTTTGCTGTCAGCCACAGTGCTGTACTGGAAACCTTACGTATTATATGGCTGCCTTCACTCCTCTAATCCAAAGTCCTTCATCAAGGAGTGAACAGGTCCCCAAAAGAATGAAAGCTGCTTTATTTTGGAAAAATTACAATCACAGTACATGTGTAGACTTAAATCTTTAAAACACCCTACCCCCACCCCACACACATACAGGTCACAATGAATTTGCTATTACTCAAAGTACGTAGCTAAGCAAGGGTTCTCCCCAACATTTTAACTAAATGAATTAAAGTGAAATGACATTCATAATCTTAAAGGAAAACGTGTCAATTAGGTTCCTGGAGAGAGGTCTGAAAAATAGGTAAGGATAGTTGCAACCTAGCTTCTTTACATAACAATTGTATCCAGGGTAATCCTAGCTACATGAAAAAAAGTTTAAATGACTCTGTTGCTGGAGGACTGAGCACAGGTGGCTCACTGTGAAAAGTCATTGCCCCAGTGGAAACACAGGGGCCTCCTTTCTCCCAGTCCTCATGGATGGATGAGTTTTCCCTTCTTGTAAACATTTGGCTGAGGAGTGCAGAGTTTTACAGAAGCAAAAGAAAGCACAGCAGCACCATTTAGATATCCATAGTAAAGGTAGACCCCACCTTTGATGTACAGAAAACAGGAGACAACCATTGAGCCCTAAAGGCTGGTCGCTTTGGATTATTTCTCCTTTTTATGAAGTAAAGAAGATGTCGCTATTAGAATTTGTGATAATTTAAGTGCTGAGAGCCTAAGGTAGCCTTTCTAAGGTCCAAAGAGCTAACTAACAGCATGATATTTCTGCCCCTTAATGAGGAAGCGGGAGTCTACTCAGTGACATATGTTCCTTTAATGCCCATGGCCTCAGCCTAAGTGTCCTGGCTGCTGTCCACAGAACATAGTTCACCATGAGTCAAGCACAAGTCTTCTCACAGATTGACAGAAGAGCAAGCGTGTGCTGTTTTTCCTGGCTTCAGAAACTCCTCCTGGTACATGTTTAAGTTCCCTTAATTTATTCTCCTCATGGTCAATGTGGTTAACCACAGTTTTGTCTTTTCTTAATACCAACAAAGACAGACTGGTCCTGACCCTTTTTTAGGCTTATCACTCTTTCATTCAGACCTATAATTTATTAAGGACATCCTCTGTGGGCAACATAGTCTCAGCTATTTCATAGTAATAGATGGAATTATATACTGTGAGCTGTGTGCTTAGAGCCAGATGCCAGTTCTGGTATACCAGTGATGGAAATGAGAATCTGTCTTCTTTCCTGACTCAGAGAATAGGCTATGTGGGTCTTGCACTATGTCAGAAAGGGCTAAATTCCTTCTCCTTTGTATGCCCTGGGCTCCGTCTGCAGGGCTTGAAAGAAGTAGCCTGAACATCTGAGCCAAAGCACTTCACTGAAAGACTTCCACTGGACTGCAGTAATACTTAACTTAGGACCGTTTGTTCCCCCAGGATACATTGGGCATAGTCTGGAGACATTTGTAGTTGTAATAACTTGAGAGGCTGAGGACACTGTTGAACATCTGACAATGTGCAGAAACTTTGCCTCTTCTACAACAACAATGAACTAGTGGGATCAGAATGTCACTGTCTGACAGATACTAAGCATGTTTCTAAGCCAACATGAGAGGTTTATTAGTATTGTAAAGTTATATTTAAAAAATAATGTACAGATATAGGAAATATCTATACTAGGTTTAGAGCCAAAGCAATTTTCAACTTCTGTTTAGGATACTGGTATTTGGAAGCTAGGTACTCAATCCAAAACTTTTTAGTTTAGTTCATGTTTAGTTATGCTGAATCCCTCCATAATTTCAGGAATGTATGTCAGTCACTGTGTACCAGGATGGTTCCTATCCCTTCGACCAAGCTAAACTGAATGAGAAGACTTGTAGTCCTATATGAAAAAGGAAAGGAAGTAAAAGTGTATGTCAGCATTTCAAAATTCTGCACAAATGTGTTCCTATTGAT
Organism: Nannospalax galili; assembly: GCF_000622305.1. NCBI lineage: Eukaryota > Metazoa > Chordata > Mammalia > Rodentia > Spalacidae > Nannospalax > Nannospalax galili. The sequence continues at coordinate 189,903 of NW_008351881.1, read as the reverse complement.
GTCCACATTGCTTCCTACTTGCTTCATTGGTAAGAGAGAGATTCCCTTCCTGTGTAAATGGAGATGGCCAAACACATGGTGAGTGATGCTGGACAAATGAGGTAGCAGATTTCTAGTCACTACATTGGTTATGTGATTTGTTGCTGTGAAAAAAAATACCTGTTTAAAGCGACATAAGAAAAAAAAAGGTTTATATTTGCTCATCGTTTGAGGGAACAATCCATTTGTGTAAGGAAGACCGGACAGCAGGAATAGGAGGCAGCTGGTTGTCTTGTGTCCACAATCAGGAAGCAGAGAGAAATGGATGTCGATGCTCAGTTTGATTTTCCTTTCAAGGACTTAGAGCTGTTGGGTGGTGTTGATTCAGGATAGGTCTTCTCTCCTAAGTTCAACCTTTCTGTAAAAACCTCCACTGACATACCCGGGGTATGTTTCCGTGGTGATTCTGAATCCAATCCCATCAAGTTGACAATGATTAACCATCAGAAAGAACTCTATGCCTTGTCACCTTGACACCGAAACACATCACTTTTCATCATAATATTCTCATACAGGAGAAATTGTGGTTCCCTTTGGAGTTTTTAGGTTCATTAATAACATAATTTAAGAATGAACTCAAATGGAAGCTTAAGGACTATTTTATTAGAGTTGAAAAATTGCAACAAAATACCTGAGACAAGCAAGCTCTAAATCTCAACAGCTGCCTGAAAGAGAATGGAGGAGAGAAAGGAAAATATCCTTTTCATTTCAAACCGGCACGGAGGTCAGACACACAGCAGGCTGGAGTCACAGGGTGGGGAGGGAAGATTTACAGAAAGAAACCCAAAGTTTTGGGGCAGCCCAGAATGTTCAGAAAAGCATGCTTAGAAAAGTCTATACAGTCTTTACCTATTTCAATACTCTTGAAATGTCGGAAGTCTCTTTTGAGATTCAAGACTGACTCTGTAGCTACGAGCCACTGTAAAATAAGAAAGCTACATACTTCCAATATACAATAACACAGAGTAAATGCCCCCTTTCCAAAGGGAAAGAATGGGGTGATAGCAAGGAAATACAGGACCAGAGAAAGATAGAATTCGGAAACCCAGTAGGGAATGTGCTAAATCATATAGCTCTATATCTGGCATCTATCTTAAAGGGATAAGGCATTGAGTGATACAGTAGGATGATAAGTGTCCAAGATGATGTGCCATCACAAGCCTCCTACTACTCTGACCATGTGCCTTCAGCCACATTGACCTTCCTCATACTAGAACATTCTGAAATTGTATTGTTGAATGAGCACATGGCTCAGACACTCAGGAGGTCTTGTGCTTGGCATTCATTCATCCATTCATCCAACTACTATTTATTCAAGTTCTAAAAGTTCTCTAGTTAATGTCTCTACAGTTAGGATTTTCAGTTGAAACAATTCTTTCTCAAAAAGGCTTTCTATGAAGCTTGCCACACTTTTTTATCCCTTATTTTTGTTTTAGGATGGTTATTGTATTTATTACTACATAAATTTAAATAATTTAACAAACTGCATTGTTTCTTCTTCACTAGAATATAATTTCCTTAACCATAACATATATATATATATATGTCCTATCTTGGATTTTCAGTTTTTAAATTATGTTCAAATAAGCCAATAGAACTACAGAGAAGAAGATGGAAAGATGTATGAGATGTCAAAATGATAGCGACATTGTGGATGAGGCATTGGATGATAAGAGTTTGTTTATTGAAATAGGCGACTTATGACTCACCACATTTCACTTTTGCAATGAAGACTAAACTAGTTGAAGTTTAAGGATAGATAAGAATAGTGAAGTAAACCCTCACTATCCCTAGGCCAGTCTAGCTGAAAAGTGTGGTTCACTTTTCAGGTCCTCAGACCTAGCTGCAAAGCAGTCTCAGGGGGGCTTTTCACACATGCATATGCCAGCTTCTCTACTTGGGGTCCGGTACTTTAAGGACATGAATGTAAAACAAAACAAAACTTCCCCCAGGTATTTGATGGTCAGTCTCACCTGGAAACCAGTAAGTATCTTGCCCAACTTATGTTTTTTCTGGAATAAGCAGATACTTAGATAAACTGACCAAATGGGTTGTTTTGGATGCTTGGACACTGATCGTTTAAAACTTCTATGCCTTTGCTCTATGGTCACTGTAATAACTGGGGTTATCTAAAGAAACAGAACTGATAAAATGAATATATTTGTAGGGATTTATTCAATCAGCTTACAGGATAGAGTCTCAGCAGTCCAACAATGGCTGAATCACAGTGGAGAAGCTGAAAATCTGGCAATTGCTCAGTTCACTAGGCTGGATGTCTCAGCAGTCCCAATCTGGTGCTGGAGGCCTGAGGATTTCTGGAGATCTGCCAGTCTTCAGGCTACCTTGGAGTCCAAAGAAGTTGGTCACAGCAGCAAGACGAACTCACCAGTGAGAGAGAAGGCAAGCACGGCAAAAAGCAAGAGCTCCCTTTTGCCATGGGCCTTTATATGGCCTGCCACCTACAGGAAACACCCATATTTAGGATGGGTCTTCCAGCTTCAGATGATCCAATCAGGAAAGTCTCTCTCATTTCAGTTAATTCCGGATCCAGCCAAGTTGACAACCAGGATTAGCCATCACAGTCACACACTGAGCTTTGAGCTCAGTAAGGTAGAGGAAATGTAGGTGATGTTAAATGCTACTCATTCATTTTTTTGTGAGCAACAGCTTCCTATGATCAAGCCTGCTTCCTAATTTAAGCAGGCATACACGGAAGGCTGGATGATGGCCCTTCCACTCCACCACGGAAAACTGACTCTGTAGGCCCAGTGAGCCCTTAGCAGTAAACTCCTGCTAACTGGGGAGCACTGGGTCTCTTTGAGTACTCACTGAAATTTTCTGTTATCGATAATTAAATGCATCTAATGCACTTAAACCCTTCACAAAGAAATGGAAGAGGAGACGTCTCATGCCATGCTCCATTTCCTAATCAGAGTTTATTCTCCATAAGGAAGGAAGACAAATGAGAATGAACGTCTCTAGCTGACATTGTGCTGGATTTCGTTGCTGCCTGCCCAGAATGTTTTCATTCCTCAGTGACCACTGCCCGATTACATAGGACATATGTGATTCTGAACTCAATGTACATTAAAGAAGGAAATCTACTACATATGCCAACAAGCTACGGTAATGTTAGAGAAACTAACTCAGTACACCCCCAATTCTTACAACTCAAGGATTCTGAACACTGGCACAGCAGTCCAAAGACTTGAGTATTATGAGGCTGGGTGAAACTTTATATTATTGTAAATGGGAAATAAATACATTTTTGTTATCGATATATTTTCTATGAAGCCAGATTATTTCCAGCTCCAAAGCTGTACCTATAAATCCAGAGTAAGACCATGCATTTAGATTCAGTAGGGTGGGAATTTAATTAGAGCAAGTGGACAGTTCATTGACATCCTCAGCCATCAGCTGATAGGGAATGGTTTGCTAATTAATGCTAAATGTGGATGCTGTGAACAGAAAGCCTTCTTTGTGAATTTGGTAACTTTGGGAAGAATCAGTGCTGGAATCTGGAAGTCTCCTGCTTCTGTGTAATGCATGCAAATGCTTCAGACTCATTCCTCAGAGGTAGAAAACTCAAGCCAGCACAGTGATTCTTCCTGTGGACTCAGCCTTGGGACACAGAGAACATTTTCTCACTCGCTGATACTCCACCACTCACCTCAAGGAAACCTCAGCAGTAGTCTTTGAGACAAAAATATCAAGCTTCTTCATGGGGTCTATCCCACTGCCTCTGTAACAGGTTGATATGTGAGATTACTTACACACTACTGCATAATTAATAAAATGCGCAGCTGAAGAACTGATAGAAAAACAAGAATAAATACATGAAATGATGCAAGATATTCTTTATAGAATACACACAAGTGAACTGTTAAGGGGAAAGTATTAGGAGTGATAGGCTCATCTTGGCCAAACTGAAGCCTCTTATATACATCAGATTTTGGGAATCATTAGTAAGAAATAAGGTATAACTAGCTACAAATACTTATATAATCTAAGGTGGTGTAACCATCTTGGTGGGAGCAAAGATATTTTAAACACATGCACTGTGTGCTTCCCTTCAGCTATCACATGGCTAACCAATAATCTCCAAGGAATTTGAATTTCTTCTAGAATCTGAGGCTAAAAGAATAATAAATTCCCTTTCTCAGGAAAGGGCTAAAAGGCTGGTACCAGCCAGAGAAAGAATTTGTCTCCTAAGCAGATATTTCACAGTTATGACAACTTGTTAGACTACCTTGCAGAGGGGACTGTAACCAGACCATGATGGATGAGATCACACCATGTCCAGAGCTGCTTGTTTGACTGCGTCTTGTCACTTATTAAGTGTAAACTTCAGGTCCAGATCCCAGAGATGGACTTGAAGAGGAGTTGGTGACTGGACCTCTTTGCTTCCTTTCCCAGTGTGTCACAATGAAAAAATCTCATATCTCTGTTTTTCACTATTACTTCTCTCAGTAGTTGGTGTACTGGGGACAGGTAGCTGATGTCAGTTGCTGGGGCTATGAGGGCTCGGGCTTTGATCTTCAGAACTCTGATAACAATTTGCAAACTATTACCAGGAGAAAAGGCAGAGTTGGGGTATCAGCCACTCTCAGCAAGCTGAGCCTACACTCATGCCCTTCCTAGGACTTTCCTTATCTCAACCCTGCAGTGGGCAGTTGATCTCTACGTCTATTAGGTGAAGCAGAGAAATGAATATTTGGTCTTACCCTTGGTTAGTTTCTCTCCAATCTGTGTACTTGGCTTCTGTCTTTCTTTAAGTTTGGGAGTCAGTTTGAGCTGTTTGGGTTCTTTTAAAATCATTTTGGTGCTGGCTTTTGGTGACTGAGTTTCTTGTTTGGAGTTCTGAATTGTTTGTAGGACACGACTTATCAACTTGGGAGTTATTTTTGAGCTTATTTGAAGTTATATTGAACTATTTGGGTATCTGCCATGTGACAGGGAAGGTTGAAATGTGTGTGTCTTCTGGTCTCTGCTGAACTACTTGATATGCAGAGAAACAAGAGCTTGAGGAAGCTTCTACAGTAGATTTCCATGTGGCATTATCAAAGGTCTTTAGTGCTAGTTATACTTCTATCTAATCCCTCCTCTACTCTGCCTCCCATTCCCAACACATTTAACTCTCCCTGCTCCATTTTCTACTTAGGATCACCTACATTTTATCCCCAGTTCCTTGAAATATTTTCCACGGCCCCTTACTGCTTTCTATTGGTATTCCAATTTAAGAACACATCCTTAAAGATTTAACTTAACATCCACATAGGAGAGAGAATGTGTAGCATTTGTCTTTCTGCATCTGGGTTACATCATTTAGAAGGATTATTTTTAGCTCCATCCGTTTACTTGCAATTTTAAGTTTTCTTTAGGGTTTAAAAAGATTCCAGTGTGCAAATGTACAAGATTTTCATTGTGCATTTGTCAGTTAATGGGCATCATGGTTGTTCTCATTTTGTGGATGAGCAGAAAGTACGACTAGAGCAGCAACGAGCATGGATGAGCAAGTGTCTCTGTGGTAGGATATAGAGTCCTTTGGGGTCTGCTTGGTGGTAGTATCTGCATCATATGGTAGATCTGTTTCTAGCCTTTTAAGGAATCTCCACATGGATTTCCACAGTGGCTGCACCAGTTTTCACTCCTGTAAGCAGTGAATAAGTGTTCCCACTTCCCCACATTTGCACCAGCACTTATTGTCATTTGTTTATTTATCTTAGCCATCTGACGCAGGTCTGATGACTTCTCAAAGTAGCTTAAATTTGCATTTTCCTAACAGGTAAATACACTGAGCATTTAAATCTGTTATTAGTATTTCTTCTTGTGAGAATTCTCTACTTAGTTTCATGGCCCAATTTTTAATTAGGATATTTGTTTTACTGTTGTTTGTGTTTCTGTGATTTTGGTGTATTCTGGACACTAACTCTGTCAGATGGATAGCTGGTAGAGACTTTTTCCCATTATGTAGGCTCCTCTTCCATGGGATCATGGTAATAGCTGGAATTTTTTAAATATATATTCTTTATTAGGCTGAGAAAATTTTAGTACATATAATTTTTATAGAAAAGTTATTTTTAAAAATCAATACTCAAACAAGTATTGATGGACTCAATTGGATTCTGTGGCTTAGCTTTGAAACCACCTTCACTTAGAATTTTAATATTAAAATAAAAAGACCGCCCCCTCCCCTAAAACCCAGAACCGAAAAAACAGTTGAATTCACAATTTTGAAAAGCTAGCTGAAAAGTTTAAGGTTTCCATCTTATCCAGTGTTTTGTTATTCTGTCTAAACAACTGTTTCCTCTTCGGTTCATCTTCTATCCTGATCTTCATTCTAGCTATAATAAGTGTTGATGATATAATTCTGTCTCTAAGGATGGCCTTCCTGTGAATGCCCAGAAGATTCTTTCTCACTGTTCATTACTGAAGGCTGATAAGCTCTAGGTGAAAATCCAGGGCAGTTTCTTTAGAAAATGGAAGTAGCAATCATTAATGAGGCTCAGCCTTTTCAGGAAATGATGAAAACCTGATCAAATTGAAACTGCCAGGAGACCATCTAACAGTTTCACAGGGCCTTGGCTAACAACGTGAATACAATAGAAACTTACACTGATGGATAAGAGTGAAAAATCACTTAGCTACTTTTAAATGAACTATGTCGCTGCACGTGCATTCACTTTGATAAAGAATCAGATTTTGGAGAACTCCTGCCTCAATAACGTTATCCATGGTCAAATAAGTGACACACACATGAAAGCAGTTGTTTATATATTTTGTAGAAACTATATAACTAGAAAATCCCTATCCAATATCATAATCAGCTAATTATGATATTCAGTGGGGATTTTCTAGTTATTATCTGGCTTATTTAGCTGGCCTAGTTATTCAACAGTCATCACCAATTTTTGTACATTATGTTCTATTTGAAATAATAATTTGTAAATAGTTTATAAAGTTGGCTATTGTGAATCAAAAGAAAGACCCAAGCACAGCTTGGCAGTAGAGATTTGAGAAGAGGGGAAGGAAAGATGAACATCTTAACATAGCTACCTTTTCTTTTTACACTAAATACTAAGCTTTGTGAAAGAAATTTTCTAAATCATAAAGCAATGGATTTTATTATTCTCTGAATTGCTCTGAATTGAGTGTGCATGAATCCTCAAGTAATTTTTAGATAATTAAAGTTGTGGCTACAAACAGGTTTGGCCTACAAAACAGGAATAAGGATTCTTTTTTTAATTAAAAAAAAATTATGTGTATGACTATATTGCCTGCTTGTACATGAGTGCACCAGTGTTATACAAATGCCGTGGAGGTCAGAGAGGGTTTCAGATTCCCCTGGAACTGGAATTAAGGATGGTTCATAATCGCCATGTGGGTGTTGGGAATCAATCCTGGGTCCTCTGCAAGAGCCATTAGTGCTCCTAACCACTGGGCCATCTCTCCAGCCCCGAGGAATAAGGATTCTTAAACTGGGTGTGTTAATAAAAAATTTCATCTTCTTAATTTTGCTCTAGCCAAGATTAATAATACCACCTAGTGAGAGGACTTATATCCAATTAAGAGTTTTCTAGCTTCAAATTATTATGTGATTCAGAAAAAAAAATTAGTTTTACAAAATTGGAATTATTTACTCTGAATTATAACAAAATGTTTTTTTTTAAAAAAAAGCTCTCTAGAAAATCTCCATCCAATATCATAATTAGTTATGAAAAGAGAAACAGAAGAATTATTAACATAACTGCAAATTTGGAGAAGACAGTTACCTAATTTACATGTGTTGCAACTAAAAGGTTGTGACTTTATACTATATGGAAGTTCAGTCAACAGAGCACAAAGATTACTTTTAACATGGATTGGAATATTTCCTTTTTAAAGGTTAAGAACAGGAGCCCTAAGTGATCTCTGGATAGAATTCAGAAAGTCTGTAAAAATTGATAATAAAGGCATTATATTACCAAAGGAATAAATAGAACAAAGCTAAATATTTTTATACTTGTGAAACTGAAGATAATTAATCCATAGAAGTATTTGAAAAACTGTGACAAAGGTCTTTTCTGTTAAATATTATACAGAACAATATGCTGACTATTGTAACATGATTTTTATATATGTATTTTCCTTTGAGATTTTATGGATATTTATCTGAGAAGTAGTCTATTAGTATCTCCACACTGAAAAGCTTCCCCGAAGACGTACATAAGAACCCCTGGGAGAAGTGAGGCTGTTTTTTGGGGCTGCATCCTGGACATGGACTCCACGTCACAGCCATCTTAGATCATTTGACACGCATCCACCTGGCATTGCTCTCCCCGCTTCACCACTTTGACACTTGCCTGTGAACTTACTGAAGAAAAGAATCAAGATCTTGAGTCTGTTTCTGTCAAAGAAGTTGCTTTGAAAATTGCCCTAAACACAAAATTATTAAGCTTACTAAAAAAGACACATCTCACAGGACAAGTCAGGAGGGAGAACAGGGCCCCAAGAAGGGATATCAGAAAGCTTCTCTCACACTGTGGGCTCCTTACCCTTCCCTGTGTGTGCTGCAACCTCTGGCTGACAGTAAGAAGCCTCCAGTTAGCATGGCCTTAGTGTGCAGATACTTGGTGTGCAGATATTTGGGCGTGCAGATACTTGGGGTACAGATACTCCTTACACAAAAGAAAGAAAAAGTTGAGCCACATAACTTTCTCACTGTCCATTTAGCAGAACTCACGGTTTTGTTCCACATTTATCTAGTGTTTACATGTCTCTCTTTTGTCAGAATTTGAGCTTTTCCTTTCATTTTTCCAGTAATGTTCAAAATACCTTCCTAAGCTGTATTCCTGCCTTCTTTCACTATACCAGGAACATCCATCAAGAGGTCTTGATGACGTGTTTTAGTGGTCTTGTGCTAAGGGTATTTCCAGAACAAAGAAAAGCTACATGTCATAATCAATTTCAATATATGCATGCATGACTGTCACAACCTTATTGCACAGAACACCCAATCAGAATGTATGTCACCAAATAAGAGAAACTAAAATGGTATATACATACCTCACTGCACTCAAGGCTCAGGCTTTTGAGATGATCCCCTAGGTCAATGTCAGGATGAATACATGTTGCTTGAAAACCTCGGTTATCTTGACTCTCTCCACAAACATTCAGCAATATCTCTTGGGGACTCATCCCAGAATCTTGAGATGGTGTTTTTGCTTTCTTTGTTACTGGGGTGCAATCCCGAGAATGCCAGCAGCAGCAACCATCTCCACATATGTCTCTGAGGTCACTCGGGCAGGCTGAGGGACTGGAGGTTCCAGCTGTTGTATGTAGTGATGGCTGTAAGATCTGGAGTGTCCCTGGCACAGGGAAAGGAACAGGCAGCACTCAAGCAAGGGCGAGGTCAGTTTCAGGATGGTGGCTGCTCATTGGAGCTTAACCAAGGATGCAGCCTGTCAGGAGCTGGCAGTTGGGCAGTAGGCCTGGGTGGAGGCCAGTGGGAGCAGTGTGTCAGCAGTGACTGAGTAGAGCACCACACACCGGGACCAAGGGAGCCTGTACCTCTTGCCCAGCTAGAGGTGAAAAACAGGCAATGAATGAATGAATGAATGAATGATGTCTCCAACCAACAGGCTGTATGGAGCAATGATCCTGAGGTTCACCAAGGCTACGTACGGGACCTTCAAAGCTTGATAGTAAAAAGGTTTAGAGAAGCAGTGTTCAGGTAGATAGATGTTTAGTGAACATATCTAATAGATATATATTCATTAAAAAACAGTATGTAAAGAGAGGCCTTCAAGATTCTCAGAAAGACTGAACCATCCCATGAAAATAGACTCAGGACTACATGTAGAAAAGCCCTTGGGAAAAGGGATGCTAAAATTATACTTTGTAACTAACAGCTAGCCAAGGTAGTAAGGAAGTTACAAAAAACTGTGGACTAGAAGGGTAGAAACAAAGTATAAAGAGGCCCAAAATGTCTATATAAAGAGAACAGAAATCAATACCTCTCATGACTTTGGATGAAGATAAAAAGACTTTAATAAATAACTTTTGTCATCTAAAACTGCGATTACAGGGTTAACCTGTAAAGATTTTTGAGTCTGTATATTTTCTTTTCTGCCTTTTCTTATTTACAAAGAGCACTCCCTTCAAGGTCACTTTGACAATATGTCAAGGCACTTGCTAAAGTGTAAAACATTCTTCTCTCTCAACTTGTATGAGATCACAAAAATGCGGAGGGGAGATATAAAAATCCAAGCCGAGAGAATGTTTGCTTGAGATTTGAAATGGAAAAAAGCTTGGCAATTAAAAATATGTGTACTGGTAATCTTCATACAGTACCATGTGCCTATATGTTGTTGGATTCAACTCTCGTTTAAGGAAATGAAATTTTAAGAAAAAGCATGTATATAGGTATAAGGGAGACTTGTTAAAAGGATTTTAAGTATAACCTTATGGATATTATATGACAAAATAAGATGTCCTAAAAACAGCAGCAAAAACAAATAAATGATAAAGACAGAACTCTGAAAGCTTAGAGTCAAGTCTCAAATGGTTTAAATTGCCCAAGGTTTGTGGATGATGAGACTTAGGGATGAGCTATGTTTGATGATTAGGTCCCTAAGGTTATACTCAAGAACTGTCTTTAAAAAACTCAAAGAATATATATCTAATTCAGATAATTACTTGGCCCTTTCATTCCAATTCAGCCATAAGCCAGGGGACAAAGAGACCCTTTTGGTAAGTCGCCTGTCCTCTTGATTAGAAAACTATTGAGTTGCTAAAAATACTTTTACTATTGCATATCTAACATGAGGGGAGTTACTGGGGTCCTCAGGCCACGTGTGTCACCATGCAAAATTTGTGATGATACATCTATATCATTACCAAACAGGTAATGAGAAAATGAATTCCAGATGGGAGGCTGCCTTAACTGAGACCCTTTCAAAGCATCCAAGGGAAATTTACAGAAAATATCTAAGGTAGAAACATGAAAATTTACTAATGATAACGGGCCATCTCTCCACATGGATAAAGGCCTTCCCCCTCTGAGCTGCTACTGCTGACAATGTAATTAAGTTTCTTGTGAAGTAAACCATGCCGGTATTTTCTCCTGTGAAATATACATATGGACAGAATTCGTTCGAACAATCATATCCCATTGGCCCCCTCCCAGTCCAAGAAAATAAGAATGAATCAAACTCTTAAAAACATTTCACTAAATTTATAGTTAAAACAAGATTAGCCTGGACTAAGTGTTTACCTGTAGACTTGCTTAAGATTAAAATAGCTCTAAGAAGGGATGTGCGTATATCTCCACATGAAGTGCTGCATGGCTTCCTATATTTTAATAGATTCACAGGCCTTGCCACCATGGAAACTAACAGTTTCTTGGGAATCATGTATGTGCTGGGTCTCTCTCTGGTTTTTTTTTTTTTTTTTTTTTTTTTGAGGCAGGGTTTTT
>NW_008351881.1:169851-177463 GCF_000622305.1 Nannospalax galili | reverse complement strand
TATAGAATATCAGAAATACACACACACACACACACACACACACACACGATTTAATGCATACCTTAGAACCAAAAACTTGATATGGAGAATTGAATATTTGGGTAAAATACGTTAAATTTGCAGTGGATAAGGATACATAATGAAACAAGATTTGCAGGAGTCTGTTGCTTCTATTGCCAGTTGTACAGGATGGTCCATTGGAACCTCTTCCTTATCATCTGGGAGGGTGAATTGCTCCTCATGTCTCCTATGACAGGGAGATGGATTCTCTAGCCCAGTTGGGGATATTGAAGCTTTTACTCATGTCCTGAATGCCCCAAGCAACAGAGAGTCAAACAGCAATTACTCTGCATTCAGTGTCTGCTGACTTGACTGTACTGCAGACAGGGGAACTTTTATTCCACCCTACCATCTAACTGATATAGGACCTGTGTGCTGGTTCAGACTGGCTATACTCTTTATCCAGACCCATCATGGCTCCTCCTCTTAGTGAAGCTATTCTCAGGGTTACAAAAGCATTACCTGGGTCCTTGAATATCCATGTTGACTTTACAGGAGTTTTCTGAGGATCCCCAAATAGGTTTAACACTAGAAACCAAATAGCTACAAGATTCAAATACAGTATATTCTCATGACAAACAATAACAAAATGTAAAAGAATCAACAAAGATGTGTTAGTTATATCAGAGATGCCCTTAAGGGAGCATTTAGACAGCTGGATGCTACCAGCTTAATGGGCTTAGGAGAGCAGGATCACATTTGATATGATGCTATCAAAACAGGGAGGTGTTTCTATTATAGTTGGTCAAGGAAGTGTCACTTTTATTCCCAATAACAGAGTTTCTGATGGAACAATTATAAAGGATCTCTGGGGACTAACTACTTTGTCTAATAAGTTATACAAAAATTCAGGAATAAATGACTTTTTTGTAATCTTATGTAGCAATGGGTGGGAAAATGGAAAGGGAATCCATTTGCTATAGTCTTAGGAGTATAATTACAATTGGATGTTGCATAAATCCCATAGACACAGGGATAATTCAATGATTGCAACAATTATTTAAAACAGTAATAACTGGAAAATTCCTACATCTTACCTTAGTATGTGAATAAGTACTCCAGAATAGGAAAATCAAGGCAATGTTAATGAAAATTGAAGAAAGGAGTAAATCTGTATTATGAAAGAGGAAACAATTATTAAAATGTAGATGTAAAGTACTGTCTTTTCTATAAAAGAGTTAAACAAGACAAAGAAAGCTCTGTCTTTAAAAAACCACCTGGAAAATCTCCTTTCCTCAGACAGCAGTTTTTTAAGATTAAAACTTTTACTCAACATTTTGTCCTGTTCTCATGGTTGCATTTTGCTTATCAGTTGCAATGTTGTTTCTCAACATGTCAGTTGTAACGTTGTAACGTTGTAGTTTGTTTCCTTATCTACAGCCTCTTAAGATGCTCTTTGACTTTGGAAGAATCTGAGCATCAAAAGGGTGGGTGTGTGTGTGGTCAGGATGGTCTCAGAGCAAAGAAAAGCTACATGACATAATGTCTATCTACACATGCATGACCCTTTCACAATCCTATAGCACAGAACACCCAGAGTGTATGTTGCCAAATAAAAGAGATAAAGAAATAAAAATGGTGTGTGAGGCAATGCCCCATTGTAGTTGGGGATCAGGCTTTGGAGGGGAATCCACTGGGACCAGTGCTCACATGAATAAATTAGGTTTCCCTGAAAGTCTCCATGTCTTTTCTATCTACAAAGCTCCTGCATAGCCTGCTATAGGCATTCACATGGAGGTTTTCCATAAAATCCCAGGAAAATGGAAAGAAAAATCTCTAAGGTTTCAGCCTCCAATATATGAACTCCATCAGGCTAGTCATGTGATGCTAGCATGAGGGTTAGTTCAGTTTTATTTAATCTAAGATCACGGGTATCGATCTCTCAATAAATCAAGTTAAATTTAATATATTTCAGAAAATATGGTTAATAGTAAGGACACTATCAACTAATAAAGATCCCAAATGTGAGTTTGAGCATAAGAAAATTCAATGAGAGGAAAATCATTTGAATGATATTTTTAACCCTGATGGAAAAAAGAAATGGAAAGAAAATTATACCATATATTATGATATTTTAAATCCAAACACCTGAGTTCCTTTTGAAAGGAGGGTACTAAAATTGCACTATTCTTCTTAGTGAACAGAAGGCAAGAGACTCCCCAGTCCCTCATATCAATTATGTGCATCCACTCATGTGTACTTATCAAGCTGGACTTGGAGCCATTAGGAAATGCACTGGAGTTTCAGGAAGGGGAATGTAAAAGGCTTTGGTGTAGGAAGAATCTCCTTAAATCAATACTAGCAATTTTCTTGAAGAGACGTCCAAATCACATGCATATGTCATGGTAGCTTCAGTGAGGGGGAAGGAATTGTTTAGAGATACAGGGCTTTGTTCTTGGTGAACATGTGAGATTCATTTGCATGTCCTTTTCTGGGAGCCCAAGGGCATGTGATATGATTACCAGGTGTTCACATCTGCTCTCTTTGGCTTTTGTTACTTTAGATCCATAGATCTGAGATTGATTTACCTAAAAGTATGGCATTAACTTTCTACCTGTAAGAAAAAAAGTCATGAAGATAGTATTGTAGCTTAATGTTTTACCTATTTCCAGTGTCGTGTTTATGTTGAATCACAGATCTCAATACGTTTTTAACCAAGTGATATGGTTAATGGAGAAATGTTCTAGAACACTAGAGGCAATGTTGAATTTAAGCAGAAAAGATTCTTCCCACTAGGGAACAAATTAAACACATTCAACCAAGGCCTTGCCCAATGTTCTACTCTTGTAGGAAGAATACATAACCATTTAAAATTATTTCATATTTTTTCTTTTCGTTAGAAATTATTTGATAGTATAGAATTTATTCTTGTAATAGGGAAGATTTAAAATAAATAAATAAATAAATTTACGTATATTAGAGTGAGAGAGCATTCAGTCAGGGTTGTGGCCCTGCTGAGAACTCTCTGGAGTTGGGTTGGGAGGGAGGTCAGCCAGGGGCCCTCCTGAGAATTGTTTATTGGGTTTAGAGAGAGAGAAAACTGGGAGGAGAGATTGGGAGCAGGTTTGCTTGACCAATCAATAAGAACCTCTTCCAAGTTCTGAATGTGAGAAATGGGAATGAAAGGAAAGGAAGAGGGAGGGAGGGAGGGAGGGAGGGAAGGCAGCCAGGGTCCCAGCCCTGCTGAGAACTGCATTCCATTTTCCAGCACCATCTGTAAAGAAATAGAAGGCAGGAAGGAAGCCAAAGAAAGCCAACCTCCACAGAGTCAATCAGATTTATTAGAGAACAAATCTGAGAGGGAGTGTGTACCTCTTTGCAGCCCAGGATCCAGAAGAGAGTCATTTCCATTACAAGCTCAGAGTTTCTAGATTTTTCTCTCATTAGGGAGGGGAAAGTGTTTGGGGTAGGAATTGGGTCATCTCCAGCAGGTGCAGGATGGATTTCTCCTTTATGAGGAAGGTCAGTCATCCAGGACTCTGGTCCAGGGAGTGTCCTGAGATTGGGAGAGTCTTATCAGAGGGGTCAGTGTGATGTGAGAGTAGGGTGGTGAGACACAGTCTTCCAGAAAAGCTGCTAGGGAGTGGTGACCACCCAAGAAGCGTTCACCTAAGTTATTTCCTTCAGGGGCTGCATGTTCTCTTCATACTTTTTTTATTGAAAAAGATATGTCTTGGGGTTGGGGATTTAGCTCAGTGGTAGAGCACCTGCCTAGCAAGCACAAGGCCCTGGGTTAGGTCCTCAGCTCCAGGAAAAAAAAAAAAAAATGATATGTGTTTTCCATTTAAACTTGAACAATGCAATGGTAACCCGGCCTACAGAGATAGTGACCTTCCCCCTAAGGAGGGTAAGGCTGGGATTCCAGGAATTATTTTCTCCCCCAACTGCAAGGGATCTTGGGAGATGCTAGAGTACATAAGAAGAGAGTGGAGGACTGAAAGGGAGACTCTGTGGTATAACTTCCATCCGTGCTGGACTTGGGACTTTGTGGAGACACAGTTATGCGGGATCACACATGCTTCCATTAGTAACCCCTCACCTCTGCTCTGAAAGGAAGCCCAGTAAGTTCATTGGTCTCACCAAGCCGGACTTCAGTGGAATCTACTTTGGTCTATTGTGGATTTGATGTTGGTCCAGGAAAACAAGGAAGCATTTAAATTTATTTCATATGATGAAATAAATGCCCTATTGAGTTACGATACCTCCATGAGCTGTTAGTCCAGAAATACTGATTGTATAGAGAGATACTCTGCATCAAGTTAAAGACTAAGTGGACTGTGTGGAAATGCATTGCCTGTGAATGCTTGGTGCATTTTTCCCTTTTCATGGTTATTATTATTTCTTTGTACTCAAAGTTTTCAGGTTGAAATGATAAACTTTCCCTCATAAAGAATTTCTATCTTTTCTCACTCTGCCTAGGGAATGCAGTTAAATCCATTTGAAATAGAATCAATATGATAAAAACACACATTTAAACTTTTTACGAAAAATCGAATTCAATTCACAGGAGACTGGCATGGAGATGAATGGGCGTTTCTCCCACTAGACTATCACAGCACACCTCCTACTCCAGCCACAAGTAGACTCTGTTCTAGCAGCGAACAGTAGCAAGCATCCTCTAGTTCAGGTTTGCCAGTATCCTTCTGAAGACTGGTTGGCTAGTACACTTATCCACAGGACTCTCTCAATTCAGATAACCATGGGACCGAGAGCTTAAGACTAATTGCTTATAAACTGGGGTTCCCACAACCCCTTACTTGAACACAATTGATTTAGTAGATCTATTTGTAGAGTGCCAGGAAATATTTGTTCAGTATGCAGAATATTAGAAGAAATACTTCTTAATGAATATATAAGGTGTGGTGTAAGAGAGGTACACAAACCTTCCCAGGCCTCTGCATTCGCTCTCAGAGCCATTTCTTATGGGTTTTAATAGAAACATCATCTTGTAGTCATGCTTGACCAAATCCTTAGTCACTTCACTGGAAATTAAATTTACTTCATCCCTGCGGCTAGAGGTTGAGAAGAAGGACTGAAAGTTCAAACCCTTTAAGTACTTGCTTGATGACCAAAATTTATCTTGACAAAGCTAGAGGAAAAAAATCATTTGTCGTTCAGAGCATAACAGACGAGAATGTTAAAAATAACTCTCAATTTCAAGCCCCAAGTGGTCAGTGTTTATAAAGAAATTTTTATAGATGTGTTACCGGCTACTTAGACCACTCATTTTTGTTTTTTTGCTTTTTTTTTTTTTTTGGTAGTTTTGGGTCAATTAGAGGGCCAGAATAAAACAAAAAGAAGAGACAAATCTAGTTTATAAACTGTCTAGCTTAATGTGAAAGCAAGGCCATGGACATCTCTAGTTTAGCTCTTGATGAGCACTATAGTTAGACAAAGAGGGCTTTTTTTTTTTTTTAATGCCCTCCCCTTTTTCTTCCCCAAGTGCATACTTGAGTTTGTGCACCTACGTCCCTAAATGATGGTCTATGACCTGGAGGCCTTAAGTCAAATAAATCCTTCCTCCCCGAGGTCCCTTTGGCCAGCTGAAGAAAGGAGATTAGAACAAGCCTCAGAATTATTAAAACAGTTATTGCTCCCCACATCTTGAGGAGCTTCTAGCATCCTTCTCCGCATAAATACAGTTCCTATCCCTCAAGAAGTTCCCCACCTAACACCCAGCCTTAACAACCCATCCTAATACCCTAGTTTGACCACTGACAATATTTTCAAGCTGTCATGCTTATTGATAAATTAAATAAGGAGAAGTCACAAATGGAAGCATGAGAGGGCAGCAGATCAGCAGCTTGTGGCTTATAAAACTATACAAATGATTCTTTATTCTCTGCAGTGAATTGACCAATTTCAAATCCAAATTGGTCACAACTATGAAAAGAAGACAGGTAAAGCAGTGGATGCAGAGAAGTGAAGACTTACGGTCATCTGACATGGGTCCTGACGATGCAGCCTGGGGATGCACTGGAAGAAATTAGGAGGCAGAAAGGTTTGCCTAAAAAACCCTGTCTCCAAAGTATCTGTGCATAGGCAACCCATTTTAATGAAGCGCAAGACATCATATTATACCAAAGAGCCAAAGGTGAGACAGCAGATGGGAAGGGATGGACATTTTCGCAGCATGATCATTATATTTCCTAATGTTTTCTTTATCCAAATTTATGTTAAATATGTAGGAATGTTAGGTGATACATTTTATGAATCTGTTTAGAATTGCTTTCATTTTTATAGATGTTGGTGCGTATGTTTCTCACTAGACAGATGAAATTTAAAATCTCTAAACTTGTCATTTACTGACATCCTAGTTAATTATTAATCTTGATTTTTCAAAAAAATTCACAAATACCTAACTTAAATTTGTTAGGAGCATGTGCCAGTTAATGCTGTCAGTATGATGGGATTTAAAATCACCATGGGAATAAATGTCTAGGCTTCTCTGCGAGGGTGTATCTAGATTACTAATTGAGGTAGAAAAATCTAACCCTTAATGTGGGTGGCACCATTCCTTGGGCGGTGCCAGTCTGAGGGTGGTACAATTCCACAGGCGAAGTTCCCAGAATGCATAACAAAGAGAATGTGAGTTGTGTGCAGGCATTCAGCACACAACTCCTGACTAGACATGGTGAGACCGGCTGCCTCCAGCTCTACCTGCTGTACCTTCCCTGCCATGAAAGACCGTACCCCCTGAAAAGGTAAGCCAAAATAAACTCTTCCTGAAGTTTCTTTGTCATGTATTTTGTGCAGTAATAAGTAAATTAAGACATAGTGTTAATTAGGAAAAATATAAACTGATTTAATTCACAGTGAACAGTCAATAATTTTTTTTTGTCCTTTCCATCCTACTCTTTATAACCTTTTCTGGATTCACGGACATCAGATCTGTCCCCACATATCCATACCAATTTCCTTAATTTTTTAAAATGTGAATTTGATAGTCTTCTGTCATTTATGGTTTTGACAGAAAAAGTGGCTCAGAAAAGCAGAAAAAAAAATACAATAAAACTTTGAGAACCCCAAAGGGGGAAAGATTTATTCCTTTGGATCCAAAACAAGACAATTAGATGAAGTTATTCAAGCATTAAATCAAGTTTAAAAAAAGTCATTGTAGTTTGTTGAATGATTGGCTGAGATGGTTTCATCAAAAGAATTTTAAGCATAAGGCTTTTGTGAATATGTTTCTTTCCTTTTTTCTTTTCCTCTTTATTCCATTGTAATTTACAATAAGATAAGCTCTTTATAAAATATGTAAGCAGAGAAAAACGTATGAGATGCACAGCCTGAGATCCTCTACCATGCTCTGCTTTATTCCTTAGAGAAAGCTCTAATTATATTTTGGATCACATTCTTAAGGACTTGATACATGTTACTCTTCAATCTAGTTTTCCATTTAACAACATATTTTGGTCATCTTTCCACATCATTCATCATAAGTAACCCTTCATTCATCTTAATATCCATAAATATGATGTTCTAAACTACACAATCAACCTCCTATTCCATGGAATTTCATCAAGAAGATGAAATTCTGTGGAAAAATTTC
>NW_008351881.1:166855-169820 GCF_000622305.1 Nannospalax galili | reverse complement strand
TCTCTCTCTCTCTCTCTCTCTCTCTCTCTCTCTCTCTCTCTCTGAGACATAGACAGAGTGAAAGAGAAAGTATGTCTTGGATCCTTGAGAACAAGAACCCCCAGAGAACCTAGAACTTCCTTTCTAAGTGCTTAAATGGTTTATGAGAAAATTATGACTGAGTGATGTGATTCAGACAAGGTACATTTTGGGTGCTAGCCAGCATTTCGGCGTGCTTAATAATTTTTGGAAATACCTCAAGATTCTGTTAGATTTACTGCATGTTTTCTTTACCCCTTTCAGTGTTGTGGCTCATGGTCTGGCCTCTGTCCAGCTTCAGTTCTCACTCTTTCCCTCACGCCGTCCAAGCTTTAGTCATCCCAAGTGCTGATTGTTAAGCACAGATGTCACATTCGCTCATCCTTTTCCCCCAACTTGTTGAACCAATGAGTTTATTGGGGTTATTGACAGGGGTGTGGGGGAGGGGCTGCTTACAGGAGCAGAAATGACTACACAGCAGAACAGAACACCATCAACAGACCTCTGCAGAGTCAGCAAGTGCTTTAACAGCTGAGCCATCTCTCCAGCCCCTTTCCATGTTTCTTTCTTTAAAAAAATATTTATTTTGCTGCTATTCTTCTATACACACTTGATGAAAAGTACAATAAAGATTACAAAAACAGCATCAACAAAGACACCTTGGCATTCCCTCCTCCCTCTGGGCTTCACACCTTCACTGCAGATTTGAATGTTGGCTACTAACATGATGAGGTCTTGTCGTGTCCCGTGGGGATGAACAGATTATGTCTTTTCTTCACAGCAAGATGTGCCAAGCCTTCATACATGAGGGGCTGGAGAGATGGCTCAATGGGTAGAAGCACTTCTCGCAAAAGCAAGAGGATCTGAATTTGTACTGCCACCACCTGTGTCAAAAGTCAGCCATGAATGCCCGTAACCCAGTGCTTTGGGGAGAAGAGGCAGGAGGACTGCTGAGCTTGTTGGCTTTGATCTAGCACCAGGTTCAGTGAGAGATGAGGGAAACATTCTGAAGGGAATAAAATAGATAGGACACTTGATGCCCTCTGATCACTGCTACCCCCACACATGTACATACCTTATACATTTACGCACACCATTCTCTCTCTCTCTCTCTCTCTCTCTCTCTCTCTCTCTCTCTCTCTCACACACACACACACACACATTAGAAACAAAAGACTTCATATTTGCGCCTCAAGGCACCAGCTACCACCATCATTATTAATTTAGGAACAGTTTTATCACTCCAAAAGGAAACCTGGGGCTGGAGAAGTGGGTCAGTGGTTAAGAGTACTGGCTGCTCTTGCAAAAGACCAGGTTCGATTCCCAGAAACCATATGGTGGTTCATAAACACTTGTAGCTCTAGTTCCAGGGGATCCAACACCCACTTTTGGCCTCTGTGGGAATTGCACGAAAGTGGTGAACTTACATACATGCCAGCGAAACACTCACACACATGAAATAAAGATAAATAAAATCCTTTTGAAAAAAGGAAACGCCACACCATGAAGTCACTCCCCACTATCCCCCTCCTCTCAGCTCCCAGATCTGTCTCTATGGATTTACCTATTCTGAATGTCCTGTGACAAAATTACAAAATATATGGGCTCTGTGACTGAATTTTACAAAATGATGTATGTATGTGTATCTGTATGTTGGTATGTGCACCTGGATACAGTACCCCAGTATTTAGAACAAGGTGTCAGATCCAGTGAACCTGGAGTTAAAGGTGGTTATGGATGTTGGGAACCAAACCCTGGTTCTCAGAGCATCTCTGCATGTACTGTCAATTGCTGAGCTATCTTTCCAGCCCCATTAACCCACTAATATTTCTTTCCTTCTTTTTTTTGAGTTTGGTCTATATGTTTACACACACACACACATATGATAACAATGATAGTAGGGTCTAACTAGTTAATCAGAGTAGGTGTGGGTCGTGGAGAAGGAGAATGTAGCTGGTGTGGGTACCGGAGGATCAGTGGGCGGGGTCAGGAAGTGGGGGTAGTCAGGAAGTCTCAGACTGGAAGATTAGAAGGGGGCACTTTCTCTTTGTTTCAGTTTTTTCTTTTTGACTCCTGGGCTGGACTCAAACCACTGCTATAGTGGACGAGCTTGCTTCTCCACAGATGTCTCATTCACCATCTTGATTTTCCAAGAAAACCTGTTTTAACAGTTAACATCAAAATTCATTAGGAACTTCTAGAGCCATGTAGAAATAATTTTCTAAAACCCGCAGTCTGCTGTGTCAGTCTGGGCAAGGGCCCAGAGTGGAGCAAGAGGGACATGGGTGGTGGGCTGGCCCTAGATTAGGAACTATTGATGACTGTTCACTGCTGGGTGAGGGAGAGTAGACCTTCCTTAAGATCTCTAGATAGACTAACGAGACTTCAGTGGATGAAGTTGCACTGAAGGGTATCTGGGTATAAATGCTAGACCAGATAGGACTTAACATGTATGAAAGAATGCATGGGGTCCAGTGGCAGGGGTGCATGGATAGAGGAGGGGATTTCGATTGGATTAAGAATTTTTGTAGGAAATGTACAAAAGCTCAATAAAGGGATATTAAAAAAAAAATGTACCCACGCTCAAGTCCATTCTGTGAAAAGACGTGCTATTTGTATAAAACCCATGTATCTTTTCTAGCATGCCTCTCAGTATCACTAAGCTCTATACTATGCCAGATATAATCTCAAGTCTGTGCATATTGTGTTGTTTAGGGAATAATGACAAAGAAAACAAGTTTGTATTTTATAATACAGTTGCATGAACAGGCGTGGTGGTGCATGCCTTTAATATCAGTACTCATGAAGCAGAGGCAGGAGGATATCTGTGAATTTGAGGCCAGGCTGGTCTACATAGTGAGTTCTAGGCCAGCTAAGGCTGCTGGGAGACCTGGTCTCAAAAAGGCAAAAGAAAAACAAAATACAGTTGCTTGTTTTCCTTCCTTCA
>NW_008351881.1:163926-166697 GCF_000622305.1 Nannospalax galili | reverse complement strand
TTCTTCCCATTTCATTCTTGTAAACTTGATCATTTTCTCCTCCTGATTCCCGTTGTGCCAAGGCCAATTTTCAGATAAAATACTTTCTGCTCTGCTCCCCTGGGCTTGCACTACCGCCGGGGGTCTTGGGCCTTTCTCCCAGGTAAGTCAATCACACCCTCCATGCCTTGACTCTCCCAGACACATTACCATCTCACCTCCCCTGCCCATCTCTCCTCCTAGCCTGTCCCATTCCTTGCCTTGGTGCCCCAGAAACTGGGGGAAACACCACTGTTTCCTGTCTTTGCATCCAGACCAACCCAGTTCCTTCTAGCTGTCACCAGGAGCCCTCTGGGCCTGGTCCCGCCCTCACTTCCCTCTGCTTCCCTGGGCTGCATATGGAGCCAGACTCTTTTCTAGACGCTGAGGCTGACCTTTCCATTTCCTGATCCTTTGCATCCAGATCAACCCAGTTCTGCAGTGCAGTCCCCAGAGGGGCCTCTTCCTGGCCCCATCTCACTTTGCATCTCTGGGTGGGATGGCCACCAATTGCCCAAGACCAGCACCTTTCCTGGGCCCTGCTCTGAGGCCAGTTCAACCCCCAAATTCCTGAGGCCAAAATCTTTCCTGGAGGGATCCAGACCTTAGAAGAAAGCCTGAGGGCATCTGATATGCATCTGACTTGGGCCTCTATGGGAACTCCTGAAGACAAAAGCAAACTGGCCAGTCCAATATAAAATCAAAAGAGAGAAACAGAATCTTGGATGAACTCACTTTTCATGCCCCAAAAGTAAACCATAAAGGCACATAAAGTTTACAAAAAGAAGCATACCTAAACTTGAAGGCTTGAGTCTCACACAAGAATCAGAAACTACAAAAGAAATTCACATGTCAAAATCACAGAGGAAAAATAATAACATGAAAAACCAAAATAACATACCCCCACCAAATACCAATAGCCCTCTAGAGGAGTACAATGAGAACCCCCTAGAGATAATGCAGGGCATGGAACTCAAAAACACAATTATAAACATGATAAAAGAATTCAATGAATTTAAAGAACACAGAAAAAAAGAAATCAAAGAACTGAAGGAAGATAGGGATAAGGATAAACTTCTGAATGAATTCAGAAAAGAGCTAGAAATATTGAAGAATACTCAGGCTGAAATAAAGAATGAAGTAAAACACTCCATAAGCCAATTAGAAAGGACAGGAGAAAGCCTCACTGGTAGGATGAATGAAATGGAAAATAGAATATCAAGACTGAAAGATAAAGTGGACGAACTAGACCACTCAAGCAAAGATTATGAAAAATTTAAGAAAGCACAAGAATGGAATATACAGAAATTGCATGACACCATAAATAGACCAAACTTACAAATCATAGGCATACAGGAAGGAGAAGAGTCCCAAGATAATGGCATGGACCAGAGCCTCAACAGATTCATAGAAGAAAATTTCCCAAAATTAAAGAAAGACATGCCCATACAAATACAAAAGCATATAGAACACCAGACAGGACCAGAAAAGAAACTCTCCATGGCACATCATGGTAAAAACATTAAACATTCAGAACAAACAGACAATACTGAAAGCTCAAAAGAAAAACAAGAAGTCACATATAAAGGAAAACCCATTAGGATTACAGCTGACTTTTCAGTGCAAACTGTGAAAGCCAGAAGAACCTGGACCAAAGTCTTCCCAGTTTTAAATGACCACAGATGCCAACCTAGATTACTATAACCAGCCAAAATGTCTATTGTAGTCAAAGGGGAAAGAAAAATCTTACATGACATAAATAGGCTGAAGGAATTCATGTCCACAAAACCAGCCCTTCAGAGAGTTCCAGAAGCCATGCAAAGAGCTAAAGAAAGGAATTACTATACCCAAGGGGTTGTGGAAAGTAATTCAATGAAGGTATAACTGTGGAAAAGTACAGCTATATCAAAAATGTAAACAGAAATAAAAATGACAGGATTAAATACTCATCTTTCATTAATAACTTTAAATATTAATGGACTGAACTCCTTAGTCAAAAGACAAAGACTAGTTGAATGTATTAAGAAACAAAACCCATCTTTTTGTTGTCTGCCAGAAACTCAAGGACAGACACTATCTTAAGGTGAATGGATGGAAAAAAACATACCAAGCGAATGGTATACAGGTGTAGCAATCCTAATATCTGACAAAATAGACTTTAAACTGAAACTAACCAGAAGAGACAAAGAGGGCTATTTCATTCTGATCAAAGGAACAATCAATCAAGAAGATATTACAGTCATGAACATATATTCACCAAACTCTGGTGCACCCAACTTCATAAAAACAATATTACAGGACTTCAAGACCAGATTAATCCCAAGTCATTAATAGTGGGGGACTTCAATACCCCACTGTCTACATTTGATAGGTCAACAGGGCAGAGAATTAACAGAGAGACATCTGAATTAAATAATACCATATATCAAATGGACCTGACAGATATCTACCGAGTATTTCACCCAAGCACCAAAGGACATACTTTCTATTCAGCACCCCATGGAACCTTCTACAAAATTGGCCATATACTGGGGCACAAAACAAACCTCAACAAATACAAGAAGATTGAAATAATTCCATGCAATAAAGCTTACAGTCAACACTGGAAGAATCCCTAGTCACTATATGAACACATGGATATTAAACAACAGACTCCTGAATGATGAATAGGTCAAAATAGAAATTAAGAAAGAAATAAAAGTATTCCTGGAACTAAATGAAAAGGACAATACAATACAACAGACCTCTGGGAT
>NW_008351881.1:163005-163749 GCF_000622305.1 Nannospalax galili | reverse complement strand
GGAATTAGTGAAATAGAAACAAAGAAAACAATACAAAGAATCAATGAATCCAAGAGCTGGTTCTTTGAAAAGATAAACAAGATTGACAGATAGCTAGCTCAGTTAACCAAAAGAAAGAAAAAGCACATCTGAACCAACAAAATCATAGATGAAGGGGAAACATCACAATAGACACCAGAAAGATATAGAACATTATAAAGGAAAACTTTAAAAACTTATATGCTACTAAATTTGAAAACTTAAAAGAAATGGACGGATATCTAAAGGCATGGGAACCACCAAAACTAAACCAAAAAGAGATTAGCAGCTTAAACAGACCCATAACACAATGAAATTGAAACAGTAATACAAAACCTCCTGACTAAAAAAAACCCAGGACCAGACGGATTTATAGCAAAATTCTATCAGATATTTAAAGAAGATCTACATCCAATACTACTTAATTTATTCAAAAAGATAGAAATGGAGGGAGAACTTCCAAATTCCTTCTATGAAGCCAGCATCACTCTAATACCAAAGCCAGGTAAAGATACAACCAAAAAAGAAAACTATGGACCCATATCCTTAACGAACATAGATGCAAAAATTCTCAACAAGGTACTTGCAAACCGCATACAGACACACATCAAAAACATTATCCATCATGATCAAGTCAGCTTTATCCCAGAGATTCAAGGATGGTTTAATATGTGTAAGTCAATAAATGTCATAAATCATATAAATGGGCACAAAGACAAGAACAAA
>NW_008351881.1:161408-162975 GCF_000622305.1 Nannospalax galili | reverse complement strand
TGTTCAAAGTCCTAGAGGGAATTGGACTGGTTGGGAACATACCTCAACATAATTAAAGCCATATATAACAAACCCACAGCCAACATCATTCTAAATGGAAAAAAACTGGAAGCATTCCCATTTAAATCAGGAACCAGACAAGGCTGTCTACTATCTCCACTCCTTTTTAGAATAGTATTTAAAACTCTTTCAAGAGCAATAAGACAAGAGAAGAAAATTAAAGGAGTAACAGTTGGAAAAGAAGAGATCAAATTATTCCTTTTGCAGATGATATGATATTATATCTGAGATACCAAAAATTCTACCAAAAAATCTTAGAAATTAACACGTTCTACAAAATCAGCCTACAAAATTCTGTAGCCTTTCTATATACCAATAACAAGCAATCAGAGAAAGAGCACATGGAAACACTCCCTTTCACAATAACTGCAAAAGAAAATAAAATATCTAGGAATAAACCTGACCAAAGACATTAAAGACCTCCTCAATGAAAAATTTAAATCTTTAAAGAAAGAGATTGAGGAAGACATCAGAAGATGGAAGGACCTCCCATGCTCAGGGATAGGAAGTTGTGAAAATGACCATCCTACCAAAAGCCATTTATAGATTCAATGCAATGCCAATCAAATTCCCATGACATTCTTCACAGAATTGCCAAAAAACATCCTAAGATTCATATGGAAGCACAAAAGACCTCAGATGGCCAACATAACCCTGAGCAGTAAGAACAATGTCTGGGGGATTACTATACCAGATTTTAAACTGTATTACAGAGCTATAGTCATAAAAGCAAAATGGTACTTGCACAAAAAATAGACCCATAGATCAATGGAATGAAATTGAAGACCCAAATACGAGTACATGAAATTTAAGCCATCTGATATTTGACAAAGGGGCCAAGAACATTCCCTGGAGGAAAGACAGCATGTTCAGCAAATGGTGCTGGCAAAACTGGATCTACACCTGTAGAAGAATGAAATTAACCCCTATCTTTCACCTTACACAAAAGTCAATTCCAGATGTATCGAAGACCTCAATGTAAAGCCTGAAACTCTGAAACTGTTAGAAGAAAACATTGGTAAAAACCTAAAAGATGTAGGTGTAGGGAAGGATTTTCTAAACCAGACATCAATTGCTCAAAAACAAGGTCAAGAATCAACAAATTGGACCTCATTAAACTGAAAAGCTTCTGTACATCAAAGGAAGCAACCAGGGAAGTGAAGAGAAAACCCATGTAATGGGAGAAAATCTTCACCAGTGACACATCTGACAGAGGTTTAGCATCCAGAATATATAATAAATTCCAAAAAAGAGAGAATCAAGACAGGAAGTAACCCAATTAAAAGATGGGCTAAGGAGCTGAACAGAGAGTTCTCAAAAGAAGTAAAGATGGCTATGAAGCATCTTAAAAGGCGTTCAACATGACTAATAATTAGGGAAATGCAAATTAAAACCATTTTAAGAATTCGTCTTGCCCCAGTCAGGCAGGGATCAAGAGAACAAATGATACCAAATGTTGGAGAGGATGTGGGGAAAGGGGAACACTCATCCACTGCTGGTGGGGCTG
>NW_008351881.1:160289-161263 GCF_000622305.1 Nannospalax galili | reverse complement strand
GTTTGTTTCTGCTCTTTCCATAATAGCTAAGAGATGGAAGCAACCTAAGTGTCCCTCAGTTGATGAATGGATAATGAAAAGGTGGTTTATTTATATGATGGAGTTTTACTCAGGCGTAAAGAAAGATGAAATCATGAAATTTGCAAGTAAATGAATGTAACTAGAAACTGTTATACTAAGTGAAGCAACAGTCTCAGAAAAAAAAATCGACATATGTTCTCTTTCATATGTGGATCCTAGAACCAAACCCTGATAAGTGAGTATGTATCCAGACATAACTACAGGAACCAGGATAATGGAAAGGAAACAGGGTGGTAAAGGAAAAGAAAGAACCTGAAAGAGAAGAACAGTAGGAAACAGGCCTTAATAAGGGAGATATGGACAAAAATTGGGTTAGTTTAAGGGAGGGGGAGGGAAGGGTATACAAGGAACCTAGGGGATAAGGGGAAAGAAGAAAGAAGGAGCTCAAGAGAGGTAGGACCTTAGGAGAAGGGTATTAGAAAGGGAGAAAGGGGGAAAATGGGGGCATCTTAATTGGGGAAACAATGAAGGAGGGGTTAGACAATGCGAGAGAGAAATAAGGTGTAGCTAATTTTAAAAACCAGAGGGAACTATATTAGTCCAACAACCTACTGACAAATTATACATACCAGATCAAGAAATGTATGTCTAGGTAAGGTTTATCTGCAAACAATTGGTCTTTGCCCAAAATTTATCTACATGGCACACAGTAATTAAAAGTATCAGACTTGTGGAACTAACCTTCTTGGATGTTTAACAGAGATATTTTGAGGCCTATAATAGTTTGGTCAGAGGGACATAAAGGACAGTTTTTGCTCCTTGCCCTCCTAGGTCAACTAGTTCCAGGGGACTATGAGCATCTCCCAAAATGTCCTGTAATGGTGGTGAGTCACTTATTCTCTTGATCAAAGAGGCAGAGGAGACCCCACCAGATGGACTTGAACCAGTGTCCA
>NW_008351881.1:134097-159687 GCF_000622305.1 Nannospalax galili | reverse complement strand
TATAGTTGAATAAGATAGTTTGGGATGTTCTGTGTGATATACACATACACAAAACAAATCAACAAAATTTTTAAAATGTATTATATTTGAGGAGGAAGCATAAAAATTTATGTTAATTAGTAGAGGTGATAAACATTACCACTGAAATCTACCCGATGACTTTATAGACATACACAGGCGCCAAGGATGCGAGTGCAACTGATTATGACTAGAGACGCATGTGCCAACATCTCAGTGTTAGTAGCAAAAACAATGACTCTTTCTGCAAGGGACAATGTATTCTAAAATGAAATGGAGATCTAAGGTTAAAAACCCATTCAATTTTATGTCTTACAGGGCTTATACTGAGTTCAATATTGTATAACTGGATTAATTCAACTGTGAACCTAAACATTTACAGCCACTCTGTGAACCTAGAAACTTGTACACACTTGTGAAAGAGGTGTACCTTTGCTCTGGAGTGTGTTACTGAATATGTTAAATCTGTAATGAAATGCTTCTTCTAATCATGTGGTTGTTAAATGTAAAAAAATAAAATAAAAAAATAAAAGCAGCTTTTTTATCAATAGGTGTACTGTACAATCTGATATCCCTGAGCAGAGGGGAGCTCAACTGAGGCATTTCCTCCATTACACTGGCCTGTGACCACATCTCCCAGGCATTTTCTTAATTGCTAATTGATGTGGGAGCCCAGCCCGTTGTGGGAGGCACTACCCCCAGCAGATGAGCTGGGGTTGTATAAGAAAGCAGGCTGCACATAGGCCAGAGAGCAAGCCAGCAAGCAGCATTCTCAATGATCTGTGCTTCCTACCTCAAGTTCCTGCTTGAACTCCTGCCTTGGCTTCCAGAGATGGATGACTGTACTGTGAGCTGAAATAAAACCTATTCTCTACAAAACAAACAAACAAACAAATAATTAATTAAATAACTGGGTAAAACCATAAAAGAACTACTTTCTGTGTACATTTATAGCATTGTACTTAATATCTGGCTTCTCACAGAACAGGGCCTTTGAGGGCAGGGACAGCAAAGAGAACATTCAGGTGGGGTTCTAGTCTAAGAACACACTGCCTAGAGATCAGGTGACTGTAAAACCATGCGTCTCAAGAGGGAAGCTGCCTAGAGATCCATCCTCCTTCATCTTACAGGCTGTCAATGACAAGGAACTGCTAAGGTCTAACAGCACACGTAGGCGCTTTTATACGATGTCTGTTTCCAAAGCTGAGTTCTTTGCTCAAGCTGCAATTACATTAAGAACGATGTCATCAAATAATAATAGAGGACATGAAATTGAGGGGGTAGTATGGTGGTAGAGAATGGAGAGGGGATCTGAATATGATCAAAATACATTGTATGGAATCCTCAAAGAATCAATAAAATGTTGAAAAATAGGAGAAAGCAAATAATACCTCTAAAAATGTTTTCCACCCATTAATGGGCACATTTCCAGGGCTAAAGAGTGTGCAAAAGGTGCTGCAGCATCCAGTGCAATGGAATATTCCGTGTGACTCCTCACACACTTACCTCTGTGCTCAGTGGCAATTGGAATGGCATTCTTCACTGTATTTCACTTGTCATGCTGACTGGAACGTATCCAAGGATGAATACTCAAGCTGTCAGAAAGTAAAAGGCCGATACTGGGCAAGATTCATTATTGTGCATAAGAGCATTTCAGGGGAGAATCAGCTTTAATCAGTGTCATGTGATGTTTCCCACATCTGATCTGGATACACTGGTTCAGAAATGACAGCTGCTGGCCACCAGCTGTTGTTATATTTACACTCCAAACTCCAGCCATTGATCGAATTTGCTTCTGGTTTTGTAGGTTTGATAGCAACAGCAACATAGATATAAAAAAATAGCATTTTAAAGATACTGGTTCATAACCAGAGTGACGAGAAAGACCACAGTTAAATACAGATGCAGCGAAGGCTCTTTGCTAACCTGCTCGTGCGTAGAAAAAGAAAATAACATTCTCCCATTTTTGAAGGCATTTCTAAGGGTAACCCCCGTGTGCCTCCTAATTTAAACTTTGTATAAATCCTATAGGAGTGACCAATATGATCATCCCCAGTTTGCAGCTGACAAACCTGAGGGTCACTAAAGCCTTCGTGCAATGGTATCGCCCACTGGGAACCAGTAAGATCAAGAGTTCTCAGATCAAGGTGTTCTGCCTCCACTCAGATCCAGGTCTCAGCTCTGCAGAGAAAAATTCACTCTTAAAAAGATTCTAGATCAAATCCTTCAAGAAGACAAATTTTAAATACCCCAAATAGCTGTGAGAAAGAGCAGGCATCAAAATAAAGAAGCTGACAGAGTCGACTTTCCCCAAGGTTCTCCATCATCCTAGCAAGGACCCTTCACTTGCGACTTCTTAAAGGAGCCTAAGGAATTGAAACCATTTGTAAGTTCACACAAATGTCTCGAGACATCTAGATGGAGTACCACGAATCACAGATTTTTCCATTTTTTTGCTAGCATAAAAACATTCCCTGTCAATTCTGAATGTCCTAGCTCCATTAGTAATTTTTAGAGAGGAAAGGGCCAGATCTATCTGTTTATAACAGAACTCTGAAAAGATAGTTAAGATTTCTTCTGATGGTACTGTAAAAATAACAGTTTCGTGGCCAGCCTGGTCTACATAGTGAGTTCTAGGACAGATGGGGCTACAGGGAGACCCTGTCTCAAAAAGACGAAAAAAGAAAAAAACCCAAAAAACAAAAAAACAGTTTCTTTTCATGGGTTTAAATTTCTTAAAATGCCACTACTTACAGAACAGAAAATCAAAAGGACCCTATGAGATGCTGCCCCACCCTTGTCTGCCATCTCACTTCCCCCTTTCCTAAAACATTATTTTTTCTGTGCTATGCCAAAATAACTACATGAAATGGAATATCTGGAAGTCAGGGTATAGTTGATGGATTCCAGGATACTTCACATTAGTAAATATTCTTGCTTTCTACAGATAGCTTTGATATACAATAAATAATTCCTGGATGCTTTGGTAAAAACTTAGTTCTCACTAGGATAAGTACAACTGACTTGTTAATCCACAAAGGCTTAACACACATTCTTTTTAAATAATAAAATAGAATTAGGAGAGGTTTCTCATCTATGAACAGTTTGGCAAAAAAGATATCCTTCATGTCCTTGGATCAATATGGAAAAGTATCAATTGGGTAATGATATACTTAGAGTATGTGCAATTTGTTTCACTGTGTTCTAAATTCATTTTGCAGTGATGTGGAGTGAACTCAAGGCCTTGGACATGTGTGTGTGTGTGAAATATTTTGGTTGTTATTTGGGGGGCATATTTACTAAAGTCCTATATCTGTGGGTGGGATTAGGGCATCTTTGGTGTCTTTCTCTTTTTCCTTATATATCTGTTTGTTTCTAGAAAACACTGCTTATTCCTGATAAGAAGCAAATGATTGCTCAGAAATTAGATTTCCAAGAAAGTCATTTTCATAAGGCCATGATAACTATTAGCAATTATTTTGAAGTAATACTTTAAAATGCATATTGATGAAAATCAACTAGTTTATAGAAATAGGTTAATAATTACAGAAGTTTACTTTTGAAGTAAAGAAATAATTGGTTGTAGGTAGATAGTAAATGTAATTCCAAGCCGACAATTTGTTTTATTATTTTAAAGTATTTGAGTTGATTGTTGGAGTTTAACTGAATTAGTAAAAGGGGCCGGATTCTTGCACGGTACTTATGGTATCACTGGCATGTCTTGCATCTGACATAAAACACTTAATGTTGGGCTTTCCCTTCCCAGAGAACAGGAGAGTTGCTGCTCAGTGAGGGATCACAGCATGGTCACATGACTAATGAGTAGAATGTGAGCAGAGGTAATAAGTGTCATTTCCCAGACTGAAGCATTAAGAAATAAGCATTCTTTTTCCATGAATTTTCCCCATAGTTTCAATGTACTTAAGCATGCAGAACATGGTAGTTGTGTTATCATAGTGAACGGAAACCATATATAGGATGTGGGCCACTGAATCATTAGTAAAGAAATCTTCATCAGTATTTAATTTCCCAATGAGTGGTGAACATTTGTTTTATTGAGTTTCTGAACTTTTATTTTGTTTTATAGTTCATTACAGTTGTGAATACTCTAAGTAACATAGGTCAGAGCCTTGTAGAAGTTATTGTTTTTCCCTTTAAATGGAGATAGAAAATCTGACAGCACCTTGATTCTTGGTATAATAGTCTCTTGATTATAAGCTCAGACTCCTCTTTGATTTTAATGGAAATAAAAAAAACGAGGAGAATAAAAACACTTCCTCTTTTGTACTGTGCATAACATGCACTAAGACCCTAGTTTCAACCCACAGAGCAAACAAATAAAATCATAAATAGTCATTATAGTGATAGCCTCAAGTAAGTGAATATATAAACAATTAAAATAAAAGTAGTATCAAGATTGATTTCCATTTTAAAAACAAAATACAGAAACATAAAAACAAAGTCCAGTCCTCCTTTACTAAAAATTAAAAAAGTACAAGATTCCTGGTATTGCATAATTTAATATCCTGTCTCTTGAGCTTAGAAAGAACCAAAGAAGAAATGTGAAAGCGTAAGTAGAGTCCTGATCAACACAGAGGTATTGCTGGAGCTCACTGAGATGAGGTTTCATCTACAATGGTCTCCACAGTAACAAATGCCATACATGGAAAAAGGCAGAGGCCACTCAAAGGACAACAGCTAGGTCAGGTTTAGGAAGAGTGTTTACATATCTGAGGGTTTTCAAGGATAAAAAGAAGTTGAATTATACTGTCTGATGCTGGAGGATGTAGACCGGGCTGAGTACATAAATGTTGCAGAAGATAGGTTGTGTAATTTTGGAGAGATAGGTATGTTCTAATAATTATGACTTTCAAAACAGATCAAGAATTACTCAGGCTAATGTTGAATGACCTTTTGCTAGAGTTATCATAAAAGTGGTTCCTGTGTCAGGAAGAGGATAAACACTAACATCTGAATGTGTGTTCAGATTTATATGAGAAAACCTAATCTCTAGTGAAAGGCACCCAGAGAGCTCCCTCCATCCTTCCACTTTCTCAATCTCCTTGGGCCTCTTTTCCTGTTTCATCTTTCCTGTTCTCTCTCTCTCTCTCTCTCTCTCTCTCTCCCTCTCTTTGGTATTTTTGAGACAGGGTCTCCTTGTAGCCCCAGCTGGCCCAGAACTCACTATGTAGACAAGCCTGGCCTTGAACTCACAGAGATCTGCTTACCTCTGCCTCTGGAGTGCTGGGGTTAAGATGTGTGTCACCACGCCCACCCAGTCTCTTCTTCCTTCTTAATAACACTTCTCTAGGAACTACTACAAGTCAATGAGATAGTAAATAATTTGAGTGCCTCAGTCAGTTCACCACACTCAGGGGCATAGGCTAATACTTAAACACAATATATATTGCAAAAGCCTGTAATGGAGATGTGGGGACTTATGTAGGGACATTTAGGAGGGGTTACTTATTTACAAATAGGAGTTTTGTGAAAATGATATCAAACACGTAGGCTTCGTGACTCACGTTCAGCATTGCAAGAACTGAGGGTATTGATTTGCAGACCCAGTGTAATTTCTTTATAGTGACATACTTCCAAAATGCTCCAAGCACTTCATAAATTTAACTTTAAATCATCAAATGTACTTTCCTAGCATGTACAAGGCCCTGGTTCAAAAGAAAGTTCCTCTGAGAATGACTCATGTGGCTCCTTTTGTATTATGTTTGCCTGACAATTGTCAGTCCTGGAAAATTAAGCTTGGGGAAGAAGACAGGAGGAAGAGAACAGAACCAATTGTTCAATTGTTTTCTTTCTCCCTGTCTCTCTTTCTCAGAGAGAGAGAGAGAGAGAGAGAGAGAGAGAGAGAGATACACAGAGAGACAGAGAGAGACAGGGAGAGAGAGAGATACAGAGAGAGAGAGGCTGTCTCCAAGGATTCCAAGGATATTCTGTGACAAGAGAGATTTTAATTCCAGGACTGGGTATTAGCTTGCCATGAATGAGAAATGGCTAACACAATTGCTTACAGAGCCATTGTCAATTCATATTTGAAACTCATTACAGCAAATTGCTTTGAGGTACCTTAAGCATGAAAAATGCAATAAAAAACAAAGTCTACTTTGCAAAGAAGGTGGTAAAAGCATATGGGCATTTCTAGAGTCTTCCTCACAGAAATGAGTAGTCAATGCCCGGGACCCTGACTGCCTACAGGGAAGAGAGGTCTATGTTTAAAAGAAGGGGAAAAACAAGATCAAAGCAGTGTGCTTTAGCTCCACAAAACAAGAAGAAACTAATTAACTAAGCTTGTTTCAATACACTAACTTTTATTATTTTTGCCTGTTAACCTGTATCTAGCAGAAGTCAGCGGAGACAATGTTAGTGGCCTCCTATCTGCATTGGCTGTCATGATATTTCTAATGATCATTTGTTTCTACAAAATTGCCACGTGTCATCATTTCAACCTGAGAGTTCAGTTAAGCCGCATGTGACCCCCAGTAGCATAATTAGACTTGGTTTCCATTCTTTGTTGGTTTGTCAAGGAACATCATAGAATGGATCCATGGCAACTGCAAATGACATTAATTTGGTCCTGAAAATGTATTACAATGTTTTCTTCCCTCTTCATTTTTTTTCTCTCTCTCTCTCTTAGGGCTTAACCTTTTTTTCTCTTGCAACAAAATATCTTACTTTAGTTGGGTGACATGCCCACCTTACTTCAAAAAGATTGTTACCAGTATAATTTTATTATTATTACTGTGTGCTTGTATACCTGTCGTATGAGTACATATGTGCCATGGAGTATGTGGAGCGACCTTGTGGAGTTGGTCCACTTATTCCACCTTTACATGGGTTTGGGGGATCAAACTTGGGATGCTAGGCTTACATGGCATGGTCTTCACTATCAGAACCATTCCTTCATTTCTTACATAATTTTTAAATTACATTTTATTTCATTGGTAAAGAAAGACAGAGGTGTTTTTTTTTTTTCTGTGTATAAAATGTTTACTAGGAAGTGTGATTTATCTAAGATCATTTTTAACCAAAATGAACAGCTCCACCTAGCAGCTCATTGTGAAAGGGAAAGCCAGAAGGCAGAGATCAAGGAGACTGGGTTTCTGTTGTGGCTCTCACACTGACTAGCTGAATGATGGGGTGAACAAGTGAATTTCTTTGATAGGCTTAATCCTCACTTATAAAATATGGGATATCTGTGTATAATCTACTGACTCTACATTTTCTTTGTCTCATTCTTTTGAAGCTATTTGAACTTCATAGTACGTATCACAATTATATTTAATGTAGTGTGTGTATATCAGGTGTGTATGTATCTGTGTATCTGTGCATGTGTGTGTGTACTAGGTACTGAATTTAGACCCCAGCACCTGTTAAGGCTGTGGTTTTTCATGGAGCCATACTCCTAGCCCCTTGAATTTGTATAATTCTTTTTTTAAAAAGATATTTTTTGTATGAATATATTGCCTTCATGTATGTAAGTGCACCTGTGTCATGCAATGCCACCAGAGATCAGAAGAGGGCATCAGATCCCTTGGAACTGATCCTTTTGGACAGTTGTTAGCAGCCATGTGGGTCCCGGAATTGAGCCTGGGTCTTCTACTAGAACAGCCAGTGCTCTTGACTGCTGTGAGCTGTCTTTCCAGCCCCCGAATTTGAGTAATTCTTTAAACAATAAATTTCTCCCTCACTGGCCCTCCATGAGAACAGGAATCTTGTCTAATTTGCTCAACAACTCTTCACTAACTTTTTGTATCAAGTATAAGTACACAGTCAATATTTTCTGAATAGCAGAATGGAAGGATAACATTTACAGAAGATTTTATTATATTCTCATTCTTAGAAAAGACACTTCAAGAATATTGTGATGGCTGATATTGATTATCAATGTGACAAGATATAGAATCACCTAGGAGACAAGCCTCGGGGGAATTATCACCTGTACCTTTCAGGGATTATCTGTTTTAGGTTGAGGTGGGAAGACTCACTATCCTAATTGTGGACAACGCCATTCTGTAGGATGTAATCCAGGACTGAATAAAAAGAAGAAAGTGAGCTTAGTGCTGGCATTTCTTCTCTCTCTGCTTCCTGACTATGGATGCAATGTGATCAGCAGTCTCATGCGCCTGCCTCTACCTCTGCTTTCCAACTATAGATGCATCTGTATCCGGACTTCCTAGTTCCAATGGACTGTTTTTTGAACTGTGAGCCAAAATAAACTCTTCCTTCATTAAGTTGCTTTGTCATATTCTTTTATTACAGCAACAGGAAAAATATCTAAGAAAAATACGTTTTAACTGAAAAACCAAATCTCCATGCAGCTGCTGTGACTTTTCTGAAAGCTTACACCATTCTTTCTTGTATTACATTTATTTGTATAAATGTTTATCATTTATCCTTAATGATTGCAGATTGCCTTATGTATAATATGAATTTAATGAATATGTGCTGAATGTGAGACAGTATCTCTGTCTTTATGTTCAAACACAAAAGTGCTTTGTGACCTCTATTAAATTAAAGATTATTTCATGGTGAGTAACAGAATGCTCAACTCAAACTGGTTTAATTAATAAAGCTGCAATGATGACTCATGTCTAAAAAGTAGCAGCTAGGGTAGGCTTCAGAAGGGTCATGTTCCTGAAGTCCATGTTCTTATTTCTCTCCTCTACAATTCTAGAATTTCTGTTCATTCCTAGAACTATGTTTATTTTGTGGAAAATGCTTACAATGTCCCAGGCACTATTTAAAGTGCTTAAGTAGTAAAGGTTTATATAGGCACTCAACCAAAACTCTGAATGTAGGAATTACTAGTACCTCAATTTTACATATGAAAACACAGAAACAGATTGAACAATTGTCCATCACCGTACAGAGGAAAATTCAAGATTTAAGACAAAGAAATCTGTCTGCTTCTAACTATGCACTTTCTCCCTCAGTACAATATAAATATAACTTCTGTCATATTAAATATGGAGAAATAAATTGGAAACAACATTCCTAAGACAATGCAAGCATCTCCTTTCATTTTGTTGACTATTGGGTTGAATGTTCTTTTAGTTAATGCTATGTTGACAGTGGTTGGAAAGTGAGTTTGGGATCTATCGGGGTCAAGTTCTAGACCCAAGTGGATGAAAGTCTTACAGTTTGATCAGGAAAAGTAGATAACCGGGAGGATCCACTGACGTATGTCATTATGGGTATGACTAAGGGTTTGTTTATTAGAAAAAAGAACAACTATCCACTATGACTTGACAGCCTCAAAATATATTTTTAAAATAGACAAAACTTTCTGCAACTTCAAAGAATGATTATAAGCCAGATAAGACCACTGAAAAACAAGAATTTTAGTTTATGCTCAATAAATACTGAATATTTTATAACCCTGATTAGAGGCAGTCTATCTATACAGTCATCAGTATTAACTGATTTCACTGGCTAGGTGTAACAGAGGACTTGTTGACTCAAACTTTAGAATTGGAATCATCATATAAGTATCCTATAATCAAATGTAGAAATTGCTGGTCCCTGATCAGGAAATTCAAAATGCATACTTGCAGAACTTCGATCTACAGTGATTTGAGTGGGCGTTTGAAAGAATCCAGCTGGCATCTCCAATGATAGCAGATCACTGAGAGATCAAATCAACATCAGTCAGCAGTTAAACAAAAAGGCCTTCCAACCAGTTTATGAACATATGCATGCAGATTGGCTTTGCATATATAATTCGGTACCTGAACTTTCAGTAACTTACCAGAAAGATAATGGATGTGGATTAGGAAATAGCTCACATGAGCCCAAATCTAAATGCTTGCAAATCAGCCTAAATTTACATTGTAAATAAATTATGGACAAAAGCAACATATTAGAAACTCTGGTGTCAGTGAGCTAATAGTTTCAAACAAAGACTGGAGAAGAAAAGCATTGCTATTTGGGGATGGTAACAGAAGGAATTATCTTTGTGCCAGAACAAAAAATAAATAAATAAAGCACTAAAAGGCCGTGATGAGCCCATAGAATCAGCCAACAAAAGAAATTTTCTAGAATTATTTGACCTAATTGCAGGAAGGATTTGCTGGTTGTTTTTGTAAATATCTTAAGGATGTAACACTCACCACAAAATGAAGTCCTATTCTGAATAGGTCTGTGATGCAAAAAGAGCCAAAAAAAGCTTAGGGGGATTTTGGACAAAGAGCAAAGTGTAAGGAAGAAAATGAGCAGATCAGACACAGAGCAAGAAAAGGAAGGAGGACGGGTGTGAAGAGACATCTCAGACTTGGCTTGGCAAGTGTTAAAATACAATAAAATAAGTGCAGAGCCAAAGATGAATAGCAAGTAAAGAGAGCACCTTCTAACCCCGAGTTGTCTGTTCATCATCTTTGTCTTAATATTGTCTTTCATTTATGCATCAATGCAGAGACCACTTAGCGAGATTAAAGCCTACTCCTTTAGAATAATTGGGAAGAGATTTTTTTTACCCTAACAGTTTGTCATTCAAAAATAATTTATTTTTTATTTTAATTAATTTATTATTTTTATTTTATGTGTACGAATGTATTGCTTGCATGAAGACAGGTGCACCTGTCTTGTGCAGTGCCTGCAGAGGTCAGAAGGAGGTGTTGGAGTCCTTGGACTGGAGTTATGGACAATTGTTAGCCACCATGTGGGTGCTGGGAGCCAAACCTAGGTCTTCTGCAAGAGCAGCCAGTGCTCTCAACCGCTGAGCCATCTTTCCAACCCCTCAACAATCACTTATTAAGAACTGTCCATTCTTCCTTAGACATGATTGTAATAGAGGCAGTCGTTCCAGTATGTTCCAAGCTATGTGCTTACCAGAATCTTTTTCTAGTAAATTCATCTTTCTAGGAAATCCCTTATCCTGACAAGATATGTTTTATCTGATGCTGTTCTTGAGTGACTGATAAAATCATATTACCATGTAACTTCCAATCTGGCTCCTTTGCCCACAGAAGTTAGAATGCATTAAAAATTGTTTATTATTTAGTGCTGTTTAAAGAATTTCATATGTCTCTTTAAGATTCCAAAGTTTGTCACTCAAAATTTTGTTAGCGTCTGTAGGGTGACAGTCCATTCAGCATCTTCCGCATTTGTCCTGTATCTGCAAATGGTTGAATCTCCAGCTTCCCAGGCATAAAACGTCTTGGTTCCCGTTCATCTGTCTCTCAACCATGGCACCTTGGAATGTCTGAAGGAAGGTAACCAATGTCTCATTGTAGTGTTAGAACACACACCTGAGTGAGAATTTACATGCTGATGAGACATGCAATGCATGAAGCTTTATGTAGAACCACACAATATTGATGGAGCGTGGTGTGGGAAAACCTACAATGCAAATTAGAACAAAAGCCCTCCTAAGATGACAAAAAAATCGCCCTTCTGCATGGTGGGGCCATTTGAACAGCTGAAGTCCCCCTTGCCTCCTACCCTCTTCTTCCCTTGGAAATTTGCAGTTTCCTGATTGTCCCTGATTTTGCTGTAACTGGGTCACCTTCAGGTCTTTGTCACGGGACACGAGAACCGGGGGCATGCCCGAGTGCCTCCTGAGCCCCCACAGGTGTCACAACTATTTTCATTTTCTTTTTCTTCCCTTTTTCCTCAAACTTTTGCCCTCTAAGGATACATTTCAGCCCCCCGCCCCAACAAGCCATCATGTCTTTTCATAGCCAGACTTTGAATTCTTTGTTTAAAGTAAGGTTTCTCAACCTTTGCACAACTGACCATTGGAACAGACTGTTTTTCTCTGTGCTGAGTGTTAACACAAGAAATAGCGGAGAGGAAGAAAGTTCTGATTCAATAGATGCAGGTGATGAGGTGAATTTCAGTGTGGCAAACGCCTTCATGAAGACCACTACAGTAGGATTCGGCTTCAGGTCTCACTCACCTGATGGGGGTGGTGTAGGAAGATTAATGGCATAGACAGACAGGCAGCAACATGGCAGGGGGTCTTTGAGGGGAGTTCAAGCCCAGGAAGCAGAGTGGGTATCCCTTCTTACACATTTTAGAGGAAGGGGGAATGGTTTCATGCCAAGTAGTCAATGACAGTTGATAGTACTGTACTGTTTCTGTTTATAGCCAGGTGGTCTTGATTCCTAGGTATAGGAAGGAATACATGACCCAAGGATGTGGAGTAAGTGGGGAACAGGGGCACCGCCTGTGAAGATGGATCCATCATGCCTCTGGTAGCCCTCTGATGGCTTGGAGTCTGGTAGCTTGTGCCTGCAAACTTCTATGGGGAAAGTACAATCCGCTATTATTCTGGAATACTGATAGTATTGTGCTGGGGGAGACTGATAAAGGGTTCCAGATTCATAGATAAGCTCTTGGTTGGGGACTTGCCCCTTCCTTTACAGAAGCTGTGAGAAAGAGACTGTTGGAGTGGCCTCACTCATCCCTAGCCCCAAACCTGACACTGAGTACTGTATGATGTTTAGTAGCATTCAGACCTCTAGTCAGAGAGTGAATAACAATTTTTCAATTGTGATAACCAAAAATGTCTCCACATACTGACCAATGTCCCCTGGAGAGCAAAGTTATCCCTGGTCACAGCTATAGAACCTCACTCTAATGATCAAATTCAATGGCCTGTTTACAGTCCCATCTTTTTGACATATGATTTTATAAGTAGCTTCTTCAATGGCTGCCAAGGACTCTACTCAAGCCTTGCCCAGTCTATTATGTTGATTCCTTTTCTTGTACTTTAATTTTAAATTGTACAATGTACATTTTTTTTTCTTGAAGGCTCTACTAAACTGCATGTATGTTAAATACTACACAAACTTAATCCCATCCCAGACTGCTTTCCTGAACCCCAGATACACATTTCTGACTATCAAAGAGCTTATGTCTATAGGCTGGAGAGACAGCTCAGCAGTTAAGAGCACTGACTGCTCTTGTAGAGGACCTGAGTTCAGGTTGGATTCCCAACACCCACCATGGTGGTGAACCACTGTCCATAACTACAGGTCCAGGGGGCCCAGAGCCCTCTTCTGACCTCTGCAGGCACTCCATGACACAGGTGCACTTACATACATGCAGGTAATACACTCACACACATTAAATAAAAATAATAAACAAGAAGAGTTTATTTTTACTTGATGCCTCAATGTCACTTCAAAGCTTGTCCCAGACTTGATATGGCTCAGGTCACTCTGTAGCTATGTCTCTCCTCACCCTCATAGCAACTCTACACACAGACTCCAGGCTACAAGTGGCACACTGCTTATAGCTGATCAGTTGATAGACATTAATTAAATGAGCCTCTCCTCTCCACTTCCCTCACATTCTCAAGGTCACCCATTCCTTCCCTGCAGGGTAAGATCCCTTCCTCTGCCATCTAGGAATCTAGACTGTCCTACGGACCATGGCATCGAATCACTCATTTCCTCTAAAACCTATGTAATGGGAACCCCCCATTCTATCATATGTGCTCAAACTCTCCTCAGAGCTCTCACTATGCAGTTGTCTGTGTATGGTTTTAATAATTCTCTAATAAATCTTTTACCCCAAAGGACAATCCATCTCAGTGTCTTGCTTGAACCCCTAACCTAATCGTTTTTGATCTGGCCTCCTGGAGTTCTTAAGTATATATCCTAAATTGAAATCTTTTATATTTACCATTTCAGCTAACTAAAACATCATCCACCAGCCAGTTAAACTACTTTTCCATAGTCAGTATAAACTCTCCCTTTTCCTTTTTATTTTATGGCCATTGTCCCAACTCAAATGCTATTTTACTGGTGTCTGTATACTTGCTTCTAGACCATCCTATTTATTGTCAGTTATTGTTTTAAACCCCTGTCTAATTTTGTCCCCTCTTTGTGTGGTTATGTTATATCTTAATCATTTTACTAATAACTTTTAGTCATGCAGAACCTTAGTTTGGTGATGTATTTCTAAATTTAAAAATCTTTGTAATCATGCCTATAACCCTACTACTTCATAGGTATAGGCAGGAAGGTCTTATGTTCCAAGTTTTCCTCAGCTACATGCAATTTGAGATCAGCCTGGGTTATCTGAGACCTGTCTCAAAGAAACCATAAAATTCGAACAGGAAACTTAGGAAAAATACTGCTTCCATATAAAACCTGTGAGTTCATAGATAAATTGATGAAAGTAATGGTCATCAACCAAATAAAAACACCAAGTCTTTTAAAGATCACACTAATGAATAATAAACAAGTAATTATATTTAGCTATTGATATCAGGGGAATTGAGGTATTATCTTGGGGTTCTTAGTCTCATCAGTAAAAGAATTTAAGAATGACTCAAACAGAAGCTTAAGGAAAATTTTATTAACATTGAAATGAAAAAACCATCTCAGGTAAGCTGTCTGGAGGAAGGAAAGAAAAAGCCAGCAGACACACAGTAGGGAGGAAAACTTTAGAGAAAAAGAGGTCTGAAAGGTTGGGGAAGCAAAAAAGAGAGAAAAAGGAAAGAAACTATGCTTTTCTAAATAATTTAGAAAAAAGGGCAAACTTACAAAGATGCATGGCCACAACTTGGAAAGGTGCTAGGCCAAGGTCAGAGACTCTAGGAAGGAAAAGTACATTATCCCATTAAAGGACAACCTACTCTGACTGCTTCTGTAACATGGATGAAAGTGAACCTGCCTTCCTAGACATGGTCCCTGGGTCATGTCATTGTCTTGGCACAACTGAAACGTAAGTTTTCCACCAAGGCCACTGATTGTATTCTCTTGACCCAAAGTAGATTTCTTTTCATGGGCTTTTGCTGTTACTCTTAACAACAGTTGTGGTGGAAGTTCTGACGGTGATGTAAGGGCCAAGGAGGGAGCTAACTTTCAGGATAGAATCTAGTTATTTTTGGCAAACTTATAGCAGGGGTGGAATGGTCCCACAGGCTCCAGATGGTGGGGAATTATAGAAATCTCTATGTCTGGGGATATAGCTCAGTAGAGCTCTTGCCTAGCATGTGGGACTCCCTGGGTTTAACTCTCAATATTGACCCTCTTCCACCAAAGAAAATCTGTTTCTGAGAATTCGTTAGGTTTTTTTGTTTTGCTTTGTTTTTTGTTTGTTTTCTGATTTTTTTGAGTCAGGGTCTCACTCTGTAGCTCCAGCTGCCCTGGAACTCACTATGTAGACCATCCTTGGATGGCTTCAATCTCACAGTGATCTCCCTGCCTCTGTCCGAGTGCTGGGATTAATGGCATGTGCCACAGCAAGGCACTGGGCCCAATTCTTTAGCATTTTTTAATGGTGGCAGAGATATTTGCTACTTTGTCAGCCTTTTACATGATCCTGTTTGGAAGTTGATCATGTAAACTCACTGACACCTCTCAGACCACATTATTCTGGGGATAGTCTGTTTTCACTCTTTGAGAACCTTAATTTGATTGTGTCGGGTTCCGACATGCGGTGGGGGGAAGGAATCCTCGGAACCAGCCAATAATCCGTTTCCCTTTGGGGCTGAGTGGGATGATGAGTGCGAGGCTCAAAAGAAACACACAGAGCTGGGTGCCGAGTCAGAGCAGGAACACGCTTTATTGCAGCAGGCACAGGTATTTAAAGGCAAAGTCTCACGGCGGGAAGTTTGAGCCATGAGTGATAGTTACTTCTGGTGTTGCGGACCTATGGGCTGAGGGGCCACTCCCTCTGCATGCCAGGAATGAGGCAGGGCCAGGTGGAGCCAATCCTATGCCGGCGATGAGTTTTCCCATCCCTCCCCCTTGACCTGTGCCAGGGTGCTGCTGCACTCAGGCAGCCCCGACATCTCCCCCTTTT
The DNA here is from genome assembly GCF_000622305.1 of Nannospalax galili. Lineage (NCBI taxonomy): Eukaryota > Metazoa > Chordata > Mammalia > Rodentia > Spalacidae > Nannospalax > Nannospalax galili. The sequence continues at coordinate 143,895 of NW_008351881.1, read as the reverse complement.
GTTTTTATATCAGCCATGTTCTCTCTCTTAGGTTGTCTCCATCTGGAGATCTTACCCGTCATTGAGTAACGTGGGGCTCAGCTGAAAGACTGGGTCTTGAGTCCTGTCTTAGGTTGTCCTTCCTCAGGTTCTGAAGTTGCCCGTCCTTGGGTAACCATGATAGTCTTTCGTGGCCCCTGTCTTAGGTTCATCAGCCTGGGAGGGATCTTACCCGTCATTGGAGTTGAGACTCTCGAGGGGCAGAGCCTCTTGACAGAGTTCCTGGAGGGAAGGTTCATATGGCTCATTGGCCGACTGGGCTAATCTCTGATAATGTATCTCCACCTGGTGTAGGTTGATTGCCTCTATTCTCTGGTGAACAAACCCCATGAACTTATTGAATATACAGGATCCGACAGTGAGGACAAGGAGGAACACAGAGACAGGGCCAAGTAGGGGGAGGAGATAGGGTAAAAAGCCATGTAGACCAGTCCAGAGTGGACTCTCCTGGAGCTCTTGTCTTCTTTTTTCTAGATCTTCCTTGAGTTTTTTTTTTTTTTTTATCTTATCTTGGACGATTCCAGACTTGTTGGCATAAAAACAGCATTTTTCCTGTAAAAATAAGCATATCCCTCCCTTTTCGGCAGTTAGTAAGTCTAGTCCCCTCCTATTTTGTAAGACCACCTCAGCCAGGGAATCTGTTTTTGGGTGTCTAGGATGGAATCAGAGAGAAGTTGTACATCATGGATTAATTGTAGGGAGAGTTTCCTGTGCATATGAGTGGCCACTCCCAACCCTGTGGTCCCTGTGGTTATCCCTGCAGTTATTCCTAAGCCCACCAATAGGGGGATCATCTGAATTGCTCTTTTGCTCCTACCTCCTATATAATCAAAGGAAGGAATAGGGAGGGGCTCACCACCCGGTATAATGTCTATGTCCAGAAATAAGATGGTGAGGGCACAAAGGCCCGTCCAGTTTGCTGGCAGGAAGCTGTGGGCCCACCCTCCTCCACAAACCAGGATCATACCGGCAGGGGGGCAGGAATCAATGTTAGTCAATGTGAAGATATTTGAGCCACAGGATGTAAAGGGAACACTTCCTACATCAACCCAAGAGATGTTAGGATAGGGTGAGGCCCAAATGCAGGAGCCGGGTGATATTGGCAGGGGATGAATGTGGATGGGGGGATTAAGGCACAATTGTGTGGTGAGATGAAATCTCCTGTACCAGAAGAGTTAACAGTCACTGCAATGGGTTGGGGGGGGTGACCTGACAGACAGAGCCAACAATCCTCAGCTAACTGAGGGGCAGTTTGATTTAGTAATGAGAGGGTTAGCTCCAGTAGGTTCTGGGTCTGGGGATCGAGATCTAGCTCTCCCCTGTCATCCGGGATGGCCAATGGGTGATAATTGAGCTCAGGGTATAAAGCTTGGATCTTTTGTTCTATTTCTTTGTGGACCCTTAATTTTCAGACTTTATCCTGGACCCCACCACCATCAGAATAACAATGGGAGCCTCCAGCTCCCAGCATACATATTCCCCTGGTGTACCATAACATTGGGAGGATGCTAAATTTTCTCCTTCAATGGGGGCCGGGGTCCTACCTATTCTAATTCCCGTCCAATAGGTTTTATTATTGGAGGGATAAGTACATTGTTGGGCCGCTTGGTAACATACAGCATGCATGGTTGGATAGACCGAGGAGCAGGGACAAGGGTCTGGTTTGCCGTTAATAATGGGAATAACCTTAGGTTTAAGAACACAAACCCAACTCTGGTGTCTGACTGATGGATTGTATGGATTGAGGTTGAACACTAGGTAGGCCTGACGGTCTCCACAATCTGCCTTTTGAAAGCTTCCCTATTGGAAGCTGTAGGCCTTATAAGTTCCGCCCCGGCAATCACAGGGCTTTCCATATTTGGCATCCATTTGTCTTGCTACAGCATTGGGATCTCCAAATCCTTGATGGCTCGGTGGGATGGACATTAGAAATATTAGGGATGATTTGGAGAGAAAAAAGGGTAAGAGTATATGCTGGGAGGGAACCAGGACCCGGTGGCCCTCGGCCAACACCCAGTTGATGGCCAGCAGGAAAAGGGGGATCATAATTATCACCCTATTATTGGCCATTTATGGTACTTTTTGTAGCTCGGTTACCAGATCTTGTATGACAATGGTAATGATGAAGATGGTGATGGCCAAGGTGGCAGTGATGAGCACAGCAACGAGGACTTTTCAACCAGGATTTTCCATTCCTGGAGGGCCCAGTCTGTCTCGGTTGTCCTGAGGGGAAAAACAGAGGAGACATCCTCAGGGATGAATCATTCCCTGGATAGATTATCATCATGGTCCCCTTGTTGGGGTAAATATTTAATATCTCTCGCCGGTACACAGAGGGGTCTTTTTTCATTTTGAGGGAATATACATCCAAACCATCTTCCTGCTGTAAGAAGTGGGTCTGGTCCTCTCCATGCTCCTGTGAGTGGGTCTCTCCATCTGACCAAGATGGAGCTATAGCTGGTAGATGAGGACCATTGTTTTTGGAAGGGAGATAAATATTTGTCTTCTTTGGAAAAATTTAGAATATTTAAGGTAAATAAGGCCCTTTTTAGTTGATCATGAGGAAGCAGGAACTCCCCCTTTTGTTTTTGTAATTGATGTTTTAAAGTTTGGTTGGCTCTCTCTACAATGGCTTGTCCCCTAGGATTGTAGGGGATGCCTGTGGAGTGTTGGATTTTTCATGTTTGGAGGAATTTAGTAAATGGCTTGCTTGTGAAGCAGGGGCCATTGTCTGTCTTGATTTGATTGGGTAACCCAAGGGTGGCAAAGCACTGTAATATATGACTAATTGCATGTCTGGATTTTTCTCCAGCATGGGCAGTTGCCCAGCAGGCGTGTGAAAATGAATCGACAGACAGGAAGATATACTTTACTTTTCCAAAGGGGGCATAATATGTGATATCAGTTTGCCACAAATGGTTGGGCCGGAGGCCTCGCCGGGGGTTGACTCCCGCATTTTGGAGTGGGGGAACTTGAAGGAAGGGCTGACAGGATCGGCATGTGTGAACGATTTTTTTTTAAGTCTTTAACCGCCACCTGAGGAAATTTTTGTCTAAGTCCCCTCCAGTTGACATGTGTTAATTGGTGAAATTGTGTAGCCTCAGAGATTGTATAGTCCTGGCAAGAAGAGGCCAGTTGGTCGGCCATCTTATTTCCCTCAGATAGAAATCCTGGCATATTTTGATGGCCTCTAAGATGTTGGAGGTATATTGGATTTAATCTGAGTTTAAGTAGAGTGCGGGCTTGAATCATTAGAGGGGATATAGGATTGGAGTCCAACCTAATGTGAGCCTCCACTAGGTGGGGCAGTAAATTAACCACATATAGGCTGTCTGAGAATAGGTTGAAAGGCTCAGATATGGAGTCTAACACCATGACAACAGCAAAGAGTTCTTTAAATTGTGGTGATCCCTCAACCTGGTGGGAGACTGATTTAATGGGTACAGGAGCTTGTCCCTGCTTTAGGGGAGGATAAATGACCAGGGAGGTTCCTAGATGCCCTCCATCAGTAAACACATTTAGGAATTCAGGATTGGGTTGAGAAAGAAAAAGCCTAGGGGGCTCCCACTCCAACCTTGAGAAGGAGCTCATCCACTTATGGGGGCCATAGTGGCAGTCAATTTTGCCAAAAAATCCCTCCAGAGCCAGCACGATTCTCTCATTTCTTTGAAGCCATGTAAAATCTGTCAATATATAGGGGGTAATAATGGTATGGGGCTCAATACCAAACAGTCAGACTGCTGTGTCCCTTCCCTTGATAATACAATCAGCAATTTGGTTAACCATGGAATAGACTCAAGGAGTTACACCCACGGACAAATGGATCCATTGTATGGGCTCGCCCTCTTGTGCCAAGAGAGTGGTGCACAATGTACTTCCAATGAAAAGATAAAGAGACATGGGGATGTTAGGGTCCAATCTTTTTAGAGTGGCCTCATTTATACACTGTTGGATTTTAGCCAGAATCTTTAGAGTGGCTTCATTTATGGATTGTTGGATTTTAGCCAGAATTTGTAGGCACTGGGGTGGTAACTTTACCCTGGAGGTTAAGTCAAGGCCTCGCAAGAGGTCAAATAAGGGAATTAATTCCTCAGTAAATTATGGTCTTGTCGAGTTGTGGTTTGTTAGGTGATACAGTATCAAGTGAGAGAGAGGCTCCCACTATAAACCAAATTATGCAGGTCATTAGAGTCTGGACTTCCCAGAATTGTATCATCCATATAGATATAGAATAGGATGTTTGGCCTTTTGATTATAGAGGCAAAGATATGGCTCAGATAGTACTGGCAGATGGCAGGGCTATTAGCCATACCTTGGGGCAAAACGGACCATTCAAACCTTAAGTCTGGCCCTCTGAAGTTTAGCGAGGGCACTGAGAAGGCAAATTTTTCTGTATCTTTTGGATGTAGAGGTATTGAGAAGAAACAATCCTTGATATCTATGGTGGCTAGGGTGAAGGAAACGGGGATAGCGGGGATCCAGGGCATTCCCCTCTGGGGGGGTGCCCATAGGGGCCATTCTTTTGTTGATCTCCCTCAAGTCCTGGAGGAGTCTCCAGGTCCCATTGCTCTTTCTTATAACAAAAACAGGTGAGTTCTAGGGGCTAGTAGAAGGTTTAATATGTCCAAGATCTAATTGGCCCTGAACCAACTGATGGAGTTGTAGTTTGTTAGAGGGTAAAGGCCACTGCTCAACCCATACAGGGTCTCCAGAGATCCAAGTAATTGGGAATGATGGAGGCTGACCAGTGGCCCTTAGGATTGGGGGTGCACCTGGGGGTGTCTGTTTCTAAGATGTTCAAAGCGGGGTTGTCCCTGTAATTAGAATGAGTGGCCCTCTCATCCCCGAACTGTTGTTCGAATTCCTCAGTGTCGAGGAGGTCGTTGTAGAAGGCTTTATGGTCAGTGGTAATAAAGGCCTCAGCTTCTCCCAAGATGTCCTGTCCTAAAAGATTAGCTGTCAATCCAGAGACAATAAGGGGGACTACCTCTCCTCGGCAACCATTTGGGTCCTCCCATGGCAGCCACGTGGCTGTTTCCCAAGAGGTGGATTGGCCTCCCACCCCCAGTAGAGGGGGGCCAGGGATCAATTTCCACTAGTGGGGGACTTCCTCTTTTTTAATCACCATACAATCTGCCCCAGTGTCAATGAGGAATTTAAAGGTTTTACTTCCAATGGTTAAAGTCATCTTGGGCCTCAGCCCAGGGACGAGAGGAACTGTCCAGTGGGCTTACACATGCCTCTTCCCCTTATTTAATGGGGCTAGGGGCCGCCCCTCGAGGAGTTTAAAGAATCTCCTCATATATTATATTTTGACCTGCAATCTTTGGCCCAACAGAAACTTTTTTTGCATTTTGGGCACAGAGTGCGCGGGGTATCCTGGGCAGGTCTGAGGTTGTCCCTGGGACATGGATTAGGGCATTGCCGGCAGAAATGCCCTGTCTGGCCGCAACTGAAACATCGTCCCTTTTCCTGTGGGTTAGCGGGCTCCTCCCTACAGAAGGCATCCTTTAGCGCCTGTGTGAGGGCCTGCGTCTGGGCCTGGAGGAGGGCTGACATGGCCTGGGTCTGTGCCGCCTTTGTCCCCACATCCTTGGAGGCCACTATCCATTGGCTGGTGGAACATTCCTTAAGCCCAGCACATGCCATACGGTGGTCAGCATCCATGTCGTCCCAGATGAGCATCTTTGCAAACTGATCTCTTAATGGCCCCCAGGGGAACTTTCTCTTAAGACTTTTTTCAACCCTGTCTACAAACTCATGAAGGGGCTCCCCCACCTTCTGGTATATCCCACAGATGGTAGGTTCAGTGGGACCAGAGTCTAGCTTTCGCCATGCCAGTAGGCCTAGAGCTCTAACCTGGTCGGGGTATGGAGGGGGAATGGCGGCTTGTTGGGCTCCAGTGGCATAGGCGTCAGTACTCCCTGTTAACGTGCTGAAAGTAATGGGTACTGGAGGATTGGCGGCCGGTTAGTCTCTGCCTGCTGTCTACATTCCTCTTTATATAAAGCTGACCATTTAATAAACAGAGGGCTAGGAAGGACAGCTCTAGCAAGATCCATCCAGTCCCGGGCAGTGCATGGCTGGTAAACCAAGCCTTGCAACAAAGTCTCTACCCAAGGGGCCCCGGGGCCATCTTCCGCCATGGCTTTCTTTAATTTCTTAAGGTCTGAGGCCTCCCAGGGATACCAGATAGCTGGGCGGTGCCCCCCGGGGTTAACATTGATGGGATATAATTGGGGTTCCTCGAAGGGGTACTTTCCCTCACTACCATAATCAGGTGGTGCCGTGGCCCCTAGGGGGAATTTTGGCTATCCTCTATCTCCTTTTTAACAGGGGGTTTAGAGTGCCAGGGGGCTGCCTCAAAGGGATCTAAGGAAGGATAAAGGTTTCCCTGAGAGGTTGGTGGGTTCTCCTTCCTCTGCATGGCCTTTGGTGGGTCCTCCTTTTTTTGTGTGGCTTCCTTATCAGGATGGGGGGTAACTAACTTAGGAAACTCAGAGCAGCACCCCCTCTTATCAGGGGGCCGAGGAGGGAAACAGCCCTTGAGGGCTGAGATCGTGGAGAGAACTCCCATGGGTGGGATCTTACCCTTCTCTATCTGGGACCTTTTGACAAGTCTTTCTACCCTGTCCCAGGTCTCCCAGTCAAAAAGATTACTAGCGGCAACCCAGGGTGCCCTCTCATTAATGTAATCCCAGGCCTGGGTTGCTTGTTGGTCTGACAGACTGAGGCTGCGACTCTTAAGCAGCAGCCTTAACACCTCAAAAGAAGAATCTAACTTAGAATTGGCCTTCCCCATATCTTATGGGGATCACTCACCCGCAGACCCATTGACCCGTCAGCGAAGAATTAGCGAAGAATCACGTCGGGGTCACCAGATGTCGGGTTCCAACATGCAGGGAGGGAAAAAGAGAGATCCTCGGAGCCAGCCGATAATCCATTTCCCTTGGGGCTGAGCTGGATGATGAGTGCGTGGCTCAAAAGAAACACACAGAGCCCGGTGCAGAGTCAGAGCAGGAACACGCTTTATTGCAGCAGGCACAGGTATTTAAAGGCAAAGTCTCATGGCGGGAAGTTTGTGCCGTGAGTGACAGTCACTTTTGGTGTTGCGGACCTATGGGCTGAAGGGCCACTTCCCCTGTGTGCCAGGAATGAGGAAGGGCCAGGTGGAGCCATCCTATGCCGGCAATGTGTTCTCCCATCCCTCCCCTCTGACCTGCACCAGGCGCCATCTTGGCGAAAATTGAAAGTGACTGGACAGGTGGGCCGACTCTAAGTCTGGCTGCAGAAGTGCTCCGGAACTCATAGGCCCAGGGTGCCACTGCACTCAGGCGGCCCCGATATGATTACACTTTTAGAATTTTAGGTGCTTCAAACCCAGACAAAGAACTAACTACCAGCACATTAGGAATCTCCCGTAGACTTCCTGTGGATTCCTTCTTACGATTCTCTGCCTAGCACGCTGCCTTTTTTGTTGTTGTTTTTCTAAGTCCATTCCAGATAATATGAGCCTTGCCTCTACCTTCTGCCTCTAACAGTCTATAGAAGAACTGGAGAAATGGGACATCAGAGCCCTGAGCAGTGGCAACTTTGAACTGGCATCAGAAAGTGTGATTTAGAGCAGGCCAAACTCAGGTAGAAGTTGAAGACGAAGAAATGGACTTCAATAGATAATGATTGGCAAGACCAAACACATGGGGACATCAGCTAAAGGAGTTGGAGTGAAAGACCCTGGGGTCAAAGTTCAGTCACTGATGAGTGCCTCCATCTCCTCTTAGAGTCCTCACTTCCCAGCTGAAAAGCCTCAGTGCTAGTCAGTGGATATCTGTGATATTCAGAATGGACCAGATAGAGATCACTTCATGTTTCCCTTCTAAAAGGACAGGACCTGGCACATAGCAGACACTCAGTAAATATTGGAGAAAAATACAGGTAACTGAGCTGAAAATGCTTATCTTTTAAGATCAAGGGTTGTTGAGTCATACTGGGTGGCACAGAACAGGCTCCCTTGATTTTCAACCACTCTTGAGTTCAGAGTTGCTCCTGTCTTTTGGTACTTCATTGCTATTTATGGCTGGCTCAAAAAAATTTATTGGTTTAGAAGGAGAAGGCATGCATACTTTCACACACAGAAGCACGTAAGGCTTCCCCAGACATCAGATAGCATTAATGATGGTTTGATGAGTCACGGTAAGTGAATCAGAAATTTATTGATCCAATTTCTTCTGTAATACACAAGGATTTGGAAAATTCAAGGAAGAACATTATTTAAAGACATCAAGTTTAAAAAATAGAAAGCAAAATTCTCACAAAACACAGTACAATGATTCTACTCCCCCCATTCCAAGTGGGGAATGTCTATAACATGGATGATTGATACACTTCTTTTAAATGTAGTTTAATATGAAAATAGTTGTTCCTGGGTTATTAATCCTGCACTTCAGTCCCTGTTTCCATAAAATGAGGTGATAAAACTAATTATAGTGAATAATTATTCCAGATTTAGCATGGGTCAGGTATTATTCTTGGTGCTTTACAGAAATTACCACTTCTGTCTCACAAAATCTAACAAAGTAAGCTGTTACCAACAACTAACAGATTAGACTGCTGAAGTAATAGAGATTACAAAATTTGTTTTAGGTCAAATAGCTAGTAAATAAAAACTAAGGATCTAGACCCTAGCCATTTACCTCTGATTCAATATACTTTAAATTCCCGGAACTAGGTATCCTGTAAGGTCCTTTTTAGTCTGATATTCTTGGATTAACTGACTACCACTTCTATGAGGCTATTGCAACTTAGAAATACCAGGTCTCTACCCTTATAGGACTCACTGAAGGGATACAAAACACTTTAAATTTAACTGCTAATTAATATAAACAAGCCAAGGTGAAGTATGCTGGGACCTACAGGGTACATGTCATAAAGGAGGGTGGGTCTGAGAAGTTGGAACTGAAGTCTGAGCTGTGTTTTCGATATTCTCCCAGAATCAGCATGGTTAGAGCTGGGGAGATTGCTGTGCCCTGCTGTCTCAGAGGGTCAAGCAAGGGAAGGTTCCATGTCCTTCTGACGTATCCTTTTCCCATGCTCTGTAATTAGGCTCATTTTCAGTGACTCCATGGTTGAATTTTGGTACCTTAGCATATATGTTATAAAGGAATAAATATGTATCAAATCCTTATTTGGCTTTGATTAGCAATAAGAGGAGTAAAGAAATGAAAAGATAGTAGAAACTTAGAGAAAATGACCCAAACTAAGAGACTGTTAATTATATTCAAATACAGTCATAAATAAGATGTTTATTGCACTTTAACTATGTTGGTAATATTTATATACTATTTCTTAACTTTAATAATATTGATAATTCTGTTTCTCAAAGCATGGATATTTATAATAAAATACACAAAAAGAGAAGAATAAAATACTGAGCAGAACTGTGATCATAATAATGCAAAACAAGTAAAATGGGTCAAGTACAGGAAAAGACTGGAAAGAAATTAACCAAAATATTAATACTGCTTGTTACCACACAGCAAAATCATCCTCTGTTTTTTCAAGTATTTTAATTTCTGAAATTTCACAGAGTGAGCATGTCTTTTTCATTATCATGAAATAGAAACTCAGTTTAAATGTTTATAAATAAATGTGAAACACCCAGAGTTTCAGAAAAAGTTTTACTAATATACACAATCCCTATGAATGACTGAATGATGGCATTACATACAGCAGAAGAAATGTATAAGATGGCAGTGAGAA
>NW_008351881.1:128062-133963 GCF_000622305.1 Nannospalax galili | reverse complement strand
GAAATACCCAGAGTTTCAGCAAAATCTTTACTAATAGGCATGGTCCCTATGAATGCCCGAATGATAGCATTACATACAGCAGAAGAAATGTATAAGATGGCAGCGAGAAAAAATATTCCTAAAGAATAGCACAGTATGAATCAGATGCTGCAGTTTCATAGATTTGCTATTCACCAGCTCTGTACCCTTGAAAAATCATTTAACCTCTCCGAGCTTCAATTTCTTCATCAGAAAAGTAGAGATAATAATATTTGCCCTGTACACCATGGAGAGTTGTCAAGAAGGTGAAATGTGTACAAAAATGCTTTGGATAGTTGAAAGTAACATATAATAGACCTGATTCTCATTAAAGAGTGATGGTTAACTATTTCAGTCTCCAAGAATCATAAAAGAATATAGGAATTTCTGGGGCTGGAAAGGTGGCTCAGTGGTTAAGAACACTGACTTCTTGGAGAAGACTGAGTTTTGAATCCCAGCACCCACATGGCAGCTAACAACTGTCTGTAACTCCAGTTCCAGGGGATCTGACAGCCTCTTCTGTCCTCCGCGAGCATTGTATGACATGGGTGCACTTACCTACATGCAGGCAATACACGCATACACATAAAATAAAAATGAATAAAATATTTTAAAAAAAGAACATAGGAATTTCTAAGTTACATGTACCTTAACATTTACTATTATTTTCAAGTTGCTTGGATCAAGTTACTGGATCATTTTTACCCTCCAATTCTGTAAATGAAGTCCAGAATTTACCAAGTCTAGTATAATTGGTGATGCATGGAGGAGTGAAGATCACATGTTGAATATGAAGACTTTAAGACCTCCAAGGAAAATACATAGGGCATCTTCAGAGGCAGAACCTGCTACATAAGACAGGATGCCAGGAAAACAGGTTCACCCGGGAGCCAATGCCCTCTTCTTTGTTCTGCGCAATCCTACTTTGAACCTCCTTGGAAGCAAACCATCACCATGGATTATGGCGAGTGCTATGGTCTCAACACAAGAGCCTTAGGAATATGCGGAGGATGTGACTGACCGGAAGCTGAGGAAGGCTGCCTGGAGTGGATCATTCTCAAACTGGATTCTGTACAACGGTCTAAGGACAGTGAAAGCCATGGTCTTTGTGAAATCACCTGAGATTCTGTGCTGGAGCAGGAGGTTAATTAGAGAGAGAGAGGGAGAAGCAGCCAGAAGACCTCGTGGCAAAATACCAGGAGCCTTGTATGCCTTTTCAAATATCTGAGCTTAGTCTAGTCATGATAACAGCACAAATGCATCACAATTATGGAATTATGCAATTACATTCAGGTTTTAGAAAGAACAGTGGAAGCCAGACAGTTAATGGGAGAGATGTGAATTTGTTGGGGTTGGGAGTAGGAGACAGATGTTGGGAGGGGCTGATTAAACCTGAGGCATTATCAGAACAGACTCAAGAACAAAGTGGATGGAGCGTTTAAAAGACAATTAGAAGAAAATAGACTGGGTCAGTTTAATAAATCAGTGGTACATGCCAGGCACCAGGTGATTTCTTTTTCATTGGTTATTTTCTTTTATCCCTAAACCATTATGAGGCAGATGTCATGTTGTTGGCTATTTTATAGAAAAGAAAATCATTAGGGATTTTATGTGACTTGACAGAGATCAGGAGCTCCTGGAGGTGGCATATAAATCCCAGGCATGAGATGACCGCTTACAGAGTGCTCTAAGTAACCCCCACCCCCATGGTCCCAGGTTGGGATGGTGGTGGCAGAAAAAGAATGCAAGAGGGGACAAATGAGGAATGCATTTAAAGAGACTGTTAACATAATCAAATGTAAGCTGCTAAAAACCAGATTGCTGGATAGATATACCAAGAGATAAAAGAAAATACTAATTTAGCATCCGAAAAGGATATCTGAGTTGGAGATAAATATTCAGTGAATTTATTGGGAATTCAGACTGTTATTAAAAGAAAATGCCTATAAACAAACAGCTATATGATTGAGAAAACTTGTGTGGAGGAAAGAGGAAGGGAGGGAGGGAGAGAGAAGGGGAGAAAGGGAGAGAGATGGAAGAAGGGAAGGAGGAAGGAGAAAGGAGGAGGGAGAGAGATGGGGAGAGAGGGAGAGATGGAGGGAGGGAAGGAGGTAGTAAGAGAGGGATGGAGAATGGATGGATGGGTAGATGGATGGATGGAGGATGGAGGAGGGAGGTACGAAATCAATGGTGGTGCCACATCATCAGCCTAAGAGAAGAACCACAGACCAGAATGGTCCTGTCAAGCTACACAGAGGGTGAGTTGGACCCAAGGAATGTATTTTCTTCTTTTGAATTGAAAACTGGTCTAATGAAGTGCAGGCTCCAATGTGAGCAGGCCTGTGCAGTAAAAAGCTGGCAAAGAGAATGACTTCTGTGCTTACAGTGGCTTCTAAAACCTGGAAATATTTGTTGTAATCTATTGTTTTTCCTACACAAAAGATCACTGTGGTGTGATTTGAGCTTGTGTTTGATGAGTTAATGAAGAAATCTGGTGTTTATTCAGAGATGCTGCTAAAGCCACATCTTGACTTACTGACTCCTGGAGTTCCACAGAGCCAATTCCACACCATCACTGCATAAGAATACACCACTCTGAGAGCACTCACCCCCACCCCAGTTCCTTTCTAGATGCAGCACAAAACTGTATAATTTCTAAACGGAAGCAAGGCAAGCAGCCCTTGTTCATGTGGATGGAGTGACTGAAACTCTGTGTACTATTTGTGGGTAGTATTTGCTAACGTGAAGGCTGTTAATCCTTTTAGAATTTTAACAAAGCCAACACGCCTCTCCATCAATTTCATGTGAGAAAGGTTAGTGAGGGCGCTTTCCACAAACCTCAGTTTTCTAATAGAGTTCTTTAACTTAGATGGGCTTTTGACCAGGTAATTTAATTGTCTCTGTTATTGATGGCTACAGAGGCTGTAAATAAAGTCTGGAAATTAGGCTTGTGAGGTTGACTTTAGAAGCAGCATTTTGGATGACTCTCTGAGTGGCAAAATTTCCTTCTGCATTGTGATATGTATACTTTATCAGAATCATCATGAGGTGGAAAAAAATGTTTACTATGGCAAAGCATGAGGCATCAGACTGATTTCCCATGCCCCCTCTCAATATCTGGGGCTGGCTGGCTCCAGGACTGTTTTGCCAGGGGAAAAGACAGACAGGTTAGCCAATTAAAATTCCCAGTTTTCTGTGTCCTTCCAGTCTGTCTGACTCATGCCTCTCCTAAAGGAGGTTGCTGGTGGGCAAGAAGTATTCTGGAGGGAAACTGCCTTTTCAGACTTTGGGTTTAAATGGAGCATCCATAAGGGAGAAAGGACTCCACTCATCTTTGAAGACTGGAAGATCCAGAAACTGTTTCTGGACTAAGATAAACTTAGGAGAAAATAGCTAAGCCAAACCCAAGAGAAGAAGCAGGCAGCCCAAATCCAATATTTTTGCATTTCCTGAGGCATGTTTGCTTTCTTGTTCGTTGGTCTGTACATTCTTAGAGGCAGTGGAAAGTAGCACAGTGTACTCCTAACCCTACATTGTTCAAGTCCTGTTTGTTTTCCTTCCTTCTCTCCTTCCCTTTTTCCTGTCCTGATGTTCTTTCAGTTTCCTGCCTTGCCAGTAAATAGGCAGTCATTTATGCACATTGTAAAATATGAATTATGTGGGGTTGTTTAGTTTGTTGATCTGAGACAGGCTCTCTAGCCCAGACTGTTCTCCAACTCCTTGTGTAGCCGAGGATGACCTTTAACTTCTGATCCTAACGCTTTTACCTCGTGAAAGCTAGGATTGCACTCTATATACATGCCACCACACCCAGTTTATGTGGTACTGGGGATCAAATTTGTGCATGTGAGGCAAGCATTCCATCAACTGAGTGACATCTCCAGTGTGAATTATGTATAGTTTAATAGATGTAAGCAGAATTGTGACCTGAATTTTGTTACTAACTTGAATCAGTTCTATTTTGTTAGTTCAATAGATGTACATGTGTAAATTCTGAATGCTTCTTTGAATTCCCAAGGGTACCCTCCAAGTTTTACTTAGATCACCCCTCCACCAAATGACCATTTTACCTCCTACATCCCATTCGGAAGTGCTACACATTCAGGTGCTTGCGTGTGTGCTAGCCTGCCTTCCCTCTTCCATACAGTCAAGAGGCACACTGCTTATTCATGAGATGTGTTCTGGAGTATGTAGCTCATGGTGGCTGGCCTGATATCCTGCAGTGCTTTAACATGCTGCACCGCCAGCAACACAGGGAAGACCCCTGTTCCATGCCAGGACAAGGTCAATGAACCTGACTTCACATGAATATTTTGCATGGCTGTTGGGTTTTCTCTCGTGAATGAGTTTTTTACATCTTCTCAACAGTTTTCTCTCTGATTCTTCTCTTCCTCTCATTGGTTTTTAAAGAGATTTAAAAAATGTATATGTAATTTCTTAGAAAATTTTGATATTACAAATAATGTATTCATATCTGTTACTTGCATATGTGTTTTATCCCCGATTTCAATCCTCAAACAGAACATTTTCAGTTATGTTGAGAAACAGATCATTCTTTTGCTTGTAAAGTCACCCTACCCTGCCTTCTATGAACCTTTACTTCACATTTAAGGTTTCAATTATACACACACACACACACACACACACACACACACACACACATGAGAGAAGGGGAAATTGGGGGTACTTAAGCTGGGGAGGGAGGAGGAAGGAGAGACAGAGACAGAGACAGAGAGAGAGAGTTTTTGTTTCTCATGAAGTGTATTTTTTTCCAGAAACCTACGTGCATCTCCGTGCATAGTGAATTGACATTTTTGCTATCAAGGTTTTGTACTGTATTTTGGTAATTGATAGACTTGGTTTCTAATTTGCTTTAACTTAATTTATAAACTTTAAAAAAATGTTGCTTCTATTTTGAATGGTGTGTGATTTCATTTTGTTTTATTTCATTTTGGTTTTGTTTAGTTTTGAGACAGGATCTCACTATGTAGCCCTGGCTCACCTGGAACTCACAGAGATCTGCCTGCTTCTGCCTCCCAAATACTGAGATTAAAGGTATGTACCAACATGCCCAACCTATATTTTCTGTTTTCTTGATTTGGTTGTTAGTTAGTTCTCATTGGGTTTAGGTTTATATTACAAAAATGTGTTCAACACATCTTCATAAAAGTGCCAGTATTCTCTATCTGGTGGATATCTCAGCTCTGATATCTGAACAAAGTTGAGACTTTCAAACCTGTGTCTAGATTGGGATATACAGCAGAAATGTTCATATTATTAGGAAGACTGTAGCTTTTTCTAGGAGAGCCCAGCACACTTTGTGAACATCACACCTGAGAATCCCTTACATTTCTGGGAGATCATGAAGGTGACAAAGATACTGTCTTTTTAAAAATTTTATTTATTATTTTTATTTTAGGTGTATGTGTGTATTGCCTGTATGTAGGTAAGTGCACCCGTGTTGCACAATACCTGCAAAGGTCAGAAGAGGCTGTTGGATCCCCTGAGACTGGAGTTATGGACAGTTGTTAGCTGCCATGTGGGTGCTGGGATTCAAACCCTGGTCTTCTGCAAAAACAACCAGTGTTCTTAACTGCTGAGCCATCCCTCCATCCTCTGCTGTTTTTATAGTAGATGGAATCCCACTGAAATGGGACAACAGCCTGTGGAAAACAGATGATGCAGAGACTCGAAAATTCAGTGCCTTGCCACAATGGGAGGAAGATCATCCCATACCTACCCCCCCCCCCCCCCAAGGCTCAGGGACTTTTGAGGAATGGGTTGGCAGAAAGAATGTAAGAGTCCAACAGAGGAAGGGATGGTATGTTACCTGGAAGCGTCCTCCAACTACTGTGGCAGCAAGCTATAGTCAAACCTCCTTTG
>NW_008351881.1:117008-127888 GCF_000622305.1 Nannospalax galili | reverse complement strand
ACTAAAAATATTAAATTAACATCAAAATATTTTTTTCAGGCCAAAATATTCTCTCTTTAATCTACAACATGGTTCCTGGTACTAAAATATGTAAACTCTCTCTCTCTCTCTCTCTCTCTCTCTCTCTCTCTCTCCCTATCTCTCTGCTGGTGAGGGGAATATATCCTTTTTTTCTTTAATTCTGTCTGATGGACCTTTTCAGTCATTTTTTCAGTCATTATTTTATAAGCCCCAGTGTACCACTTGAAATGCCAGAGTGTAAAACACCAGCCATTGCTTGCTTCTCAAGAGCAGTGACTGCAGGAGAACCTTTTACTTCTCTTTTCCCAGCAACCTGCTATTTCACCGAGCGTAAGTGCTATTTTACTCTGTGGGGAAGAATGAAAGGTTTTTACTTCTGGTGCCTATTTCCCCCCTTCATCTCCTTCTTCTCTTCCTTCGCCTTCCTCCTCCCACTCCCCATCTACTTCTATCCCCACCTTCATCTCTCCTCCTTGTTTTTAAGAAGAATATGAAAATGAGAAAATATAGGGAAAAATTATCAAAGTCTAAGCACACATATTGCCATTTTATTTTATTGATCACATCAAAGGAGATTGAAGATATGAAAGGAAAATGCATCTTCAAATTTTGTCCAAGTAAAATCGGAAATAAATTTAAATAATACATAAATAAAATGCATTTGTTTTAATTTTATGAATTAAATCAAGATATAGACCTGGAATGAATTTCAGTAAGAAAATTTCGCAGGTTCCTTTGCTATATTTTCTCTATAAGATGAAGACAAATGCTCATAAAAGAATATGGCAAATGTGACATGTATGTCATGCCCCTCCCTACAAAGCTCAGGGACCATCTTAGAAGAGGGAGGAGAAGATTCTCAGAGCGGAGTTTGGGAGAACCAGAGTGAAACGGTGCCTTCCAGACATGACAGGACTGTGCACTGAATTCACAGCAGCTATGTTTTCTGCACAAGATCTACACAAGATCAAATCTGCCAATACTCTAGCATAGGTAGGGGAGAAGCTCATGACCCTCCACCCCTAACTGAGGAGCTAATGACAGTTGATGGCTTTTGGGGAAGGAAGAGTCAGTTTTCTTTAAAGACATGGCCTCTGGTACATTGACCATACACATGAGTATATGGGCAGCAGAAATTGGACTTGGTGGATTAAAAAGAAAGAGGACGTGGAGTTAGGGGGCAGTCTGGGAGGAGTCAGGGAAAGAGTGGTGGCTAGATATGAAAGAAATTTATTGTATGAGTGCATGCAATTTTCAAGGAATTAATAGAAATGTTATTTTTTAAAATAAAGAGATCTGAATTTTCAAACTTTTTATAGAAAAATCTAACTATTAAGTTAATTCTTCCCCATGAAAGGGTCATATCAAATTGTTACATGCATATTTACTTGTGTATATTTTCTGGTCTTATAAAATTTAGCTTTGCTTCATTGATGAGAATTGACAGATGAGGTAATGTTCTCTTTAGCACTTGTTCTATGTTCCATGAACCTTAGGTATAGAAATTGCACTGTAGATGTACCACTTAGGCTTGGGCAATTCACAGATAATCTCTGTGTATGACCAGTTGTGGAACTCTGTAATAATCTCTGTCTATTGCAAAAGAAATTTCTTTGTTGAGTGACAAGATTTCCTATATTCAATTCCACCCACCCAGGGCTCAGGGACCACTGAGGAAGAGTGGGTGGAAAAATTGTAAGAGCCAGGGAGAAGGCACATGAGTATATGGAAATAGGCTCCTACAGGCTCCTAGGAACCTGCTCAAATGAACCTACAGCCATGGTATCAGCATGTACAAGACCCATATAAACTCAAGGAGACAAAAGCCCAGCATAGAACTGTGGAAATAGACACCAGGCCCCAAGGTCAGTTGAAGAACTATTGGCAGCTAATAACTGCTGGGTGAGGAAGAGCTGATCTTCTAAAAAGAAGGGACTCTAGATACTCTGACTAGACCTCAGTGGATGAACTTGCACTGAGGGACATCTGGGTATAATAACTTGACATGCTAGGCCTTAATACAAATGACAGAATGCATGAATTCCAGTGTGTGGGGGCCTATGGGAGGTGCCAATGGGGAAGGGGGTATAAAGATGATTAAGATGTTCCATATGAAGCACACAAATATTCAATAAAAATTTAAAAAACATTAGCTTTGCATGTAACTCTAATTGTAAACAAAGTACAAGAGAAGGTTTCTAAAATACATAAAGAATTAGAGAATGATTCTGTCTTTTGCTCTTACCAGCTGCTCATGCCCAGTGAGGACTGAATCCTGTGCAGGAGGAGCATATGGACATTCAGCCCAATTCTGCAAAGTTTCAGTGCACTCTGGATTAAAGTTATAATGAACGCAGCAGATGTGAAGGCAGCACTTGAGGAATCCAAGTGAACTAAGGAGATAAAGATACGTATCTTTCCATCTCAGGTACTGAAGTGAGTCTGTACCCTCTGGATGGATTATAGAACTCAAAACAAGAAAGCCAACACCATCAAATCATAAATTAGAAAGGCATCAAATGAGAAAATTGCTCAGATACATTTTAGTATCTTTATAGGTCAGGGTTCAACTACAGAAAGATTTAATCTATAGAATTAGTTGCTTAAAAATATGGAAACTTTTGAGTCATCTCTAGGGAGATGTTCCAAGATTCCAGCTCTTACCAAACGTTGACTACATAAGGACTGTAGGGAAAGATCAGAAAATTGAGGGCCTAGGAAGCAATTGCTTTCATTGTAAACTCTGAAATACATTCCTGCGCCCATCTGAGAATAAGGAAGCTTCTGCTCCACTGTCTGGCTCTAGATTTATCCGGACCGTAATGCATCTCAACCCAATGGATATCCTATCGAACTTCTGCAGAACAGTGGACCTGGAATAAGACCCTTGCTTTTGCTAATTCTGAAAAGCCAAATGCTTTCACTTCTCTGCTCACCGTCTTAGGTCACCCATTGTACATTTTCCTGTTGGCTCTCATAGGGGAGCTTCTATGTTGTGGGAGTGGATTGCATGGACAACCCTGGCTATGAGACAGCTGAGCAACAAGGCATGACACAAAGGACTCAGAACAGAGTTGAACGAACCAATAGCTATCATGTACTGCAGAACGCATCTCAGAAAAATTATTGCTACTCTTTATTTTATATGTATTATTTTATTTTATAAAAAATATTTTATTTATTATTTTTATTTTATGTGTATGAGTGTATTGTCTACATGTATGTGAGTATACCCATGCCATGCAACGCCACGGAGGACAGAAGAGGGCTTCAGCTTCCCTTGGAACTGGAGTTAAGGACGGTTCGTGGCCACCATGTGGGTGCTGGGAATCGAACCCCGGTCCTCTGCAAGAACAGTCAGGACTCTTAACTGCTGAGCCATCTCTCCAGCCCCCGTTTTATATGTATTACTTTAGATGAGGTTAAATATTTTCCAAAAGCTTCCACAGATTCACTTGGAACCTTAGTCTAATTCTCTTTTTTCCCTCAAGTCCTCAGGAAACTCAAGTTTCCCCTATCATGAGAGTTTTTAGAGAACTGTTAGAGGGCAAGTATTTGATTATTATTATTACTTTATGGTACTAAAGATTAAACTCAGGGCCTCCTAATGCTAGGTGAACACCGTCCCACTGAGCTATAACAGCCAACTAGTTTTGATCTTTTAGTCAAACTAAGCTGTCCAGGCTGGCTGGTCTTAAACACACTATCCTCCTTAACTTATAGGTGTGCACTGCCATGGCCAGCTAAGAATTATTTTCATTGGGTTAGAGTGTCACACCTCTAGACAGGAGTGCCTACCAGCACTGCCTTTGTGCTTTCTTTAATTGAAGCTATATTGAATAGGACATTTCTCCTTATCAGAGTTATTCAGGTCTTTCAAAACATAATTTTGAAAATAAAAAGTGAAGGTTATTTATAGAAAAATATGGAGAACACCAACCCAAAGATTTAGATACATGGCTAGGAATAAGAGGTTGAATGTCACCTCTGTGGAATCTGCCTAGCAGGGTTGGAGGACACCAGGGGCAGCATTGTACAGCTCCCAGGGTGACCTATGTAAAAAGCTGATTGCAAACTGAGATGAAAAACACATGCGCACTGGCATTGAAAAACTTATCCCATAGTCACAGAGGAGAATTTGCTTCTCGAAATAACAAGAATAAAGCTCATCAGCCCCTCACTACTCTGCTCTGTATCAACTTCCCTTTGTGATTCAGTGTTTCATTTGAAACATCTCAAAACATTCTGCCTCCTTAGAGAGTGATGCATGCACAGGTAACCTTAACGCACATGCTTGGGTGAATCTTGACATGTCATCACACTATCCCATTTCACAGAACACAAAGGGAACTTCTGTACCTGTCACGCTACCGTCACTATTCCTTAAAGAAGCAGAAGACACAGAAGTTTCTGTTCTCATCTGATAAAGAAACAAGACCCAGAGTTTTAGAACTAGTTAAAGGTCACACAACTCATAAATGACAGAACATGGAAAAGAATCAAATGTTTTAAATCTTAGATGTGTGCTTTTTCAATGCAATAACTCTGTTGATAAACATCATTTGGAGGGGGGAAGAGCAGCATCTCCCCGCCCCCCATATTTCAAAGTTTACTTTAGACAAAAGTGTTATTATGACTGCAATAGATTGAATTAACTAAGCTGCCTTGTCAAAAAGAAGGGGAGTTTTGAAGTCTGAATTTAACTTGCAGTGGCGAGGAATACCCCAAAGCTGTGTTTTTGTCAGAAAACAAGTTTTTATAAAAACACCAATGTGAAAGCAGTGGACGATACGGTCAATGCAATTACATGACCAGATGATTACAAGAGCGGATGCTAAAAATAAGCAAAGATCCAAGACTGATAATTGATATTGTGAAATCAGATCAAGAGTCCTCATGTTTTCTTTTCCACTTTTCAATGGATGACATTGACACAATCCAGGGAAATAAACTCCCAAGTTCTGGATTCCTTCACAGATGTTTCTCTGCCCATCACAAGCCACTTGCTAAACGCTGTGTTCCAGTACCAAGGCCGAAGTAGGATTCCAGGTGTTTCCACCCTCTCTGCTTCCTCCTGTGCTCAAAGATTCATGTGTACAGCTTGTTAGCTCCCATTTCTTTATCCATTCATCCACACTTTTAAGTCCTTACTAGGTAATAGGGACCACATGACTGTTAGCGGGAATGCTTAACAGCACTTCTGCAGGGGAAAAAATGTGACCCTGTGGGACTATGCTAGAGATGACTCTAGGAAGAGGTGTGAGGAAAGTGCAGAAGAGAACGCTAAGGCAAAGATGTCCCTGGGAACGCCGTGACAATTAGGAGAAAATTCTAACTGGATAAAGACAATATTTTCTTATGGTTACAATATGGGGATCTGTAAATACTGGAATTAACCCAAACGTCCTTGCACAGTTAGATAGGTAAACTTATTATGACAGAAGGACCAGCACTTAGTAAGAAAAATGCATGAGCTTCTGATCCTGCTACAGCATTTAGGACTCTCAGAGAATGACTGATCTTGGAAGAAAGAAGCCAGAGTCAAAAGGCTGCAGGTGGACTGGGAAGGAAGCTCAGTGGTAAAGTGCTTGCCTCACCCGTATAGAGTTCTGGGTTCAGCACTGAAATAGAAGTCTATAGGGCACATGATTCCAATCATATGAGATTTTTGAAAAAAACTATAAAGAAAAGGAAAGATCTGTGGTCACCAAGGGCTGAAGACAGGGCAAGCAGAACAGCAGTGTAGTTTTCTATAGCTTGAGTCTCGTGGGGGTTGTTACATGGTTGTGTATGTGTGCCAAAGCTTAGACCTATACACTAAAAAAGATAGCTTTTCCAGAATACAAATTGTGCTTCAAAACTGGTATTGGATTCAGGAGCTTGATTTGTTAGGTTCAGATCAAATGTCTCTTCTGTTATTCCTTGTTTCTGTACATGGAGCAGATTATTTGGCTTATTCAGGGTTATTGTAGAGTTCTTGCTTATAATACAGATATCATGGTAAGATGTAGCTCACTATGTTGTCATAAAACTTAAGTGAAGTAGTCTATGTGAATTGCCCAGCATAGTGCCTGACTTGGATTAACTTCCTGCAAAGAAGACTCGTGAGTTCAGGCAAGACCAGCACCTATTTCCTGCCTCTTTTGCCGTGCCAGATGTTCCTCCAGTATTCTTCCACAGCCATGGTTCATCCCTGAGCCCATGAACTCCTCAGGCTGGGATTGGCTGATGTGGGCCCACCACCACCCCAGCCTGCTACCTTTACCAGTCGTTGGTGCTCACAGGAACAGGCTCCACATCATCTCCACTGCCATACACTGTGCTTGTCAGCACCAGACAGAAGGGCTGACAGCACACAATTCAATCACTCACGACTTATTTATTCATGACGCCTGACGTTTTCTATTTATTCTTCATCCAAAATATCAATGATTATCATTTACAAACAAAAGTAAAAAGTGTAGGAAATATATGCAACCGCTTTTTGTAATTCATTTTCCAAGGCATACATTATTAAGTCCTGAAAACTTCTTTAAGCAGCATTATTTGGAAATGCAGAGAGTTAGTTTGGAGGTCAAAATAATTGAAATTACTTTCTTCCAATATCAGGGTAATGGTGAGGAACCATGGCACGGGTCCTCTAAAACAATGGACAGTGCCCAAGTTCTCTGCACGGTACACTGCTTCATTTTGAAAAGCATTATCATTTCTTTTTCCAACAGATTGCTTTTCTAATTATATTTTGCTTATGTCATTGCCATTACTTTGCATTTTCTGAGGACTCAACAAAGGACACCGAGGACAAGAGGCAGCAACATTACCTAGAGTTACACTGGATCTTCTAGAACTTAGAAAACCTGGTTCTCAATTCTCTTTCTTTAGCTTGTTCATTGATACCCAAACAGAAAAAGAAATGTGCTCATATCATAAGCCTAGGTTTATGTGAAAACACAAATGATTCTGGAGAAATAACATAGTCAACTTTATTGACTATTTATACATTAGTGACAGCAAATGTGACTCACAAGGTGATCATTTATGGATGCCCCTAAGGAGATGGAGAGCCACTCTTGAAAGAATTTTAATGGTGTAGAAGGAAGATGTTGAACTTACTAAACACATTTCTTACTTGCAGTTGTCAATACTTATAACTCTTGGGTCACAGAGTAGCCTGTCTCATATATTGAAATGTTTCTCAATATTTTTGCCATATAACTAAACAGTACTTCTGATCTTAGCTGCCAAAATAAACAATCAAACCCAGAGTAAGTTTTGGCTTACAACTAATTACGTAGTAACACCCGATACACACAACCTACTTGGGACTTTTCAGAGACCAAAATCAAACATGTGCGCACATGTGTACACACACTTAGAGATATCCAAACATACCCCATCTCGTTTATGAACTGAGCAAAGTTTAATTACACTCATTGCCTAGGTTGTTAGGTAATAAAAGACAAAAACACACAGGTGACGATGTGCTTTTAACATCTCACGTTTCAGTTTTATTTCAAACACGGATTGAAGTCCTTTCTCCTTAAAGAGATAGTTTCCTGGCAAAACTATTCACTCTACCCACAAAGAAACAGAGTATATTTCACATTCTCCTAATTCTGGATGGGCAGACTGACTTGTTGAGACGAAGAGTTTAGTGACAGTAGTTTTTGAAACTTCTAAGGTCAGACTTAAGAAGACTGACAGACCACGCCTCCTCTCTTGAAAGCACCCGACAATGCACAAGGACTAAGTTACCATATGAGAAACCTTGCTATGAGTGGCTGGTTTATGGAATACCCGATGAAGTGTCAAAACTACACATACATGTGTATGAACACAGGTGAGAGAATCTAATTAACCTAACATTGAGCATAAGAACAACTTAGTGGCTTCAGCAATTCATTATTGATCTTACAAGTTGAATGGATTTAGCTATGTTTAAAGTGACTTCGTATTTTGAGTGCATAACTGAAACATTTCCTTTTCCCACTGACTTCACAGGACTCTTTCAAAAAAGATTAAAAAGAAGAAAAGCAGAAAAAAGATATGTGCTAGTAATTAAGACTGCACACACATTGGTAAGCAATAATTTAAAAAAATTATTTATAACCATATAATTAGAAGAAGCATTTCATTACAACAGCATTGACACATTCATAACAATTTCCAGAGCTAAGATGCATCTCTTTCAAAATTGGCTGTAAATTTTTAGGTTTACAGTTGAATTAATACAGTTATACAATATTGTACTCAGTATAAACCCTATAAGACATAAAATTAAATTAGGTTTTAACCTTTAGAAAAGATCTCCATTTCATTATTAAAATATACAGTTTCATACAGAAAAATCCATTTTTAATGCAATTAAGGCTAAGATGTTTGCCCATGTGTTTCTAATCTCTATATATCTGATTCTTACTACTCACAGTCAGTTACTTTCTGAGCTCCTTGGCATCTGAGCATGGATATAAAGTTGTCAGGTAGATTTCAATGGTAATGTCTTTCACAATTTTATGCTTTGAAGAATTATTATTTTTTAATCATTATTTTTTTTATTCATAGGAAACGGTTTTTTTTTTAATTTTTTAATACCCATATGCATAGAAGAAACATTTCACTACAGCTTTGACATATTCAGTAACACACTCCAGAGCAAGGATACATTTCTTTCAGCAGTGACTGTAAATTTTTAGGTTCACAGTTCAATTAATACAGTTGTACATTTTTGAATGCAGTATAAACCCTGTAACATAAAATTGAATAAGTTTTTACCCTTTAAAGAAGATCTCCATTTCATTTTAAAATATACCATTTCCTACATTTTTAATGCTACTAATACTTAGATGTTTGCACATATGTTTTAAATCTCTATGTATCTGTCTGATTATTACTAGTCACAGTCAGTTACACTCAGATCCTTAGTACCTTAGTATTGATATAAAGTCATGAGGTAGATTTCACTGGTAATGTTTATCACCTCTAGTATTTAACATGAAGTAAATATTTATGCTTCCTCCTCAAAAATGTCTTTTCTTTTAATTTGTTGATTTTTATGTGTGTATATCATACAGAACATCTCACACAATCTTATTCCTCTATACACCCACTTCCCAAATGACATCTCCCCATAGCCTCCACTCTCCCACATACTGGAGCCCATATACTCTGTCATCCCTGTTACTGTCCACTGTGTTGTTGACAATCAACAGTGCTTATTTGTCTGCTGGATCTAGTCAGCCTATCTAGAGATCCTTGTTTTAAGAAGATTGACTGTTTCTCATCTAGCAGCAATCAGTTGTCAATATTCCTTTAGATAAGATTGGGGTCTGCTGTTCATTTTCCCAGTTCTTTGCTGGGTTACTGTCTGGGAGTCTCTTGCACCACCTTCGCCAATAACTCAAAGGAAGGTATCTCCTGTCTGGCATTGTTTCTTGTTATGTAACATTTAGTTATACATATGGACTCTTAAAAATTATATTGACTCCATTAATCTTTGGTTATACTTTCCTTTTGGGTGTGTAAGGCCACACAGTTGTCCCAGATAAGACAATTTATTTTTACTCTTAAGGTCGTATGAGGGTCTGTTCCTCTGTTTATTTTTACTCTTAAGGTCATTTGAGGATCTGTTCCTCAGGGGTCACAACGGCTTGGTTGGAGCCCCTGGCTCCTTTCTTTCACCAGTTCCATCTATGTGACGATAAGTCAAAGGTCCTGTACAACCATGGCTGGCTTTGCTTGGAAGCATGGAGGAAATGATTCCTCTGTGTTGACCCTCCTCTTTGTAGACTGGACACTGGTTGAGGTCCATCTGGTGGGGTCTCCACAGCCTCCTTGGTCAAGAAGACAGGTGACTCATCATAGTTACAGGACATTTTGAGAGATGCTCATATTATGGCTGTTAAACATCCAAGAAGGTTAATTCCACCAGTCTGGTACTTTTATTTACCATATGCCATGTAGATAGAGCTTGGGCAAAGACCAAATGCTCTCAGATAAACCTTGCCTAGGCATATATTACATTTTTTGATCTGGTTGTATATATAATTTGTCAGTCAGTTGTTGGCCTAATATGGTTCCCTCTGGTTTTCTAAAACTAGCTAGGCATTGTTTATCTCTCACATTGTCTAACCCTTGCACCATGGTTCACCCTTCCACCGTGGTTTCCCCATTTAAGGTGCCCCTGTTTTTTCCCATTTCTACCTTAATAATACCCTTCTCCTATGGTCCCACCTCTCTTGACCTCCTTCTTTACCTTTATCCCCTAGGTTACTTGTATAACCTTCTCTCCTTCCTCCCTTTAAAATAACCCCGTTTTTATCCATATCTCCCTTGTTAATATGTGTTGTTTTCTACTGTTCTCTTTCAGATTCTTTCTTTTCTTTTACTTCCCTGGTTCCTCTTCATTGTCCTGGTTCCTGTAGCTATGTCTGGATACATATTCACTTATAAGTATTTGGTGTTAGGCTCCACATATGATGGAGAACATACGCCATTTATTTTTCTGAGTCTGTGTTACTTCACTTAGTATAAGAGTTTCTAGTTCCATACATTTACTTGCAAATTTCATGATTTCATCTTTCTTTACTGTTGAGGAAAATTCCATCGTATAAAAGAACTGCATTTTCATTATCCACTCGTCAGTTGAGGGACACTTAGGTTGCTTCCATCTCTTAGCTATTGTGAAAAGAGAAGCAACAAACATGGATGTACAAGTGTATCTGCAATAAGATGAGTTCTTTGGGTATATGCCAAGGAGTGGTATAACTGGGTCAAATGTTAAGTTCATTTGTAGTTTTTAAAGAGGTCTCCACACTACTTTCCATAGGGGTTGAACAAGTTTGCAATCCCACCAGCAGTGG
>NW_008351881.1:115970-116658 GCF_000622305.1 Nannospalax galili | reverse complement strand
TGCATCTTTTGATGTACAGAAGCTTTTTAGTTTAATGAGGTCCCATTTGTTTACTCTTGCCCTTGTTTCCTGAGCAATTGGTGTCCGGTTTAGAAAATCCTTTCCTATACCTATATCTTGTAGGTTATTGCTAATGTTTTCTTCTAACAGTTTCAGAGTTTCAGGCTTCACATTGAGGTCTTTGATCCACTTGGAGTTGACTTTTGTGCAAGGTGAAAGATAGGGGTTTAATTTCATTCTGGATCTCTGTAGAGATCCAGTTTTGCCAGCACCATTTGCTGCACATGCTGTCTTTCTTCCAGTGAATGTTCTTGGCTCCTTTGTCAAATATCAGGTGGCTGAAATTGAATGTACTCCTATTTGGGTCTTCAATTTTGTTTCGTTGATCTATGGGTCGATTTTTCTGCCAGGACCATGTTGTTTTTATGACTATAGCTCTGTAATACAGTTTACTATCTGGTATAGTAATCTCCCCAGCATTGCTCTTAGTGCTCAGGATTGCTTTGGCTATCTGAATTGCTTTGGCTATCCGAGGTCTTTTGTGCTTCCATATGAATCTTAGGATTCATTTTTCCAATTCTGTGAAAAATATCATAGGGGTTTTGATTGGCATTGCATTGTATCTATAAATAACTTTTGGTAGGATGGTCATTTTCACAATATTAATTCTTCCAATCCATGAGCATGG
>NW_008351881.1:114173-115686 GCF_000622305.1 Nannospalax galili | reverse complement strand
TAATTTGATCTCTTCTTTTCCAATTATTACTCCTTTAATTTCTTTCTCTTTGTCTTATTGATCTTGCAAAAGTTTCAAGCACTGTGTTAAAGAGGAATGGAGATAGCCTTGTATGGTTCCTGAATTCAATGGGACTGCTTTCAGTTTTTCTCCATTTAGGATGATTTTGGCTGTAGGTTTGTTATATTTGGCTTTAATAATGTTGAGATATGTTCCATCCATTCCAATTTCCTCTAGGACTTTGAACATAAATGCATATTAAATTTTGTCAAAGGCCTTCTCTGCATCTATTGAGATGACCATGTGGTTCTTTTCTTTGAGCCCATTTATATGATTTATGATGTTTATTGACTTATGTATATTGAACCATCCCTGCATCTCTGGAATAAAGCTAACTTGATCATGGTGGATGATATTTTTGATGTGTGTCTCTATCCGGTTTGCAAGTACTTTGTTGAGAATTTTTTCCATCTATGTTCATTAAAGATATGGGTATATAGTTTTCTTTTTTGGTTGTACGTTGCCTGGCTTTGGTATTAGAGTGATGCTGGCTTCTTAGAAGGAATTTGGAAGTTCTCCCTCCATTTCTTTTTTTAATAACTTAAGTAGTATTGGATGTAGATCCTTTTTAAATGTCTGGTACAATTCTGTTGTAAATCCATCTGGTCCTGGGCTTTTTTTTCCCTTGGCGTTTTGTATTACTGTTTCAATTTCTTTTTGGGTTATGGGTCTGTTTAAGCTGTTAATCTCTTCTTGGTTTAGTTTTGGTGGTTCCCATGCCTTTAGCTATGCATCCATTTCTTTTAGGTTTTCGAATTTGGTAGCATATAGGTTTTTAAAGTATTCCCTTATAATGTTCTGTATCTTCCTGGTGTCTGTTTGATGTGTCCCCTTTCATCACTATTTTCTTGATCTGGAGGTGCTCTTTCTATCTTTTGGTTAACTGGGCTAGCAGTCTGTCAATCTTGTTTATCTTTTCAAAGAACCAGCTCTTGGATTTGTTAATTCTTTGTATTGTTTTCTTTGATTCAATTTCATTGATTTCTGCTCTGATTTTTGTTATTTCTTCTTGTCTGCAGGGTTTGGGTTTTGTTTGCTGTTGCTTTTCAAGTGTGTTGAGTTGCACTGTTAAGTCATTTATTTGTGTTCTTTCCGATTTTTTGATGTAGGCACTTAGAGCTATAAATTTCCCTCTAAGAACCACTTTCAGCATGTCCCAGAGGTTCCTTTTCGTTTAGTTCCAGGAATACTTTTATTTATTTCTTAATTTCTCTTTTGACTCATTCATCATTCAGGACTGTGTTGTTTAATCTCCATGTGTTCATGTGGTTACTGGGGATTCATCCACTGTTGATTTTAAGGGTTACTGCATTGTGGTCTGATAGAATGGATGGAATTATTTCAATCTTTTTGTATTTGTTGAGGTTTGTTTTGTGCCCAAGTACGTGGTTGATTTTGGAGAAAGTTCCACAGGATACTAGAAAGTATATTCTTTGGTGCTTGGGTGGAATAT
>NW_008351881.1:64295-113576 GCF_000622305.1 Nannospalax galili | reverse complement strand
GGGTTTTCCTTTATATGTGACTTGTTGTTTCTCTTTTGCAGCTTTCAGTATTGTCTCTTTGTTCTGAATGTTTAGTGTTTTCACTATGATGTACTGTGGTGAGTTCCTTTTCTGGTCCTATTTGGTGTTTTATATGCTTCTTGTATTTGTATGGGCAAGTGTTTCTTTACTTTTGGGAAATTTTCTTCTATAATCCTGTTGAAGACCTGTTCCATACCATTTTCTTGATATTCTTCTCCTTCCTGTATGTCTATGATTCATAAGTTTGTTTTTTTATGGTATCACACAATTATTGCATATTCCACTCTTGTGATTTTTAAATTTTTTCATAGTCTTTGCTTGAGTGATCTAATTCATCTGTTTTATCTTCCAGTCTTGATATTCTGTTTTCCATTTCATTCATCCTATTGGTGAGTCTTTCTCCTGTCATTTCTAATTGGCTTACTGAGTGTTTCACTTCCTTCTTCATTTCAGCCTGATTTTTCTTCAATATTTCTAGCTCTTTTCTGAATTCATTTATTGTCTCTAGGGCGTTCTCATTGCGCTCCTCTAGAGGATTACTGGTATTTGGTGGGGATATGTTATTTTGGTTTTTTATGTTATTATTTTTTCTCTGTGACTTTGACATGTAAATTTCTTTCATAGTTTCTGATTCTTGTGTGAGACTCGAGCCTTCCTTTGTTGAGTTTAGATCTGCTTCTTTTTGTAAACTTTATGTGCCTTTTTGGTTTACTTGTTGGGCATGAAAAGCTGGTTGGTCTAGACTTCAGGTTCTCTCTTTTGATTTTACATTGGAGTGGCCTAATTGCTTCTGTCTTCAGGAGTTCTCTCAGAGGCCCAAGTGAGATGAGGCTCAGAGGATATCAGGCTTCCTCCTAAGGTATGGGTCCCTCCAGGAAAGATGTTGCCCTCAAGAATTTGGGGGCTGGGCTGGCCTGGGAGAAGGGCCAGGTTTAGATGCTGGTCTCAGGAAGCTGGTGGCTGTGCCACCCAGGGAAGTAAAGAGAGGTGAGGGCTAGACCAGGCCTAGAGGGTTTCTGAGGGGCCACAGGGAGGAATTGGGTTGGTCCTGATACAAAACCTCAGGAAGTAGTGGTGGCTCTGGGCCGAGAGGTTGACACCCGTGTCTGGGGTGCCAAGACAAGCAATGGACCTCTCCAGCTTGCAGGAGAGACTCGGCAGGGGAGCTGGGAGGGAGAAAAAGTCTGGGGGAGTCAAGGGTGCAGGACACGCTGGGCTTATCCAGGTAACGTGCTGGGAACAGGATACAGGAAGCTGTGAAGCCCAGGGAAATAAAGGGAGGTGAACAGCAATTATTTTTTACACCCAGGACCTAAGTGACTAAAATGGCTTAATCTTTGTTTTTATTAAACAATAATGATCAATAATTGTTATACTAAAATAATCTAATATCTATTATATGAGGGAGATTCCTTTTCTAGGTGGTATCTCATTTTTAGAATATAAACTGAGGGTAGTAATAAAACCAGAAATGAGTGTAATCATAAAGCCCATTCATCCATTCATTCATGTTGTGTTTTATTGTTTTGGATCCACATTTTAAAAAATTATGAGCTCAGTTGACAAATGTGAAAGAAAAAAAAATCAATAGAGTAACCGTGATTTATAACAGTGAAACATTCATGCTGTAAATATTTCATCAGCAAAATGTGGAAGCCATCAGAGTTTTCTCAGTCAGATATGATTACTTCATGAACGAACTGACATCCATTAATATTGGAATGATCACTAGGAACATGGGAATATCAGGAGGATTACAAAACAAATAGCAGTTTGGGGAAGCTTCCAAAGCTTGGAGAACAGTCCAGCAAAGGTGAACCAGTCCACTGTGCTAAGGGTAGCTAGAGAGAACTGGGTTTTCTGCTTCTCTTGCAAAGAAAGATGGATGGGAATTAAATTCCACAAATGGGGCAAATGCCACTTTCTCCAGGGATGTACCTCTGTCAGAAATTCTTCAGTGGGGGACCCATTCATTCACCAGTGTTGTCATGATGGGAGCCCATGTCCAATAGAATCTGATTGTCATGGAACTTACCTATTCACTTTGGGAACTCTGCAGAAATTAATATGTGAGGAGAAGGCGAAACTCATTTTGTGGACAAATAAGCTGAACACATTCAGCAGACTTATAGTCAAGTAATTAGTGATACAACCAATGACACAATAAACACCCATTGATTCCCAATAGAGCAGGAGGCAGCACAAAGCACAAGGTAAATTAGAAGCAAATCAAAAGAGAAGCACATTCGATAAAGAACTCAGGCAGAATGCTATCAGGGCCAGCTCAGCACTGAGGTTTCAAATGGCAAAGATGCGGGAGGCCCGAGGGACAGCTCTGTGCACCGTGCTCAATAGTTTGCAAAGGTGGCCTGTGGTGATGAGATTTCATCTCAAGCTATCGATTTCATTGAAGAAATCCAGAACTTTCCAAGAGTCATCAGGAAGGATGCAGAATGGGTCAGAAGTTAACGTAGCAGCAGGGCCACTCATTGCATCTGGCATGTTTCCTTCAGAGGAAATTAATCATGGATCTGCAGGCGGTCTTTATATGGCTCTGAATAACAAAGTCTACACAGGTGTTAACGCCTCCATTAGTGAACTTCTCAACCTGGAACTGAAAGCAATCTGCCTGCATTGACTTCAGATCAGCAAAGGCTGACGGGAAGAGCTGGAATGGACTCAGGCATGGAGAAAGGGACAGAGGATGCAGTAAGAAGTGGATCGCAGGAGAAGCATGTGGATGATGTATACCAGCTTGCCTGACTCTGTGTTGAATGGAACAGTTGATGTATAGAGTGCACACATGTGAGACATGCATAGCAGAGATTTTTTTAAGACCCCAGATTAAGCAAAAATATTCTTTTGTCTTTTTCTCCTTTAGCATGAGGGCAGAAAATACTTCACACACATATATGAGTATGTGCATACTCGTTTATAAACTCACTGTTGAGAAAATGTGCCCTATGTCATCTATTCCCTGTCCCCACTGCTGACAAGTGGCTGCTCAATGCATTTTTACTGGGTGAATGGCATAAATGCATATATGAATAAAGTTGTAGCAGTCTCCTGGAAATAAAGAGCAGACTTAAGTTTTAATATGTGTTTAGTTTAGTTTTCCTTATTTGATTAACCAATACATTCTCACATACTAGAATGAATTAATTTATAGTCAACATGGGTATAAATAAATAAATAATAAACAAGTAAAATAAACAAGTAATAAAACAAATGTCAAAGCAATAGGAAATAAAGAACTGGACAGAAAAGGATTTATATTCCTATGTCTGAAGTATCACCAACTGTCTGAGACATTGAGATTTTACCTTCTTTTTCTAAGTTTCCTCTGCATAAAAGATAAGAAGACAGGTAGTGGAGTCTGTCTTTCTTCAATATTTTTAGAAACAATATTCTATAATTCTATTACAAGGTGTATTTTCAGAGCTTATAAATAATTTCATGAGATTAGCCTGTGAGAACTTTTAGCTTGTGAGAACTAAGGAAAAATTCAGTACGAGAACAAGAAGATAATACTCTAAGTGGTCTACCTAACACCATTCCTTTATGAAGAGGTTATTAAAGTATTCAGGATTAATGTTGACAATTTTTTCTTAAATACGTATGGCTATTCCTATTAATTTACCTAGAAGCTGATCTTGGATTGTTCATCTGGCTGAAGAGAATTGAAAAGCTTCAGTGGTTTCTCTGTCTCTGTCTCTGTCTGTTTCTGTTTCTGTCTCCCCCCCCACTCTTTCTTTATCTTATCTTTTATGAACATATACTCTCATATGAGAGCACATGCATACAGGCGCACACATACACACACCACCACTACCACAATCACCACCACAAGAAAGGCCTCCAGAGCTCAAACTTCAAAGATTTAAAGAACTGAAAACACTACAGCCTCTGAGATGTTTGCATTTTGCTGCTAGTCAACAAGGCACAAGGGATGACTGATTTTCTTTCTTTCACAGTTTCTTCAGTTAGCCACAGGTTATCCTGGTTTTTCTTAAATACTACAGCAATTTATGAATTTAAAAATGGTATCTTCAAATCTGTTAAGAACGCTATACCTCTGTTATTCATATCCCAGTCTAGAATCATTCACAGGCAGTATGCTAATTATTGGAAGATAGCTTGAAGCTAAAGTGTTAAAATGGAGTAAATAAAAACATATCCTAATTCCTTTGGTTTTGCTCATTTCCCTCATCCTCACCCTTCCATAATTAATTGGCTGTAAAATGCCTCAAATTAGAAGTTTGGCTGAAAATAATGTGCAAACTAGCCTCTAAAATGAGACACTAGGAATTTAGAATATGCCGTTTTAGACATATGGCCTGTTGTAATATTTGGTTCACCTATCAAAAAGTAAAGATGTATGCTGTATTTTTTCCATTCATTAGTAAAATCCATTTAAGGCCTCCAGGAGGTAAATTATTTTTAGAATTAGTTTTTATTTTATTAGGTTGCCATGTGTCAGAACTGCGCTGAAGCAGTGGACCTTCACTGAGTTTGTTAATATCGATATTATCACTCTGTATTCTGTGCTGAGTGACACTGATAACCTTCTGAGATGGCAAAGATTCTTTTTAAATGGACCACACATTTAAAAAATAAATTATCTGGTCATTCTCCTTGTGGTCATGAAAAAGACAAATGGAATATCTGTGTCAGTTTTATATAATTCCACCATCATTTCCTAAGCCCCCACTTTGGGCTGGCTCCCTACTAGATGCTGAGACTGCACAAGAACTCTAAAAGTGGTTCAGACCTGTTTAGGCAATCAGTCTTTTCTGCCAAGCACTGTAGAAGCATCAAAATATTTTAGGTAGTTACACATTGTTTCTATAGTAAGGGGACTTAGTAAACATTATGAGAGATGAACAAATTATTCAATTGGCAGATCCCAACTGTCCTAGTTTCTTCTGTTGCTGTCATAAAATGTCTGACCAAAGAAACCAAGGAAAGGAAGGGTTTATTTGGCTGCCAATTATGTCATAGTCCATCATCGAAAGGAAGTCAAGGCAATGGGAACTTGAAGTAGCTAAGACACGTCCATGGTCAAGAGCAAAGGGAGAGAGAGTGCATATGTAAATGCCACCCAGCTCACCTTGCCACTCTTAGACAGTCCAGGACCAAACCTGGGGAACAGTTTATCCACACTCAGAGGGAGTCATATAACCTCAACTAACCCAATCAAGTGATTTCCTGTTCTGTAGGTCCCTCTTTGGTTAAATAATTGTGTCCTTTGCTATGTAGAGCTTTTTAGTTTCATGTGATTATATTTGTCAATTGATGGTCTAAAGGTCTGTCAATCTGGTTAATGTTTTCAAAGAATCAGCTTTTTGTTTTAGTTATTCTTTGTATTGTTGTTGTTATTTCTATTTCATTAATTTTAGCCCTGATTTGGATGATGTCTTCCATTTAATGTTTTGGGGTATGGTTTGTTCATGTTTCTCCAAGGTTTTCAGGTGCATCATTAAGTTATTAATATCCGAGGTCTCAAATTTTTGACAGCTATACATCTGATAGAAGGTTAGTATCTAAGCTATAAAAAGACCTAAACATCAAGAAAACAAAACAAATAAAAATTGGGCAAGTAATTAAACAGAACTTTCTCAAGAGATGAAATGCAAATGGATGAGAAATATTTTCTAGAAGGTTCAACATCCTTAGCCACCTGGGAAATTCAAATCACAGCTATTCTGAGTCTTCATCTTACCCAAGTTGGAATAGCTAGAATAAATAAAACCAGACAAAAATGACAACAAATGCTGGTGTGGACTTGGGGAAAGAGAAGCACCGAGTATGGTAACCAGACTCGAAAGGCAAACATCACATCTTTTCTCCCACATGTGGATACTATCTTTGACTCTTCAGCTATGTGTGTTTCATTTGGATGCCCAGAGAGGTCAGGAAACTAATAAGGGGCCACAGGGGTCCTTTCAATGAAGGGGAGATAGATTGTAGTGTATAAAGGAAGAGGAGGAATAGTGGAATAGCAAAGGTTAGATAGGGTGGGAGAGGAAGGACAAGGTAGAGTGGGAATAAGGGGGTAGCTAACACTAAAGACCTTGTAAAAGAGTTGTAGGAAGCCTCCTAAAATGTATACATCTATCAACATGTAAAATAGAATTTTTTAAACTTTTACAAAAACTATTGAGAATTTCATACATGCATACAAGGTGTTTTAATCAAATCCATGCCCACTCCCTCCCTTCCAATGCCTCCCATATCTCCCCATCACTTTTTTCTTTTTTTTTCCTTTTTTTTTAATAATGAGAAGACACTACAGAATAGCAAATAAAAAGCCCAATGCCATGAACGGGCTATCTCTTTGGGAGTTGTTGTCCAGGTGTCCATAGATTTCCCCAAACACTACTGTCTATTGCTATTGGTTTCCTTCCAGAACTTGATAAGACCCTGCTGCTGAACACAGTGCATGCTTGAGCCACAGAGCAAGGAGAAATCAATCTGGTACTGACTTCAGTGCTTCATCTCTAGCGATCGACTTTCCTAGTGCTGGAAGGTGCTATGACTCTGTCAGAAGACAATGGTAATCATCAATCTTACCCAGCTTTGAACCCTATGATCTTCAGTAACAACTGCCATGGCAAAATGTTTCCACTGGTGCAATAGTGCCACGAATATGGAAGGAGCCTAAACACTTTCTGAATGGATTATAAGGCAAACTCCACAAGATGGAACAGATACTTTGACATGATATCAGGGATAAAAACCTGTGGCTAGATAGGTCAAGAGACCTTACGGTAGAGCCTTGTGTTCTACAAAATGGACGTAGTATTGAACTGACTCCCAATGACCCTCAAATTAATGCTTTTCTCACTACCCATCAGAGAAGTTTCTTTTGACAGTAGATCGTGATTATCACAGAGACCCATAATATGTCAATGTGCAGAGAATAAAGAGACTGAAGAGTACTCAGCCCTAAATGGAACATCTATATTACATCCCCCACTCCTAAGGCTCAGGGTTTATTGTGGAAGAGGGGTGGAAAAACTGTAAGAGTTGAAAATGATGGATGATTACAATGAAACAGTGTTTTCTGGACACAACAGAAAAGTTGCACAAATGAACACAAAATGGTTGTGACTATATGTACAGGACCTGTGCACACTAAGTCAGACAAAAATCTCAACATGGAGCATGGAGGTAGATTCTAAGTCCTAGCTCTAGCTGAGCTGCTATTGGCAGATGATTGAGAGAGCTGTCTTTAAGGGTAGGGCTCTTTCTTCAAAGGATAACCCCTTCACAGATTAACTTCATTTTGGAGGATGGCCCCACATCCAATAGTATTTGAGCAACACATATTTGACTGGAAGTATATTAAAAAAATAGAGGACATGAAGTTGGGTGGTTAGGGAGGTGGGGGTGATTCTTGGAGGTTATGGGAAGGAATATGATCAAGATACATTGTATGAAATTCTCAAAGAATTAATAAATTATTAAAAACATAAAAGTAAAATTCCTCACAGACATACTCACACTCCAACCCAATCCAAACAATTCTTCCCTGTGACCATCTTCCCACATGATTCTACCTGTGTCAGTTGACAAATAATAATAGCTATCACACTAAGGGAAATATTATTCATGGAGGAATAAGTCTTCATGAATGGATTGAATAGGGCTCTAAGTATGAGTGGATGCTAAGAGATAGATCTGAGGTGATCAAACAGGTAGTAGAGGACAAGAAGGAGACAAGAAACTGCTAATCAAACTGGGATGTGGTTGGAAAATAGAAAGTAAGATATTTAAATACAGAGAATATGTGTGGGATTTAGTGATTGGTAGAGGAAATTAAGTTATGGCCATGGTACAGAAACAGGAATGCTGTCAGTCTGAACTGAATTTCCAAAGAGTAATCTTTCACAAGTTTCTAAGCATGACTTATCATTTTTAACAACTTTCAATACAAAGATGTACCAGTTCTTGGATAGGTAAGTGTAAATGTGAGATGTCAGTGGTTACCAACCAATTGCAAGTCTACTGCTTTGTTTCAGAGTAACTGGAATTCAGATTCACACCTCTGATATAACCTATGAATCAAATAAGAACAGATGATTTTGGAAGTCTTGAGTCAACTTTCTATTTATGGCAGAAAGGGACAATTTACAATTTGTATCACATGCAGAATGAAGAATTTAGTACAATGTAACATCTTAGTGTGATCCCAGCTGCTGTTCACAGCACACTGTATATTTACAAGAGGGATTTTTAAAAAAAGACTGAAGGGTTTTCTTTTACAGTGAAGAAAAAGATTGTCTTGAGTTGCTTGAGAATGCAGATGGGACCCAAGAAATCTTGGTAAATTAATATTATTAAAATTGATTTATATAAACTATTCAGTTAGTGAATAAACCAGGAAACCATCCTTATTTCCACTTTTTTTCCTGCTTGGATCATACTCAAAATAACAGAGCAAAGTAGTATCTGGGAAGGTGACAGGGAACTGGGAAGGGAAGGTATATTGCTGCTCCGCAGAGGATCTCAACAGAAGCTCTATAAGTCTATCACTTCATTGGTTGCAAATCTAACAGATCTCCAAATTAAAAGTCAGCAGACAGACAAGCGATAACTTTCCTAGGATGTGCATCTTGTTTATCATTGTTAGAAAATGTCTTCCTGCCATTGGGAGCAAACTCTGAACACGGAACACGGAACATGAGAAAAGGAGACAGAAAGGAAAGTATTTTCAGTCCTGCAAAGTACATGCATCAGTATGAAATAGTGGGGTCTGGAGAGATGGCTCAGTGGTTAAGAGCACTGGCTGCTCTTGCAGAAGACCTGGGTTTGGTTCCCAGAACCCACATGGTGTCTAACAACCATTAGTAACTCCAGTTCCAGGGGATCTGACTCCCTCTTCTGTCCTCAGCAGGCGTTGCATGACATGGATGCACTTATGTACAGGCAGGCAATATACTCACACAAATAGAAATAAAAATAATAATGAATAAAATATTTTAAGATATGACAGCAATTTCTGTCACAGAGTATCTGCACCATAATCCCATTTTTGCCTAGATGGCAGAATTTCATTGCTGAAGTTATTATTTTTTGTTTGTGTTTTGTTTTCTCTGTTTCCTCTGTTGCTTAGTTGCAACCTTGGAGCCTGTTTCCTATCCCCCAAACCAATTCTTTCCTAGTCCCACAAGGATGCAGAAATAGATTAATAATAATAGAAAAACATTTTCCCTTGGAGGAAGAATTTAAGGGCCGTTTCTAGTATCTGAGACTTTCACAGAGATGGGGAGGGGAAGGGGGGGAAGGGCAGATCCTGGTGGGGCAGTTAGAGGGAACAAGGGACATTGGATGCTCAGAGTAGTTTCCAAGGGATACTCTTTTCTCTTCCCACCAGCTAATTCATCACTTGCCTTTTACAGTCTGGAAAGGAAGAGTTTACAGAACAGAGGTTCTATGTGGGAAGCCAGGACTGTGGACAACTTCTGTTAGGAAAAGGGAATGAGCTAATCTCATGTGGGTTTAAACGGAATCTATAAGAGGTTTCCTGGCAATAGGTATCTACTCTTACTGTAACATATGCAAAGAGATAAAGTAGAAAGTAGTTGGGAATAAAAATGGTAAAACTATTTTTTAAATAAAAATCTTGAGACATGTTTATATCAATTATTAAAGGTTTATCTCTAGAAAATAGGATAAGTATTAAATAATCTGTACTTTTATTTATTGTCCAAATTTTCAGCAAATTAACAATCATTATTTGTAAAAGCAGTGTGTTTATTTGGTGGGTGCTGTCAATCACTTTTAACTTGCAGCATCGTAGTCCGGGATGGCCTTGAACTCAGAGAACGCCACCTGCCCTGCCTGCTCCAAGTACTAGGTTAAAGATGTGCACCACCAGCCTTACAAGCTTCCTTGTCCTACATACTTTGTTATCACAATATTATTTATCTACAAAATTTTTCTGGTGACTCTGGCTATGGGAAGATTATATATTTCATTCATGATAAATCCATGAATGCCATGAAATTTGGTTACATGAGGACATAAATGATCTTTCCTCAATGTAGTCTTAAAGAGCCAGCTCATGATTTGCTGGATCCTTGTTTTTTTTCTGATTCTACAATAGACACAAGGTGCAGTACCACCTGGACCCTGTGGTTACATGGAACAGCTTATCCATAAGGACTGTGTGAAGAATCAAGTCAAATAGTGCAAACTACTGTGAGGACTCTGGTTTTGTTGCATGTGTTTGCTATCTCTCATCTGAGTGATAAGCCTCTCTTCTATGCTTCTGCATAGGCACTCCTGCTAAGCTCTTCCAATTTTTCCTCAGCCTTGTCCTCTCCTGGAGCCTTTATCCAGCTGCCTTCTCTCCTCTAGGAAAATGTCGGGGTGGGAAAGTTGGAAGCTTTCTGAAGCACTGTGAGGCAGCAGACTGAGGTTTTCTTATTTTTTTAATTTTTACAAAAGCTTTATTGAGAATTTCATACATGTATATAAGGTGTTTTGATCAAATCCATGCCCACTCCCTCCCCTCCAACATTCCCCCTTCTGAAGTGGTAACCCTAAAATCTTTTAAGGATTAGATACAAACTCCCAAATACTTTTGACATTTTTGGCCTTTGGAACAGAGTATGTTGCTAACAGGCCCAAGGACATTTTGACTTTTAGCCAAGAAACTGGCTACATTTCTTTGGGGTCTTTTTACCTTAACTGAGGTTTTCAATTTTTAAAAATTATTTTTATTGGTTCTTTGAGAATTTTATAAAATATATTTGATCATATTCAGAACCCCCTCCACCATTTCCACCTCCAACCTACTACACTCTCCCAACTTCATTTCCTCTGTATTTCCATTTTTAAAGTATTTTCTAATCTAATTTGTGTTGCAAGTGCTCTTGGGTGTGGATTCATCCCTTGGAGCCTTGTCAACCTACCAAGAATCACACCCTTAAAGAAAAATGACTTTCCCTTGTCAATAGATAGTAAATGACTATCACTTGTCAACAGATCATAGCTAGGGCTGGGCTTCTAGCCCACCTCTCCCCTAATGCATGCTGGGATTTTATCTTGTTTTAGCCTGTGTAAGTCTTGTGCCTGCCTTCACAATACTGTTGGTTCATATGTACAACTACCCACTGCTGTCTGCACAACATGGCTTCCTGTATTCATCTACTGCTGCTGGCTCTTACAATCTTTCTGCCCCCTCTTCCACAATGGTCCCTGTGTCTTGCGGGAAAAAGATGTGATATAGGTGTCCCACTTAGGGCTGAGCACTCAAGTCTATTATTATCTGCACATTGACTAGTTGTGGGTCTCTGTATTGCTTTCCATCTGCTGTGAGAAGAAACTTCTTTGGTGAGAGTTGAGAGATGCCCCAATCTATGGGTATAACAATAAGTTATTAGAAGTTGGTTTAATACTATGTCTCTTCAGCAGAATAACAGTAGTAGGTTCTCCCCTATGGATTGTGATCTGTCTAGCCACAGGTAATTTGCCCTGTTAACAGTGCTAGCTCTGGGAGTCATCTTGTGAAGTGGGCCTTAAACTCAATCAGAAGGTAACTCCCATAACATCTGTGCCACTGTTGCACTAGTGGGTATACCTTGCCAGATAGTCATTATTGTATCTCACAGGGTTGATAGCTGAGTAAGGCTGAAAATTACCTTTCTCTTCCAGGAGGATTCGTAGCACTTTCTAATACTATGAAAGCTAGCCAGTAGAGAAGGAGCTTCAAAGTCAGAGTTAGGCTGATTTCTCCTTGTTTGTTTTATGATGTCATTTAACTCTAGGGCTTCTCTATTTAGTTTCTGTCTACATGACTTTTCTATTGGTGAAGAGGCAACCTATGATTTTAGAACTAACAGTGGGCTTTTTAAAATTTATGTAATTGGGTGCTCCTGTGTTTGTTGCATATATGCCTAGAATTGCAATTTTCTCTTTGTGGATTTTTCTTTAATGAGTATCAACGTCCTTCCCTATATCTTCTGATTACTTTTAGCTTGTTTATTTTGTCAGATATTAGA
Source organism: Nannospalax galili (assembly GCF_000622305.1). Lineage (NCBI taxonomy): Eukaryota > Metazoa > Chordata > Mammalia > Rodentia > Spalacidae > Nannospalax > Nannospalax galili. The sequence goes on along the minus strand of NW_008351881.1, from coordinate 101,544 downwards.
GTAGCTATGCCTCTTTATTATTAATTTTATTTGCTTGGAATAAATTCTCCATCCAGGTGGTATTGATCACTGATGCTGAAGTATGTTTCTTAGAGGCAGTAAAAAAATGGATACTATTTTCTAATCCAATGAGTTGTTATGAGGTGCTTCACCAGAGAAGACCACTCAGACAAAGTTTTGCTGAATGAAAGTCTTTGCTGGCCAGTGACTAGATAAGAGTTTTGAAACCCAAGTGCAGCCCTGAGCCATCTCTAGCATAAGCTTTTATACAGAGAAACTGTAACTAGGGGCGAAAAGTTTAAGTTCCCAAGCTTACAGGTGCAAAGCCCCCACAACAATGTCTATTCTATTAAGCAACAACTACTATCTTGCAGAAGCAAGCCAAGCATAACCTACAGGAGCCATAACCTGCAGTTAGCAGGTATGTTTTGGACACATGCTGACCTGTTCCCAAGACAACTGGGGTCTTGTTGATCTGTGTTCCCATACCATGGGCCAACTGCCTGATAATTTCAGAAACCAGAGTCAGCCTGAACTTTTACATCACATAGCTATGATCATCAAGAAGGTGTCATATCACAGAATTAGTCTGTGGCTTTTTATTGGGGAATTGGGACTGTTGATACTGAGACGTTTTATTGACCAGTGTTGTTTATTAATTCATGTTATGTTGGTGTTGTGATGTTTAACAGTTCTGGAGTTGTTTGCTTATTCCTTGTGCCATTTGGGGTGTTTAATCTTCTCTTCAGACACAAAAATTCCTTCTGGTTTCTTTCATGCAGAGGTGTCTTAGTGGCCATAAATTCCTTAAATTTGTTTTGATTGTGGAAAGTTTTTCTTTTTCCTTTGATTAAAATGGGTAGGTTTGCTGCATATAGTCATCTGACTGGCATCTGTGTTTCATGACTTGTAGGATATTTGTCAAATCCCTTTTGGCTCTAATAGTCTCCACTGAAATGATGGCAGTTATTCTGACGGGCCTGACTTTACACGTGACTTAATCTTTCCCACAGTATTCGATATATTTTCTTTAGTGTTTTGACTGTTAGAAGTTTATTTTCAGGTCTTGTCTACTTGCTATTCTATATGCCTCTTTCACCTTCATAGGTATCTCTTTCCTTAGATTTGGGGAATTTTCTTCTATGATTTTGTTTAAATATTTTCACATCCTTTGACCAGGATTTCTTCTCCTTATGATTCATGGATTTTTGTCTTTTCATGGTGTCCCTGAATTCCTGCATGTTCCATTCCTAGGTTATTTTAGATATAACATTTTCTTTGACTGAAAAATCCATTTACTCAACCTAGTTTTGAGATCTGATAATCTCTCCTCCACTTGATCTAATCTAGCAATGAAGCTTTCTTCTGAGCTATATGAATTACTGTCTTTCATTTCAAGTTTATTTCAGTTTGAATTTTCTTCAGAGGTTCTATCTCTCTCTCTTTTTTTGTCTTTTTTAAGACAGGGTCTCCTTGTAGCCCCAGCTGTCCTGGAACTTGCTATGTAGACTAGGCTGGGCTTGAATTTACAGAGATCCCCCTGCCTCTGCCTCCTGAGTGCTAGGATTAAAGGCGTGTGCCACCACGCCAGGCTAGAGGTTCTATCTCTTTAATAAATTCTGATTTCATGTCTTGAATTGTTTTACTTAGTACATTCAACTCTTTGTGGTTTCAAGGTCTTCATTCGGACTTTTATCTGTATCCTCTTTGAGTTTCTTAAACATACTTATAATTGTCATTTTGAAATCATGGTCTTGTGCGTCAGCTAACTTGCTGTTCTTAGGAAACATTACAATGGTCTCCCTAACTTCTTCAGGAGACATATTGTCTTGAGTATTCATGCTTATATTTTTGCAATGAGACATAGGCATCTGGAGGCATTGTCTTGATGTTGTACAGACATTTGATCTTGATTTAACTGAGTGGGTATTTGGATATTGGTTTGTTATTACCTCAACTTGTTAGGTTGTAGCCCAGCCAAGTGGTGCTTTTTATAGAGTCTCGGGGTCATTCTGTGTTGATGTATGAGTTGTGTATATGAAGTGGTCTCAGTTCAGCCAGGGATAGTAACTTCTGAGTCTGAGGCTCCAGGACAGACTCCTTGTGGTCTTGGAGTGGCAGGGTGGGATGGGTGACTGATTGCACAGTGAGACAGGGAGTCAGGAGTGAATTTTGACTAGGGAGTCAGGAGTGAATACAATTCTTTGGTATCCAAGAAAACTTGAAAATATATTTATTGACTAGGTCTATCTGGTGTCATATATAGGCTGTACAACACAAGCTATGCCTGGGTATGTGGGGGTTTCTGCTAAGGCTGGCAAGCTTCTGTGGAGAGACCAAATTGGTGAGACAGCAGAAAGTGAGAGAGAAGTGAGACTGCAAAAAGAGAACACTGATGTCATGAACTCTGAGGTCTGGTGGGTGGTGCACTAGTGTGTGCCACTCTACATAAGCCTGGGAGTTAGATTGGTGGGCAGGAAATGCTGCCATTGGGCATCTCATAGGTCCAGGGAAATTCACAGCTGGGGGTGTGCATAGAGATGCTTAACCAGAGTAGCCTGAGAGCTGGGGTGGTGGACAGAGAACCATGGTTTACAATTTTTAATTAATAAACACTATTCAGTTAAATTAATATCTCATCAACAAACTTTCAACTGAGAATAAACTATGAAACAGAAAGCTTTCATCTGAAAAGTTCTGGAAACATGAATGAAATTTTATGCCTGACTATATTAGTTGACCAATCCTGCCATAACAAAGTACTGAAGAATGGGTAGTTTAAATAATAAATTATTTCCTTACAGTCTGGAGGCTATAAGTGAGAAGTCCATGGTGATTGGGGTAGGTTCCTATGAGGTGTCTTTCCTTGTTTTTCAAAATACTCTCTACCTCACTGTGTCTTTACAATTTGTGTGTGTGGTGTGTGGTGTGTGCCTGTATATATGAGTGTTCATATGTGTGGGAACATGCACACACACAGGTGTGAGGGCCAGAAGTCCATGTGAGGGTCTTCCTCTATCACTGTCCATCTTACATACTGAGGCAGAATCTCTTTCTTAATCCAGACTTCACTAATTTGGCTCTTCCTGCTAGCCAACTTGCCCTGAGAATCCTCTTGCCTGTGTGACAAGTGCTTTACAAACAACTATCTCTCTGAGAACCATTTCTTCTTCTCTTTTGTAAATAAATTTGTTATTTATTTTTATTTTATGTACATGAGCATTTTGCTTGCATGTATGTAAGTGTACCACATGTGTCAATGACTGCAAAGACCAGAAAAGAATGTTGGATCCCCTGGAATTGGAGCTACAGATGGTTGTTAGCTGCCATGTGGGTGCTGGGAAACGAACCTGGTCCTTTGCAAGAGCAATCAGTGCTCTTAACCATCTCTCCAATCAGCCTCCTTTATTAATAAGGACACCAATAATGTGGGGTTAAAGCCCACTCCAGTCACTTCATTATCTCTTTAATGACCTGCATCTCCAAATCCAGTCACAGCATAGGCACTGGCGGATGGGCAGTCAGGACATAATCTTAACAAATTTGGGATGGGGAACTGTAATTCAGCATATAACATGTACCCGATGTTTCTTTCAGTCTATATGCAAACACATACATGTGAAGAAGTAATTATGAGTTCATGAGTGCTGATGGATACATGTGTAAGGCATAATGTAAAGATGGATGGTGGACCAATTAATCTGCTACATGTCTGATAGACTGTTACACATATATTCCATGTGCTTCTTTGGCCAGATTGTTAAGGAGAATTAAGGAACACTACTCTGGCAGCTTCCGCTCTGGTAGAAAGGCCTTATAACAATGTTTCTAGCTGACAGTAAAACAAAAGCTTTGAAGTGGAAGTTCTCTTCTCTGCCATCTGAAACATGTAACACTCTCCAATTGTTTGTGCTGCTCATGATCTTCCCTAGAAACAAGTTTTTCATTAAGCTTCCTTTGAAGGCATAAAGGAACTCCAGCAGAGGAACTCAGCATCCTCTATGAGTGAATCAAATATGCAAAGACAATCATCCTGTGATTACATAAATGGAAAGACTGCATCAAGGCCAAGTCTAAGCAAAGGGAACAGCTGAGGATAGAATATCCCAGAACAAGTGGGCAGGTAGCCAGGCACAGGGTCTCAGGAAGTTTGACACATCACCCAAAATCCTTAGTAGAGCAGGAGTTGAGAGGTGCTGTTGGGGCTGGTGGATGGGAGAGCCTGTCCACCATCACACCTTGTCCCTTCAGTCTCCTCTCAGAGTTTTCCTTCTCAAAGGTCATAGACCAATCCAGTCTGCCTCAGGATGAGACACCAGTGTGTGTGTGTGTGTGTGTGTGTGTGTGTGTGTGTGTGTGTGTATGTGTACGTTCTCGTGTGGAGGCCAGATATTAACATCAAGCATCTTGCTTAGTCACTCTCCACTTGTGTGTTTTGAAACTGAATCTCTCACAGGCATGGAGCTTGCTGGTGTGTGTGTGTGTGTGTGTGTGTGTGTGTGTGTGTGTGTATGTGTACGTCCTCTCTCAATTATATCATTTATCTTCAAGTGATTTGAGAAGTCCTTTATCACCGTAGGATGTGCAAGATTTGGCTGTGGTGAAAGCTATGGGGATCTGTGCAACGCTGGCTTAAGTGGAGGGCAAATGACACTGAACATGAGGATGAAATGAAATGGCCTGAGAGGGAATTCTTTTTCTGCTTGCAAACATAATATTTAAGATTTTCCTAATTGAGAAAGTAATATGTTTGTTGGAAGGGATAAAATATTAGTGCTGTGGCAGATGCCAAATAGTGTAGATCAAAGTCTCTGACATGAGTTGATGTAATTCTGATCCCATTTTTAATGATGTAATTGTGAATTATGTACTGTATTTATTGGTAATTAGAGAGAGCAGAACAGATGGAGAAGGTTTAGCTTAAAGTGATGTGTCCAGTAAAACAACCTGCGCTGCCAAGTGCCTTTTCTTGTTCGTGAGTATAGCAAATTTGTTCAGTTAAAATGTGATTGGAGGGTAAAGACTGATTGTCACTGTATTGGAGTAACCTCCCTCCTCCCTTGATGGGAGTGAAAATCCTCTGTAAATGTCAAATCCTCTTATTATCCTGTTTCGCTCTTCAGATGATCTGGATATTTTGGCTGCTATGGAAACTCAGATTTTGGCATCTCTGTTTTTGGATTATTTAGACCTTACTGTAAAGAAATTCAAGCTAGTCACCAAATGAACACAGTACTTTTAACTATTACTTTTAGTGGGCAACTTTAAATTTATTGTTGAAAGGACAGATGGCAACTTTTAAAACCGAATGCTGCCGCTTTCTATTTTTACCAGAAATGCTTGTTTCTACCTTTCACATATTTTCCCCAACTTTTTTTGGCAAGCATCTTAGGCTGATTTTCTGCTCAGCTTTAATCTGCATTCACGGTGATGAGAATATAAAAAAGTCCTGGTTTTTCTTGTGTTTCAGGAGATAATGCCACTCAATTTAAGGTACCTCAGTTAAGGTCAGAGCAAGATGGAGCTCTCATGCACTGTTGGGAGGTCTAATTGGTATGTTCTTCCAGGAAAGAATTTGGCAGTATGTATCAGAAGCCTTAAAAACTCATTGGTAGTAAGTAGGGTTGGAGAGATGACTCAGTGGTCAAGAGCACTGGTTACTTTTGTAGACGACCCGGGTTCAAATACCAGCACTCACGTGATGACTAATAACTTTCCTTAACTCCAGTTCCAGGGGATCCAATGCCCTCTTCTGACCTCCATGATGGATACACTTATATACATGTAGGCTATACACTCATACATATAAAATAAAAATAAAATGTATTTTAATTCATTGCTAGCATTTCAATCTTATGACTATATGACTATAACATGGGCATAATAAAAAATACAAACACAGATATGTTATAGCCCAATATTTATAAAGATTTTAGTCTAAAAACAATTATTGCATTCAATATGTACCAATAGATGATCTGAATTAAGCTAAATAGTTTATAAGAGATACTTTAGAAAATTATAGCATAGCCACAAAGGAAGTTCTGGGTAGAAATTTATTTGTGGCTAGAACCTGAAATAACATAGGAAAATGTTTAGGTCATAATGAATAGAAAAACAGGCCAAGGAGAACAGTAATAAGTAAAGGTGGGTACTGATTCCCTAGGGCCTTGACATTCCAAATACTCTTCTAAGCATCTTGTCAGGAAGATCCTATCCAACATGCAGCACTGAGGTTTGAAGCTGTAAGCCTGCCAGCTGAGAGGGGACAGAATTTGAACCTGCTTTGAATTTTTATACCTCTCCACTAAGACAGCAGTTAAGACAATGCTAAACATACACATGGACACACACAGCAGCAAATAAAAATGTGAAGCTTTTCCCATCAGGAAACGGAATCTCTGTTGCCTTTCTAGAATCCAAGGCGGTCTGTAACTTCCCTAGAGATCAACAGGCACTACAAGAAATTCTTTGGGGCTTTTAAGGCTAAGCTACAGGATGCTTCTTCTGGCTTCTACAGAAACACACAGTCACATAAATAATAAGTCTTTTTTTTAAAAAAGAGAGGAAGTCAGGCGTGGTGATGTATACCATTAATCTTGGCACTCAGATGGTAGAAACAGGCCTCTCTCTGTGAGACCAAGGTCAACGTGGTCTATGTAGTAAGTTCCAGGCTAGCTGGGGCCTACAGAGAGACCCTGTCTCAAACAAACCAAATGAAACGAAACGAAACGAAACGAAACCAAACCAAACCAAACCAAATCAAAAACAAAATGCCATCCTCCACCGTCTGTGTACTGCTCTGGCCACATCTATGAACCAAGGAGTTGGTATGTTTAAAGTGTATCTACCTCCAGGGTATAGCTCTGACCTTTAAGCTCAAGTCATTTACACTGATTAAAACATTAGACTATCAGTCTCTACTGTCTCAACAACTAAGATTTGCAAAGCACTAAAATAGGAGGGAGAAAGTATAAACACATGTAAATAAGAGCCGTGATCAGGATGGAGCTCAGAATCTCCTTTAGGACAAAGAGGGTCTTAAATAACAAGGGAGGCAGGATATGGTACATTCATGGATTAGATTTTTACCTAGAAACTTTAAACACTTAGTTAATTTTACATGTATGAGCATTCGTGTACATGTTACATGTACTTGTGTGCTGGTGCCCATGGAGCCAGAAGAGGGCATTGGAGCCCCTAGAACTGGAGTTGCAGAAGTTTGTAAGCCGCCATGTGGGTTCTGGGACTGGACCCTGGGTTGTCTGCAAGAGCAGCAAGTGCTCTCAACTGCTGAGCCATCTGTGCAGTCCCATTACCTGGACACTTTAAATTGAATTTTCTTCACCATTGGATGGGCTGAAGTATTTCCAGGCTAGAACTACAAGGGAGGAAATCAAGCACCAAAGGCATGAGGTTCACTTCCCAGTACCAGATGGCCAAGGCTGGACTGTTAGGGAGCTGGGGCCTATGCATGGCATCATGCCTGTGGTGAATTCCTCTTAGAGCATTTGGGAGAGAGTGCGTGCTGTTGGAGATCGAAGGGCTCAGGCAAACCTTCATAGAGAAGGTGAAATGGAATCTAGGTCTTACAGGTTTGCCAGAGTCTAGAATAGTGGACAGGAAATATAGAGACATTTATTACAGCAAATACTTTAATGGTACTCTTTTAGATGGCTTGACTGTCCAGTGAGTCCTATGAATTTCTTGTTCCTGATTAACAAAATTCCTTCAAACTGTGGCCAAATAAATTGCTTGTAAATTCTTCTCTCCAAGTCACAACAGAGTCACCCGACAGCTCTCTGGATATAAACTAAAGGGATATTTGCAACTTTCCTTGCTCTGATTTCTCTGCTTGCTCTCGGAGCTTGCCAGTGGATATCTCCTACCACCACTGGAAAGATTTCAAATGAATATTCCAGATAGCATTGCTTACCTGTTGTACAATATAGACATGAAAACCTCTTGAAATAATACAAGTTGAAGAGACTAGCTACTAAATGAATTCAGATCATTTCCCTTGATCAATACTCTTGCCAGTGAGTGGGAATGCCACTATCTGATTTTCTGAGTAGCAGAACAGGAATTTGATCCAATGAGAACCAAACCACTCAGGCCAAAGCCTTTGTCTCACAAAGAACTCTCTCTACAAGCAGACTCTCTAAAATGCATATTTCTTTAAAGAACAATTTATTCTGATTCCTCATCTCCACTTCAGCACCTTCAGTTAGTTTGTAGAGCAGTAAGTGAGGGTATCATTTGATACGAAATCAGGAAAATAAGCAATAAAAGCTTGATGCACTGGTGCTCATGATTCAAGCCCCACCACTCCCATAGTCACCGGTGGCTTCTTAGTTTTATCCATGTATGGAAAGAATCGCCCAGAGACTGGACCCCAGGGTATCTGCATGGTGCTGTCCTCAGCCACCATGAACACAGCTCTGCACACTTGGCTGTCAGTTCAGTTCTTTGAGGTCATAACAGGCAATACCTACATCTATATTTCAAAACCACTCTTTCCTGAAGCTTTCTATAAACATAAACATAAATGTGATTGATCTAAGTGAGATATGCTAACCTATATTCAGTGCTTAAAAGATGTCCTACCTGTAGAAAGTTTTAGAAATTCTTAGAGAAATAATATATGTGACTCTTGTAATTGTAATGGTTGGTTCTAATTGTCAGCTTGATGAGATTGGGAATCAGTCTAGAAGACACACCTCTGGGCAAGTCTGTGAGCGTATTTCCCAAGAGGATTAACTGAGGTGGATGACCCGCTCTCAAAGCAGATGATGCCTTCCAGTGGGTGGCCCAGATATGAAAAGCTTCAGGGACAAGCAGTGCTGTCTGACTGCTTCTTTCAGAGTGAGCTCTCTCATACTGCCACTGACACCCTCCACTGAATGGCAGAGGCATTTGGTTTTGTGAACTAGACAGCTACCAGCTGGTTAACCTCTACCTCTCAAGCATGTTGTTAGACCAATTAGTCCCTATCATGCAAGACAATTTAGTGAATGTCCTTTTATATTATGTATGTATATATGTATGTATGTATGCATGCATATATGTATGCATGTATTCTGATGGCTTTGTTCCTCTGCAGAACTCTGCCTAATACAGATTCTAATAATGAATGCAAGGTTACATTTGTGTCTACAAGCATCTCACATTTGCTCATCTCACAATGTGCTAGTTGCCTAAGGGCTGGAAGTCTTGTTTATTCTCATTATCTTTATAGAGTTTCAACTTCCAGAAATGCATACATGAAAATCAGAGAATTAAGACATCTGAATTTCCTTAAAGGGAAGTTGTATTGGATATATCAAACACAATTTACAAAGATACTTGTGTATTAAAGGGAATTTCCAACCCATAGGCCAGTCTTCATTTAAGTTCACAATGAATTCAATTTATATGTTGGTAATTCATTATAATTCATGCATTGTCTGTTCATGAGTCTGAAGGAATAACTGTGTTCATGTGGTCTGGTGTGATTCCCTTTCCTAGCCCGACTTAGTAGCAGACAGTAATTCAACAATTGAAAATGGATCTCTGAAAAATCACGGAGTCATAAGCACAAAAATTGTAAGCTCAGTTTCATCTACAGCCTGTCTCTGTGATGCACAGACCACCTTTTCACTTTTACCTCTCTTTACCCTTCTACTCCTGAATTCTCTCTCTCTCTCTCTCTCTCTCTCTCTCTCTCTCGTGTGTGTGTATGTGTGTGTGTGTGTGTGTGTGTGTGTGTGTGTGTGTGTGTGTGTGCAGGGAGGAAGGGAGGGAGAGTGGGAGGAAATGAGAGATAAAGAGATGTATCTTTGCTGGATCCCCCTGTCTGACACTTGTGAAGATGGAGATGGACAGGTACAGGTGAAACGGCGCTATTCAGGAAGTAGCACAAAGGGTTCTAAACAGTGGTCAGGATAGAAAAAGCAACCTGCGTGCTTGTTAACTACCTTTTCTAAATTGCCAAGTACACAATCTGGTTTGCTTCAAGGAAAAGTCCTTGCTCTGTGGCCTTGGTTAAGTCATATGACTTCTTAAACTTCTGTAAAATGATGCTGTAATGCTTTATAGGGTCATGACAAAATTTAAGTGAGACTTTATGTGAAGATATAGTCAGATTCCTGACACATAAATATCCCTCCTCAATAAATACTACCTTCCTCTTCCTTTAAGCTCAAACACAGATTTTTTTTGGTGTGAACTATCCTACTGAAAGAAACGGAAAGGCATATATCAAATTCTTTTCTTGCTGGAACGTAAGCATGCCGGTAAATGTGCTGTATCTGTGCAGGAATGAATTAAAATGACTCATGCAAATTCTATTGAGATAAAACAGAATCAAAACTGCAGGCAGGATATACAAAGAAAATGATTTCCTTTAGATAGATCTAAAGCCCTATTTTCTTTCAACACTCTCTGGTTTCTTTTAAGCCCTGGGCACCCAGGCATATGCTGATGTTCTGGCTGCTTGGAAGCATAATTGCTTTCTCTGGTGACTTAGCATCTCTCTTTCCTCAGATTTCCCTTTATTCTCATCTCACAGAAGCACTGCCATCCTTCTTTCAAGTGATAGGTGCTTGATACCTCCTCCCTAGCTGTGATCTCTGCTTAGGAGACTTGCTTCTCTGCTTTTCAATCCATGGGTAGAATATGTTCTTTTTATGATACATGAACTTGAAATTATGGAACTTTTGATCTACGTTCTTTATGACTTTACTGGGTAATGGGCAAATGGACTGCAAGTGAGATTTAGGGAAGAAGAAGAAGAAGAAGAAGAAGAAGAAGAAGAAGAAGAAGAAGAAGAAGAAGAAGAAGAAGAAGAAGAAGAGGAAGAGGAAGAGGAAGAGGAAGAGGAAGAGGAAGAGGAAGAGGAAGAGGAAGAGGAGGAAGAGGAGGAGGAGGAGGAGGAGGAGGAGGAAGAAGGAATATTTCTCTGTAATTCCATAAAAACCCAGATTTAGAGTACTTCCCTCTGGTCCTCTCTGTAGAAGGAAGCTGTAATTATGGATTGCTTTGAGGTCTTTCTTTAAAATGCACTAGTGCAATTTCAGATTTCATCTGTTTCAGGAAGTGAAGTACCGGCGTTTATATACTTTGCCTGTTACTATTTGGAAGGATTCAGTAAGATTCCAGTAGAAGAGTTTGGAGACAGTGGAAGCCTAGGGTGCATGAGGTAGAAGTTCTTAGAGCTTCATTTAAACTGACAATTTACTGATATGTTGCTCAATCATTCATGTGATCATCTGGAAAGCCACTAGACTGCCACATTCCTATAATGTGTATCTTTGCTAAAATTTCATGTCTGCTAATAATAAAAAATATCATAAGTATAGTGAGAAACTGTGTCAGAATCTTTAATTCTTTATATATGCTACTAAATACTGCAACACATTGATGGTGCCGTCTTACAGATGGGACTATTGAGACACTGTAAGATAGCATTTTCTTCACATCACACAGGTACTAATTTGTAGAGCAGAATTTGAATCAATCAAGTAGGACCATGGCACCCGTTTTTATTTACCTGCTTCCCACTGTACCTAAATATGCTTCAAACTATAGTCCTCTGTGTAGTATTAGTTTTCTTTTCACAAAGATCTTATAAAATAAGAAAATACAGAGTAGGTTCACATGGCTTCATTTGATTTTTTGTTATTTGCTTTATAGAGTGTTTGCAAAAATGACCCAAATTTTCCATCCTTTCCTATAACTGCATTCATTATGAAAGGCTTTGCAGAAAATACCATTATCTTTCTCATGCCTCCTAGAAAATGGCCTGGGCCTATAACTTGCTTTGATGAATGCAGTATGTTGGTTTTTAATGATGGGCCAGTCTTCAGTTCAGGCTTTGTAAGACACTGAGTTCTCCACATATGGAATAAAGACATTGTGCCTACATGGGTGTCCTAGAATCTCCAGACTTCACCTCATCAGATGTCTGTCTCCAGGCATAAGCAAGTCCAGCTGAGCTGAGCTGAGTCCATTTCTGTTCATATGAATACCTTCTCTATTAAAAACTAACCTAAGACAAAACAAGAATTCATGATTCAAAAGCAAAATGACAAAACCTGAGAAGGGTTAGTCATTCTTTTTCTCGGGTCCCTATCCCTCATCCATGCCTTCTTCTTCAGTTTTTGTAAGTCAGAATTTGTTAAAATCTACTTCTTAGTTTTGTTTATTTGCTTATCATTGTATATAGGCTGTGTGCATTTGTGGGTTTCATAATGGCCGTTTTGCTTAACTATATGATCACTTTATTCTCTGCTACTCTTCCTGCCCTCCCTCCACTCCCTGCTCATCCTGACATTTTCCAAAACAATCCCCTCCTATTTTACTGTCATATGTGTCTTATATCTCTGCTACTCTTTTCCTGTTGGTGTTTAAAATAAAATAATAAATGTATCCGAACTATGTGGCAGATTGTTCTAAAATCTTTATATATATATATATTATTCAATAATATCATTTTGATATATATATATATCTCCTAGATTCCATATATGAGAGAAAAAACACAGAACATGTGTATTTCTGAGTCATATTTCACATAAAATAATGGTCTTGAATCTTGCCTATTTTCCAACAAATGATACAATTTCATTTTTTTTGTTTGAATAAAACTCCATTGTGCATATATACCATATTTTTGCCATCTACCCATCATGTTATTGACACCCAGGCTGGTTCCATAGCTTGGCTTTGGTAAATAGTGCTGCAGTAAGCATGGATAAACAGGAGTCTACATAGTGTACTGACTGAAGGGTCCTTTGGGTGTAGTCCCAGAATGTTGTTGCTGAATCATGTGGAGATTCTATTTTTAGTATTTTGAAGATCATCCTTACTGATTTATATAGTGACTATACAGGTTTACAACCCCATTAGCAGTGTATGAGCATTCCTTAGACATCATGGCCAGCAATTTATTTTTTAAATGACAGCATTCTGTCAGGGGAGAGTTGGAATCAAATATACCTTTGATTTGCATTTTTATGATATCCAAGGATGTTGAGCATTATTTTTATGTGTCTACTGGCTACGTGTACTTCATATTTTGTCAAGTATCCATTTCATCTCCTCATTTATTAAGTAAATTGGTATTTTGCTGTTTAATATTTTGAGTTTTTAAAGGCTTCTTTGAAACTAGAAGTTAAATTTCCAGGTATAGGAAAAGCAAGCTGAATTAATTCACCAGGAGTAATGGTTTAGCACATTTCTTAACATTGAACACATGTAACAGCCTTTGTTCGATTTTTTTGTGACTGTCCAGAAATATGACACTTTTTTTTATTCTTCTAAAGGAACCTTATGAATGAATTTGAAATATGACTGCCAACAAGATTTAGCAGACCTCATAAAAAAGCACTGCAGGATCTTCCCATCAACTTAACACTCCCATCCCCCTTAAATCATAGAAATTCTAGAAGTAGTATTTATTAGCTTGTTCATTCTGTACATCAATTACCTTAGGCTCTGTGTGCGCCAGCTCCATCAAAAGCATTAAATAGTTCCCAGTGGCAAATTCCTGGTTATCTTTAGCTCATGCTGTTAAGTAAGTTTCCACAGTTTTTATAGCTCCAACTTTCATTGTATTTTTAAAATGACTTGGTTTCAGCTGTTAAAACTTACAACGTTGACTTAAAGAAAAAAATAGTTTCCAGTGTGTGAGGATAGAATTTGACATTTATGCTTTACCAAGGCCAGTGGGTTTGGGGCAGCTCTGCTACACTGGAGAGTTTCCTCAAAGCTGTTACTGTGGATTTCTGATCATGATATGCTACATCTATTTTTCTAATGAATGCTTGGGCTGTGAAACTCACCAGGACCTTACCTGGCCTGCCTCAGCGCTTTTCATCCAAAGGAATACACACTTCTCAAACAAAGGTTCTACTGATTTTGAGTTTGCTGTTTTCTGGTTCATATGATTGACAGTGAAGCCATCCTTAATGTCCTGTGCCTAGGGCTCCTTCATGGTGTCCCTTGTCCTCTTCCTGTCTTTTCTGGGCTTCTTCACAGTGTCCTTCATTCTTTTCTTTTCTTTTCAGGTCTCTTCACATTTCCAGGTAGTGCTCCTACAGAATCTGGTAATTACTGTAGGAGGCTTGCTCTTTCCTCCTGCAATTATCACAATAATATGAAATCTGTCCCTTCCAGAGACATTTTAGAACGTACAAGTGCATGTTTTGGTAGAAGGAGGCAATTAAATTTAACCTCAGTTTTAGAGTGGATCTGATATCTACAGTGTCCTGCCTGGACACTGTGGTTTTAAATTTTGTTACAGTTGTCAACGTGGTTCCAATTCCATTTCCTTTTGGTGAGGTATTTTAAACTACTGTAAACAAAAAGCATAGGCCAACTAATTAACTTAATGACTTCTCTGCTTGTATTTAAATTTTTCTTCAGAATTTACCATTTTCTCTTTACTTTTGGGAAAAGCTCTGTTTTGCATTGATTCAGGTTTCTTTCAGGTGATTATTTTAGTTCCAATATAATTTTTCTACTTACTAAAATTGTACTGGACCAGGAATTATATGTGTGGGAATTATAAGTGTGGGAATTGAATTGGTCAGCAGCAAATACATAAAGACCTGCCCTTGACATCCTGGTGTAATATCCCAGAATAAAGGTGCACAGGGGAATGCCTTCAGGAGTGGCAGTCTGAATCCTTGGGATGGGAAGGTTGAGTTGTTTTACTATGCTGACTGTTCTGTCTCCAAGTAGTTCAGCTGCAAGAAAGGGTCAGAAGATCCGTGAATATCTGAGGCAACGAGCACAGTTTGCTTTGGTTACTTAAGAATAGATTATAGCTATATTGGCAAAACACCAGCTGTAGAAAAGCAGGGTCCATTGCCTATGATGGTACACGATGGAGAACAGTCATTCTCCCTTCTTCATTGCACCTCTGCTCCAGGTGTTTGTTCTCCCTCTGGGCTAAATCTCAGCACATATGTACTTTTTAGTCTTCTGTGTGCAACTTAATTTCTTAGAAGGACAAAGGACGTGTGATACACAGAGCCATTCCTCTGGTTAATTTTCACCCTATTTAATGCGACGATAGAACTATACTCTTTACTATCAAATAAATTTGGAGTTATTGTCTACCATACAAATGATATTTATCAAACATATATAACTGAACACATAATAAATACTATAAAATATGAAAAAATAACTGAGATGTATTTATATGGTCTGACACAGTCTTCCTTAACATCTTAATTATCTTATTTGGATGTCCATGGCATAGAGATATTACATTATTACATGTTATCAGTCTGGCCAAAATATTTACTGCTGGCTATGTCTGAAATACTGACAGCAATTTAGGAAATAGTTTAAAACTTTAGGTTTACTGTGCACAGGTTGTTAAAGCAGCTTCTTGTGTTTCCTCCCTACTGGTAGTTGCTGGCATTGAATGAACTTCTTGCAGGATAGACACACGTTAAGGAAGTGTCTGCATGAGGAGCACTTGCTCCTGTCATAGCTCAGGTAAGAATGTTCTCTCTAATAGATACCAATTTGAGCCTCTTCTGTTTCTGAAATTGTTGAAGCCAAGCACATTTTGCCAATGGGAAAATGGAGCACCGATGGACGTTTCCGGGGATCTCCGATGGGAACTAGTGCAACAAGAGCAATTCAGAAGCTTTGGAAGAGACAAAGAACTTTAGATCAAATTGTTTATTTTCACATATCTGCATGGGAAGAAAACGAAGATAAGAGTACTTTGTTACGATCTTCAAGCAGTTAGACAAGTAAAAATAAATTTAAGTGTATTTCAAAAAGCTATATTAGAAATATTTGATACATTTTAGTACATTTTCCAAGCTTTGTATATTATTCTTTCCATTTCCAACTTTGACTACACATGTAAGAGGTACATTTGTAATATTTTAGATAGAAGTTGTCAAAAGATTCTAAATATTATATAAATTAATTTGGATATTGTTTTTATTTTTGGCTCACAGCAACAAAAGACAGAGCTACAAATGACTGAAAGACCTAGGTTTCTGCTACTCGACTAATTTCCTTATGGCTATCTCTTCTTTACTCTAATTTCTGTCTTTGTTGCTGAACGTGTTTTTCCTTGATTATATTTATAATAGACTGGACTTGGAATATACCAGAGCTTCAGGTCAGAAGTCTATTTTGAAGCCTCAGCTCACCTGCTCTCATTTTGTCTAAACATTTCACAGTCCATCTTTATGTAAAACTTTGGGTTCTTAAAAATGTATTTCTATTTTATGTATATGAAGGTTTTGACTGCATGTATGTAAGTATACCACATGCATGCACTACTCAAGGAGGCTAGAAGAGGGTATCAGGTTCCCTGGAACTGGAGTTGTAGACAATTGTTAGCCACTATGTGGGTTCTGGGAGTCAAAGCTGGGCCCTCTGCAAGGTTGGTAAGTGCTCCCAATCATTGAGCCCCTTAAAATGTTTCAAAACAGTCATCTTTGAAACTTTGTAAAACTAAATTTTGAAAAACAAACAGTCCAGAAAATTAAAAGTCACACATCTCACAGTCTGATATAATTATTGCAAAAATTTTGTGTAAACCATTCAAGATCATTTTGGGTCGTGAAAATTGTATACTTGTGCAGAAATGTGTTTACAAAATTAAGATAATATTTTGCATGCTATCATTCAACCTTTATTTACTATTTTGCAAACTTTATTTTTACTTTGGAAATTTCTATTTTAGCATGGTCATGTGATACAAGTACTTGTTTTATGTTTGCTCTACACTGCATTGTGTTTTATAGGTAACTTTTTTGTTATTTTCAATTTCAGATGCTTTAGAATAAGTAGAATATATACATTCATGTATGTGTTATATTTGTATATGGTAGTATTGTAATGTAGGTGGATACTTATGTATGTGTAATTTCCCTGTAGGATAAATTCAATCTATAGACTGATTCTGCTTCATAAAATGAGAACTGGAAAAAGTTTAATATTTCAAAAGGAGAGACTTGTCAGACCTGAGCTCATCATCGCTAGATCTGCCACATGAGTAACAGCAAAGGGAGCTTGAGACAAAATGGAAGGCTGACAAACAGTATTCTGAAAACAGGAAGTCTAAAACTCAGGACTAAAAGTAGTCAGATACAAAGTACTCTGATATAGTCACAAGTGTTCACAAATTACTTATAACTCTAATGGCTAAAATACAAGTTGTTAAGTTGAAACTTAAATATTCTCACATTTACTTGTGAATAGCTTCATATTGTAAAGGGTCATGAACTGCGATGTGCAAAACAGAGTGGTTGAGTGGGAAGTGAAAGTGCAGAGATTAGTATGTAGAGGAATGTAAATTGGTACCAAAGTCAAACAGTACAACTCTAAGACGTTTCACCTAGTCCTATCCACATTAACCAGAAAACAGAGTTGTAGAGTAAATACACAGTCAAAGACAACTTGAGACATGGCACCAGATAAAATCATAAAATTTTAAAGAGGGACAAGAGAAGCAAAGGAAGGACTTACAAACACACACAAAGCAATCCCCCAACCCAAACCAAAAACAAACAAAGAAAAATGCAGAAACAATGAACAAATTGAGCTCAGTAAAGCCTAACCTGTGACAATGGCTTCTGGGACACTGTTTGCAATGCAAACAAGATTACTAGGCTTTGGGCTCCTTTTGTATACTAAACACATAAATGTCATCCCTCATGACCCTTACTTGCCCCCAATGCAGAATAATGCATGTGCATGTATGTTGTTAAACTATTAACCACTACTCACAATGGAGAGTGGTTGGAAGCAATAGGTAATCTCATTTGGGTTCCAATCAGGTAGGATTACGTTGATAGCCTGTTTGTGGTTATGTGTGCTGTTTTAAGTCAGTAAGGGTCAGAATCCTCTGATAAGACAAGTTGCTCTTTTCTTTCCCATTTCATGCTGGATGTGAGGTTTCAGTAAAGAGAACAAGGCCTTTGTTTGAGAGCACAGTTCAGGGAGAAATCTGTCAAAACAAGATTTCAAAACACTTTGGGTTCCATTCTTGGTTGAGATGGATGTTAAGAATCAGGCTGTGGTTATACAGGCATCAGGGTAATATAGCATCGCTCCACCACATTAACCTATGAATAATTTTAAATGCAAATGGACTTAGCACACCAGTTAACAGACACAAGATGGCTAAATGAAAAAAAATTAAGAACCTTACATATACCACTTTCTAAAATGCTGGTCATTCTAAATGGCCAGATCTTCTCACAGCCTGAAGAAATCAGGCCATGCTCTCCACCCCCCAAACCCCAGTGTTCAATCTATCTATCTATCTATCTATCTATCTATCTATCTATCTATCTATCTATCTATCATCTATCTATCTATCATCTATCTAATCTATTCTGATTACATAATCCCTAATTTACAGTCCTACCCAGTACCTGGCTTTTCCATGATCCTTGTCATATAGGCAATCCCAGAGTAATCATGTGGTGTGAAACTTCCCACCACCCCTAAGGCATATAAATGTTAGCTATTTGCTTTGTTTGGAGTATTTCTCTGAGATTTTTCCTCTGGACCTCCTGCTGTCGTCAAGTCCACGGTGGCTCTCTGCCTTGTACTTTAATGGAGCTTCTCTCCAAGTTTTAAAGGAAAGCGGCTCTTTCCCTTTATGGTACCAGTCACGCTGTCTTTGATGTGATATTTTTAATACTTCCCCATCTCAAGGCCTAATTATGGCTCCCATGGTCGTGAAATGCTGTACTAATAAGTCTTCTAATAAGTTAACTCCCAAAAGGTAATTTTGTGTCATCTCCTTTCTTGAAGCAGCTTCATTTCCCTGTCTTATGTACAACAGAAAAAACAATACAATTTTAGATTGTACAACTCTATATACAGAAAACCTGAACAATGCTTTTAAAAAAATATTAGAACTAATAATGAGCTCAGTAAAGTTTCAGGATATAAAAATCACTGCAGAAAACATTAGCATTTCTATGTGCTAACAATAAATATAAAAGACATCAAGAATAAAAAGATCTTTACAATATGATCAAATGAATGATGTAGAAAGAAGTGTAACAAGAGAAGTTAAATACCTAAATATTGAAAACTATCAAAAAGATGAAAAAATTGAAGAAGACACAAATTGGAAATACTTCCTCTTTTTATAGATTGGAATAGTCATAAGCAACAAACAGAAACAGGAAGCTAGAGGTAATGCGCTGTGCAATACTCATTCTACACAGCTAAAACTCTCAAAGCAGCATGATACTGGCATAAAACAGAGATATAGTCCAATATAGAGAATAGAATAAAGATCTAAAAATAAATCCATACATTTATTGTCACTGATGTTCAGCAGGATGCCCCAATTCCACAGTGGAGAAAGGACAGTGGCATCAGTAAACAGTGTTAGGACAACTGGCCATATACACACAGAATACTGAAAGTGAATACTTAATGTACATGTTATATAAAAAGCTACACAAGACTGACCAAAAGATTAAATAGAAGACTTGAAACTATAGAATTACTAGATTAAAACATAGGGCAAAATTTCTTGTCTTTGTTCTGGATAATGATTTTAAAATATGACCCTGAAACAGATAACAATGAAAAAGGGACAACCGCAGAAGAAGCAAATTAAAAAAGAATTTCTGTGCAGAAAAGGAAGCAATAAGTAGAGTGTAGAGACAACCTATAGAATGGAAAAATATTGTCAAATTATTTATACAACAAGGTACTGATATCTAAAATATAAGGAGATCAAACAAAATTCTCAAAAACAAGAAGACAAACCAATAACATATAAAGAACATGAATTAGACGCATCTCGAAAGAAGATGCACAAATAACCAGCAAGTATAAGAAAAAAAATCTTCAATCCTATCTTATCATCTGGGAAATGCAAATGAAAATCTTAATGAGATATCTCTTCACACTCATTAGGATGGCTACTACTGAAAACAAGAGATAATAACTGTTGATGATGATATGGAGGAAAGGGAACCTTGTACACTCTTGGTGAACATATAAATTAATAAGCCACCATGAGAAGCAGTATAGAAGGTCCTCAAAAAGTTAAAGGTTGGGGATGGAGAGATGGCTCAATGGCTATGAATACTGGCTGCTAGCACCCACATTGGGCTGCTCCCAACCACCTGTAATTCAAGTTCCAAAGATTCTGACTCTTCTCTGGCCCTCACAGGCATCTGTAGGAATATTCCATAACTCACACAGACACATACACATAAATAAAAATAAGTGTTCAAAAACTAAAAGGAGACCTATAATAGATGGCAGCTAGCCAAGGGAAATGAAATCAGTATGTCCAAAAGACTCAAATTGTGGTATGATTTATAATAGTCAAGATGCACAATCATATCATTTTGTCTAAAAAATGCATGGATAATATAAAAATATCTATTATCTATCATCTATCTATCATCTATCTATCTATCTATATATCTATCTATCTATCATCTATCTGTTTATTTCCAAATGTAACTGCATTTTGCTTTTAAAAGAAGAAAATCCTGCCATCTGTGATAGCATCATGCTCAGGTAAGCCATACAGAGAAAGACTACTTATATGTGGAATCCTCAGAAGTCGCACATAAAGAAGTGAGCAAATTTGTGATTGCTTTGTGTGATGGAGGGAGGTATTGGGAACACAAGGATGCTGGGCAAAGTTACAAATAGCCTGTCTGCTGTGTTTCTTGCCTCTTCATGCATACTTGGAATGATACTTATTCTAAAAACTCAGAGATTGAACTTGGTACATCCTGTATTGAATAATTCTCTTTTCTAAACCTAATCTATTATGAGACTCCGAGAGTTTATCCTTCAAACTTCTTTCTATGGAGAAATAACTTTCAATGGAGTTAGAAAGACTGACAAGAAAGAAGTAGGAAAAGAAAAGCAGAATGTGAGGCAGGAGAGGAAAGGACACTAACCCATTACTTTAATTTTTGCTTAAAACAGACTAAGTCACATTATTATTCCAAAACACCTTATCATATATTTACTTAACATGACTTCCATCTGTATTAGTGCATATAATCTTTGATTTATGTTGACATTCACTATGAGACTTCTGCCCCATGTATTATAAGGAAGAACTACTTTTTCTGAGCTATTTTCAAAAGTGCTCACAGTTGTGACTAGCACCTAAAATAATAGATGTGAAATGACTTACATACATCCTGGTACATAGTGCTCAAAAGATGTTTATGGAGGCAGGTTTTGAATGCTTTGATGTGAACAACCACTGCTATCACAGTACCTTCATTGTTTGCTTGTTAGCTTGTTTTCGTGCAGAAAGTGGCCTGACGTCTGCACTTAAAGAAGGAAAAGCCCTGGTCCTCCTGCACTGTGGCAGCTGGGTTTGCAGTGGCTCCCAATCTGTCTTCTATATTTCTGGCTTATTGCCACCTCAGAACAGATGTACATTCCTTTCTTGTGTAAAATTTCATGGCTGAACTCAGCAATACTTCTCTTCTTGCATACAATTTGTCACTGTGTTGGGATAGGTTGAATTTCGATGTTGAGGAATTGCTACATATTTCAGCAAGATAATTCTGCATGTCAAATACCAAATATTCTTTTTGTATAGAGGACAACTATGAATAGGAAGATGCAGTTTGCATCAGCATTTCATGAAAGCCTTACTGTGTTTCCTCCTTGAGCTCCTGTGCAGGACTCATGAAATGAATTGTATAATGCTGGCTCCTTATTTTTGTGTTCATCATCTTTTCCATTCTACTCAAATGCTGCTGGGAACAGTAGGTGCACAGTGATAACTGCTGCTGTAATCAATAGATGGTCGGTCTCATCCTCTTAATTGATCTGCTGCAGGATACAAACATTTACTTATACTGTATTTCTTCCATTTGTTCTAAGGAAAGAATTATTTTTTAATTTATTGAGAATTTCATACATGCATATAAGGTATTTTGAGCAATCTATGCCCACTTCCTCCCCTCTATCTCCTCCCAAATTTCCCCAACACTTTTTTCTGATAACTTCATGTACTCTTTCTTCTTCTCCTTCCTCTTCCTCTTCCTCTTCCTCCTTCTTTTTCTTCTTCTTCCTCTTCCTCTTCCTCCTCCTCCTCCTCTTCTTTCTTCTTCTTCTTCTTCTTCTTCTTCTTCTTCTTCTTCTTCTTCTTCTTCTTCTTCTTCTTCTTCTTCTTCTTCTTCTTCTTCGGCTGTTTGCTACTCTAACATTCCCCCCTCTGAAGAGGTAACCCTAAAATATTTTAAGGATTAAATAAAAGCTCCTAAATATTTTGACATTTTTGGCCTTTGGAACAGAATATGTTGCTAAGAGGCCCAAAGACACTTTAACTTTTAGCCAAGAAACTGGCTACTTTTCTTTGGGATCTTTTCAACCTAACTGCCTAGCCAATTCCTACCTCCTATTCTTATCACACCATCCTCTGAAGAGGTTACCCAAATTGCTAACATGGAATCAGGACGCAAAGCACTCTGGCTTCTTTCATGCTGAACAGGGACACAGGGTGAGGCAATTGGGGTACCCATTCAGTGGGGCCTATCTAAAAGACTCCAAAATTGCATAACTCTTATCTGTAGGGGAGAAAGTGAGTTGTGAGTAGGAGATGTGAAGGAGAAGTAAAGGCAAGAGAAATTAGCATTCCAAGTTCTCTAGCTGGGGAACTAGAAAAAAGAACAGGGCAATTTTCAGATGTTCATGAGAGTCCATTAAAATTTCTTGACAAGGGCTTCCAAAAGCATCCCTCTACTGGGTTCCTTTTCATTTTCTTTCCTTACAAGGCTGAACTAGTTCTCTAAATATTCCTTTAGATAAGATTGGGGTCTGCTGTTCATTTTCCCAGTTCTATGCTGGGTTACTGTGTGGGAGTCTCTTGGGCCACCCTGGCCAACAACTCAAAGCATTGGTTCTTGTTATATAGCTTTTAGCTATACACACAGACTCTTAAAGAATTATACTGACCCCTTTACTCTTTGGTTATACTTTCCTTTTGGGAGTTTAAGACCATACAGTTGGCAGAAATAAATCAATTTCTTCTTACACTTAAAGTCGTTTGAAGATCTGTTCCTCAGGGGTCACATGGGCTTGGGAGGAGATCCTGGCTCCTTTCTTTTACCAGTTCCATCTATGTGAAGATAAGTCAAAGTTCTGCTCCACCATGGCTGGCTTCACTTGGAAGCACAAAGAAGATGTTTCCTCTGAGTTGACCCACATCTTTGTAGACTGGACACTGGTTCAAGTCCATCTGGTGGGGTCTCCATGGCCTCCCTGAACAAGAAGACAGGTGACTTACCACAGTTACAGGACATTTTGAGAGATGTTCCATAGTCCCCTGGAACTTAGTCAACCTTGGAGGGCAAGGGGCAAAAATTTTCCTGTAAGTCCCTCTGACCAAAAGTATGGCTTTTTGGCTGCTAAACATCCAATAAGGTTAGTTCCACCAGTCTGGTAATGTGCTATGTAGATAGAGCTTGGGCAACATCCTTAAATAAACCTTGACTAGACATCCTTAGATTAGTTAACTAAGCTTCGACCTTAGAAATTTTAAGATTGTCTACACATTATCCTTGTCACATCCTTGTTATATTGTAACAACCCTACACAGACCTTCATCACCTGCCCAGCTTTCTCATTTCTCTGTCAATTCTGGAAATATCCAGCCATCATAATCTTCATACATAAATCCTTCTTTAAAAATATCTCCATTCTCATATCCTTCCAACATCCTCCAATTTTCCATTTTTCTTTTTTAATAACCATGAGACACAATAACATTAGCAAACAAATTTTCCCTCTGTTGTGAGACTTCTTTTCCTGGGGATACTAAGCAATGCTTATTCCCTTTTAAAGTTCTAGTGTCAAGACAATATTTGATTAAAGTTTTCCTGGGGAACCAATGAATTTGTTGAGCTTACTTACTGAGATAACTGAGAGGTTGCTGAGGTGTGTGAATGACATGAGGGTATGCACACTGGAAAGCCTTTACCCAGCATGGCTCAAGCCTTCTCTTCCTAGCCTCTCCAGATGAAAAATTGTTTTTACACTGGAAAGCCTTTACCCAGCATGGCTCAAGCCTTCTCTTCCTAGCCTCCCCAGATGAAAAATTGTTTTTAAAATATTTTATTTATTATGTGTGTGTGTGTATTGCTTGCATGTAGGTAAGTGCACTCATGTCATGCAATGCCCACAAAGGTCAGAAGAGGGTGTTGGATCCTTTGGAAATGGAGATTCAGATGGTTGTTAGCCACCATGTGGGTACTGGGAATTAAACCTGGGTCCTCTGCAAGAGTAGCCAGTGCTCTTAACTGCTGAGCCATCTCTCCAGCCCCTGGGAGAGAATCACTAAATTATCTAATTCTTTGGCCTCTATTTACTAGTCTTATGTAGCTAGATCTTCTAATCAGAGAAGTTCAGTTTTCATAGAGTATGAATTACAGCATTTAGGTATAATTCAAAACTAAGCATCAATATTTATCTGCTTATCTACCTCCTGTCTTTTAACTCCCTAAAGTAATATGACCCTGAAAACACACCTTTTTACATCAATGTGTTCCTGGTAAATGCTGGTTCTATAAAATTTCTTATATTTTTTAAAGCTCTGTTGAATGATTCACACATTCAATATATAAAGGAATAAAACTACTTTTTAATATTCAGTTTAAAAATTAAAGTTATTTTCTTCCATTTTAATTGAATTTTTGTGAGTATTTCTGTAATATAATTTAATGGTGTTTAGATCCCCTTCCCTAACCCCACCTCCTCTTATTGCCAGATTTGCCCCAAGTTCAATTTAGTATTACACACACACACACACACACACACACACACACACACGAGTGCATGCACGTGTGTGTGTGTATCTGTGTATACTATAGAGTTTAATTTGTGTCTCTAAATGTCCTTCAGTATAGGTCCATCTATTGGAGCCTGGTTAACCTACCAAGAGTTCCACGCTTGAAAAAAACTGTCTCTGCCCCTCCTAGCAGTCATCTATTCCCACAATTTCCTCAGGTGGGACTGGAGATTCTTATTCACTTTCTCATGTCTATGCTGGGATTTTCTCTGGTTTGAGCTTGCATGGGTCTTGTGCATGCTGTCACCAATGTTGTGAGATCATATGAGTAACTGACCAGCTATCTGGAAAAGTGTTTCCTTGTGGTCATCCATGACTTCCTGTTCTTAAAATCTTTCTGCCCCCTCTTCCACAATGTTCCTTGAGCCTTAGGGAAGGGGGAGGAGAAGTTTGATAGGCATCCTACTCAGTGCTGAGCACTCTGCAGCTTCTTATTCTTTGATTGTTTGCCAGTTGTGGGTTACTGTTAATCATCCTCTGTTGCATAAGGAAATGTGTATATATGGAACAATGCTTTATCCTTTCCATTTTATTTAGGAGAATATATAAACTTATGAATATGTGGACACAAAACATGGCCATTTAGATTCTACAATTTGTTTAAAAATGTGGCCAGTTTACACAAGAATAAATACTCTTTCTCAGTTGTCTGTTGGAAGAGACCACAGGGTTTGTTCCTGGGTGTGCAGTGTAAGAAAAGAAGCTAGAAGACATGCTTTAAGAGATTAGCTATATGGAGGTACTCTAAACAGTTGCTGAAGAATGTAGAATAATTTCTACTTTTTTCAAGTATTTCTTTTAGTTTTAATTTTTTATTTTTGACAATTTCATACATGAGTATTGCCTTTGCATTACTCCCGTACCTCCCAGGCCTACACCAAGTCCTCCCATGTGCCCCACTCCCTCTGAATTTGTTGTCCTTTTCTTTATTATATTTGCATATAATTGAATATACACACACATTTATAATGCATTAAGTCCATTTAGTGGTGCTTGTGTGTACCTGTGTGTAGTCCCGTCCACTTGTGATTAGATAACCTCTCAGGGATCTAGCCCCTGGAGTAAACAGTTTCTCCTCCCTCAGCATCCATTGATTGTCTGTAGTTCTTCATCTTGAGGTGGGACCCTGTGGCATTTCCCCATCCACACTGGCATGTCAACTGTTTTTTCACTCTACAGATCTTGTTAGACTACTATACTGTGGAGATTTCATTGGTGCAGCTTCCCTATCATAGGTGGGACCCTGTGGCATTTCCCCATCCACACTGGCATGTCAACTGTTTTTTTCACTCTACAGATCTTGTTAGACTACTATACTGTGGAGATTTCTTTGGTGCAGCTTCCCTATCATGTCTGGAACACATTAAGTAGCAGCAGGTGTCTTGTCCTTCTGCTCTTACATTCTTTCCACCTCCTCTTCCATAATGCTTCCTGAGTGGTGCTATGTGTAGAGGTAGCATTGTAAATGTCACTAGGGCTGGGCACCTCACTGTCATCTATTTACTGCATTTGACCAGTTGTGGAGTTTTGTAATAGTCTCTGTCTGTTGCAAAAAGAACCTTCTTTGATGAGTTGAGAGGTAAACTTTTCTGTAAATACAAAGATACTTATTTAGAATACAGTAAGAAATTACATTCATCTACAGAAGTTACAGAAGTAGGTTTTCCTGTAGGATCTATGACCTCTCCAGCCATATGTATTTGACTACGTTTACAGTACTGCACATGAATTCTTTCCCATTGAGCAAGTCTTAAGTCCAATTAGACAGCTGTTGATAAAAGTACCACTACTGCACCAACAGAGATATTTTTCTGGGCCAGAAATTGTTGTGGCTTTATAAATAAATAAATAAAATATGTACTATAAGTGAGTAAATTATGAGGTATAAATTGGCAGCCACCTTTGACTATTTTAAAGGCTCCTAGTTAGAAGGGAGTTTGTTCTTTGCTGCCTCCAATTTAGCATAAGCATCAGACAATGAAACGTATTAGATGACAAACTCGATTCTTTCATAAGTATTTGGGATTGGGGGGATGTTATATAACAAATAGAATCTTTTCCCACTTGAGTTGCAAAGTTTGTAGGAAAAGCAGATAAAGATCACAGCACCCTCCTTACCAATGCTGGAGTTCAACTGGTAGTGTGGAAGCCAGGCTCAGGATCAGGCAAACGCTCCCTGCATGGGAGTGCTCCCAAAGAATGAGAGCTGAGCTTTCTGTTTTTACCAGTTTGCACTCCAAGAGGGAGGATCATCAGGACTGAGACTACCCTGTAGCTTGTATTTCTAATGTATCAGTCATAGAAGTCACATGCCTCCTCAAATCTGAGGGACACATGGACAGAGGGAGTTCAGAGATACATTCAGGAAAACTACATTTGTATGGAAATGAGAAGCAAGGAAGCATCCCTTCTAGGGATTAAGCTTTGGTTTGATAAGGACCTCTAAGGCTCTGAAATGCACTACAGAGTCATTAATTCATTCAGTTATTTGTCTATATATTCCAGTGACCAGCTGTGTGCTGAGTGCCAAGGACACAATTCTACAGGAAAATAGGCTGAGTTCATTTCTTATGGGTTTTGAAGTTGGAAGACATCAGGTTCAAGGCAGACAGTGAGTTTTGAAAATGTAGAATAGTGAAGTTTCTGCTTCCCTCTGAAATCACCCAGGGGTTATAAAAATTATTCAAGTCCCCCTCCACAGAAGGGAATTCAAGTCGGGTACTGGTTAAGAACCTGTGGCTAGGGAGGTCATAAGGCCCTAGGGGAGAAATTACTATTATTATTTTTCTAAAGGGTAATTTTTTTCAAACTTCCAACTAAATACTTAGCAGACCTCATCAGAAAAGCACCTTCTTTGCAGTGTATAGTAGTTAGTACAGAAGCTCACAACTGGACAAAATGCAAAGAATGAGGGTCTATGGAGTACTCATCCCTAAATCTGTAGCACATCCCTCCCTATGAGGTTCAGGGAACAATGAAGGAGCAGGGTGGAAAGTTGGTAAGAGCCAGAGGTCAGGGACAGTGCTGCAAAAACAGTGCCTTCTGGAATTGCTAGGTCATAGAGCCCATGAATTCACAACAGCTGTGGTTGCCTGGATATGATCAAGCCAGTCAGTATTCCAGCAAGGATGAGGGATGGACCCTTAAAGCCCCACTCCTTGGCAGTTGATGGATGTTCAGGAAACCCAGCTTTCTTCAAGGGTATGGCCACATGTAAACTGCCCATGCTACTGTGGATGGCCCTACACCCGTATGCACATGGCACCACTAGACTCAGTGAGTTATAACAATAAGAGAACAAGAAGTTGTTGGGGAGGAATGCAGGTGGAGGGGTCTGGGAGGAGGAGGGCCAAGAGGGCATAGATGTAATCAAAATGCAATCTATGAGCATCACAAGGAATAAATAAATTAAAAAATATTAATACTCAGGTGCAACTCAATTCCAATTCTGATTCAGCTGGTCTGTGTGTCAGAGTTAGACATGAGGATTTTCAGAAAGCTCTCAGGTAATGTAAAGTGCACTGAACAGTTGTGGCTGAAACAGATGCCTTCACACATCTTGGTCCTGTTCCCAGTGCTAATGCATGTGGGAACTCAAATATATCTATTGAATGAATGCACAATTGGCCAGTCAATGATTCTCTGTTCTTTTTTAAAAAAATATTTTATTTATTATTTTTATTTTGTGTGTGTGAGTATGTATGTGTGCCCATGTTGCTCAGTGTTTTTGGAGATCAAAAGAGGGTATTGGATCCCCTGGAGCTGGAGTTACAGATGGTTGTTAGCCACCATGTTGGGGCTGCAAATAGAACCCAGGTTCTTTGTAAGACTAGTCAGTGCTCTTAAACACTGAGCCATCTCTCCAGCCCCCTCTGTTCTTTCTTTTGCCCTTTAAGATCTTACTGGTTTTCAGGTCCAAAGTCTAGGAAAGTCTGAAATGTTTCTCCTTCTCTTATTAAAATTTTACTTCATTGCTCTTCAGAGCTCATTTTCTGGGAAGATTCCAAACTTTTCTGCTCTGTGACTACAAATGTTTGATTGTATAGATTGATTCCAAATTGACTTCCTAGGACAGGTTTTTGGATTGGGCAGACTGACTACTATGGAATAATGAATGGCAGAGCTCTTTTAAATCCATTGATATTAATTCTGTTCACCCTTTCATTCATTCAACGGGCTGTATTTGCTTATTACTGGTTGCTTGGCGGTTATTCCAAAATCCCATCCTCCTCTTCTAGAGATCTTGAAGAATACAGAATTATATATAATATCTTCCATGGCTGAGTCTTCAGCATCTCTTATATTTTGAAATAATTAGTAATTTTAAACAATAAATGCTGATTGAAAGATATCTTGTGCTAATTAATTTTAGGTATCTATGGTGTGATAGTAAATTATATTATCATAGTTCTTGCTCTTAAAGATCTTGCATTTTTAAAGGTGAAATGACATTTAGTAAGAAAACAGAAAAAACTGAAAATATAATTTCAAATAATGAAATGTATTATATAAAGGCAGTATGATGGGATAGAAAGAAGCTGGGTAGACCTGTGTAGAGGACCGCTGTGGACAGAATGATTGATTAACAAAGGCCTCTCAAGAAAACACGTGAGGCACAATGAAAACTAAAGCAAGATGAATTTGTGAAGCAGAGTGCCAGGTCAGAGGAGGAGCTGAGTATGTACAAGACTAGTGGGCCAGCTTGAGGGATCAGAGAGTGGACAGGCAAACGAACCTCTTCCACTGACAAGTCACTGAGCAGACACTGAAGTACAAATCCACAGGGACACTTGCATTTCTGACCGAAAAGAATACTAAAAGCTTGTATGGGAACGGGAAGAGGAAAGGGAATTACCAGAAGACAGAAATAAATAGGGAACTGGAAAGCAGAAATATAAAGTATCTGCCTCCCCACAGGAGGGGAGAAGGAGCCGAGAACTGGTTAGAGGGGAAGGTAAGTTACCATGGGGGTATGCGCTAATGTGCCCATCTGTCCCAGGGGACAAAGCAGGATTTCAGTCATTACATGTTAGGGAGCCAGAGCTGATAATCAGTTATAGAGTTAGAATCCATGAAGGGTGACACTTACTTAAATGGTGGATAAGTAAAAAAAAATATGCCCATGGGGAGAGGAAGACAACTAGGAATTTGTCTTGGATAATGGGTACAAAATCCATGCCGTGAAAATTTGTTTCATAAACTGTCCTTAACAAGGGTTGATTTTATTGTACTGTAGGGAAAGCAATAGAATCTCAAAATACTGCAGATTAATAATTTCAGAAAGGTAGAAAAAGAATAAGATGAAAGAGAGTCTGGAAGACTTAAATGTCATTAATACTTTGCTTCTGAAGAGTGATAGTAAAGTTTGGCATATTACTCTTTAAACATGTGTCTGGATCTTAAATGATTTTTCAAGTTATCTTCAGTGATCTACTTGACACAACACTGAGCTATAAGGGGTAGCTTCAACTGAGGAATTTCCTCCATTGGATTGGCCTCTGGGTATGTCTGTGAAGCATTTTCTTGAATGCTAGTTGATGTGGGAGGGCCCAGACACTGTGCCCTCCATGGGCAGCTGATCCTGGGTTGTACAAGAAAGCTGGCTAAACATGAGCCAGAGGAAACAAGGCAGTAAGCAGTGTTCCTCTGTGGTCTCTGCTTCTGTTCCTGCCTCCACTTTCCTGCCTGTAGTTCCTGCGCTGACTTCTGTCAATAACAAATTGTGACTTGAAAGTGTAAGATGAATAAAGCCTTTCCTTTGCCAGTTGCTTTTGGTCAGAGTGCTCTATCACTGCTATGGGAGAACAAACTAGGACAAACATATCAGGTTCATGTGAAAAATGTTGAAATAAATATAATTTTTTAATGATAGAAAATGGTAGATTTGATAAAAATGCTAAACATTTGATCTCTGTGAAATTCTACACAGTGAAAATGACACTATAGATCGATTACCCAGTGTGCTTAACTATAATTTGTAAAATAAATGGGTTATCTGTCCCAGGCAACCTGACATTATTTGTAACTTGACCATATATGGTTTCTTTAAAAAAAAAAACATTTTAATGATTCTTTGATAATTTATTTCATACAATTCATTTTGATCATATTTGGACCCCTCCACCATCTCCCCCTTCACCTTACTAACCCCACAAGACTTCCTGCCCCCTATTATAATTTTTTTAAAAGCCTATCAAGTCTAATTTGTGTTTCCCAAATATTCTTGGGTGGTGGGTGGGGGGGTCTATCCCCTGAACCCTGGTCAACCTACCTGGTGTCACATAAAGAGAACTGACTCTTCCTTGATATTGGTTGTCCACTGTCAGTAGCTCCTCAGCTAGGGCTGGGCTTCTTGCCCATCACCCCTGTTCCATACTGGGATTTTGTCCGGGCTCAGCTTGCTTAGGTCTTGTTGCACACTCTCACAATAGCATGCATCTGTTTCCTACTACTACATCCATTTAACAGTATAATAGCAGTAGCTTCTTTATGGCTTGTGACTTGTCTAGGCACAGGGTTTTCCCTGATAAAAGTACCAGGTACGGACTCCATATTGTGAAGCAGTCCTTCAATCCAATCAGAAAATGGTTGGTTACTTCCACAACGTTTGTGTCACTATTGTACACGTAATCATATCTTGCCAGGCCAGTCATTATTGTAGCTCACAGGTTCACAGCTGTGCAAGGTTGATGATGGCTTTTCTCTTCCCATAGCACGAATAGGACCTTCCAGCACTGTGAGAGCAAACCATAGGAGATGAAGCTTCAAGGTCAGTGCCAGTCTGGTTTCTCCTTGCTTGTTCTATGACTCACAGTTTTACAGTCTTCAGCCATCAGATTTAGCATCATGTTCTGGAAGGAACCAAGAGCAATGGTAATAGCCAGAATTGTTTAAAGATGTATGGGACCCTCTCAGTCAACAAGTCCAAGAGTGCCAAGAGAGACTCCATTCCTGGCACTGGGTTTTTAGTTGGTAGTCTGTGGTGTCTGATGGGAGCATTGTCCCCCATTATAGGGTAACACCACTTAAACTCCTTTATATTATATATTTTTTTTTATATATAAATATAATTTAGGTCTTTTTGAGACAGGGTCTCCCTATAGCCCCAGCTGTCCTGGGACTCACTATGTAGACCAGGCTGGCCTTGAACTCACAGAGATCCACCTTCCTCTGCCTCCCAAGTGCTGGGATTAAAGGTGTGTGCCACCATGCCCAAATAGATAAAGCCTTTGTAGTAGTAGGCTAGCACATGATTTTTTTCAAAGGGCCTTTAGTGCTTTTATCCCCACCTTCCTTCCTCCTCTGTCCTGCCCTCTCATTTCCATCCCATTTAACCCTGCCTATTTCATTATTTCCCTTTCCTTTTTAATATCACTGCATTCTTTCCTCCTCTCATGAAATTCCCATCCTCCATGGCCCCTTACTAGTTTCTTGACATTTATTGATTTTCCAACTGAACCACAAACATCTGAAGATTCTGTGAGAGAAAATATACAGTTCTCTTTCTGAGTCTAGGTTACCTCATTCAAAATGATTGTTTCCAATCCCATTTGTGAATTTCATAATTTCATTTTTCTTAACAGCTGAATAATATTCCATTGTAAAAATGAACTATACTGTCATTATCCATTAATCAGTTGATGGACTTCTAGGTTGTTCAATTTTGAAATAGACTATGGATGACATCTTTAGCCATCGAGTAAATGCAGATTACAATTATTTTGAGATTTCATATTACTCTAACCATAATGGCTAAAATCCAAACCAAACAATGGCAAATGCCGGCAAAGATGTAAGGAAAGGGAAACACTTACTCACTGCGCTAGCAGTGCAAACCTGTGCAGCCACTATGGAATCCAGTGTGTCAATTCCACAACAAAGGTAGAAATAAATCTACACGTGCTCCAGCACAGTTTCTTTTCCACTTTCCTTTCCTTCATTATTTACCACCAATATCACCATCATCATCAACATCATTTTTCACAGATTCTTAACTCTGCTATTACCCCATAGGACTCAAAATATGATTATTACTGTATGGATGAGTACATGATGTGTTGGGGTAGAGATGAAAGCCATAATGTGTATGGCCTGATCAGAGAACAATTTGTGGAGCTGGTTCTCTCCTTCCATCTCTATACAGACTCTGACGTCGAGGTCAGGTCTGCAAGCTGTTGAGGTTAGCACCTTTACTCACTGTGCCAGCTCTCCTGCCGCACTGTGTGCTTTTCGAGGACAGAATCAATATCACATTTGCCTCTGTGCTCCCCACAATGCCAAGCCCAAGCTTTTCATACAGTAATCATCATTGTTATCAATTAATTTTACTGATGCCTAGGGTCTATTGAATATTAAGAATATAAGACAAGAGATGCATTCCAGAAAAGCCAATAATATGATTCAGTAGTGTACATATGTGCCAGTGGCATCTTCATAGCTGCTATGTATTTCTCCTTGAAAGGGGAACTATCTTTTGAAAAAATACCCTAATAGTTTGGCATAGAAAATGAGATGATGGTGAAATGAATGTGTGGGAGTGAAGTGACAATAGGGAAGGCTGAGATATTCTGCCTGAGACAAAAGAGAAACCTTGTTCTGTGTGTGAGAAGAGACTAGGAAAAAAGGTGTATCAGTGGAAGTGGAACAGAGACACTAGCAGATGATTTGCAGTGGGAGGCATGATCTAGCCCACAGAATTTCCCTGGAGGGAAGGTGATGAATGACCAAGGGTCGCCCATGTCCTATGTTTGTTTGTGTTGCTATGAGGTGATAACCATCTGTATTATCCCCATTTCTCCAGTAATGGAACGTCACTGGGAATATTTTCAATAAGGGAGAGAGGCTTTGTGGAAAATGAGTGGGGGCTGAGTTTTTATTACACTTAAAACAAGAAAACACTCAGGTGCACAAAGAAGATTTATAACTTGAAATATTTCAAAAGAGATATATGTGTAGTCAGAGTGAAGCCCTTAAAGGAGTTAGGAAACTCAAGGAACACTTTAAACTTTTTACTAGATATTAATTGGTGTTCTACATTGATGCTAAATCCTTGTTAACATCTGGGATGCATCTACAAAGCTCAAAGAGCAATGCTTCGTTTTTGGGGGGGTCTTTTTTGAGACAGAGTTTCCCTGTAGCCCCAGATGTCCTGGAACTCACTATGTAGACCAGGCTGGCCTTGAGCTCACGGAGATCTGCCTGCCTCTGCCTCCCAAGTGCTGGGATTAAAGGTGTGTGCCACCACGCCCAGCAAAGAGCAATGTTTAAATTCAAATATATTAAGAACCAAATGGGGTCCTTTGTTAAAGCAATGTTGGATAGAAAAATACTGAGATGAGACTTGAGAAAGGTCTCCAATACAGAAAAACGTAGCAAAGGGCTCAGTAAGAAAATGTTTGAAGCAAAAAGAGAAAATTAAACACAGTCTTGAATGAGAAGTATGACCACATGACAGCTTAATATAAGCTCAGCGGAGTCAAGCAAATTTTAATAGTAGTCCAAGACAGAAATCTACTAAAAGAATGGTATAGTATATGCAAACTCTAAATTTTAATGATGTTAAAGGCTTTTTGGTTAAATAGCTTATACTTTCCCTTATGAGTGTATCTAGCTGCATCTATGACTTTTATAGCCCCAACTCATACTCAGAAAGGATTTGGCTCAATTCACTATTTACTCTGCAACCCTTCTACTTCCCATATTGGTGTGTGTGTGTGTGTGTGTGTGTGTGTGTGTGTGTTTGTGTGTATGTGTGTGTGTGTGTGTGTGTGTGTTTGTGCTGGAATGTATACCAGTGTGACGTGTGTGTAGGATATGTACATGTCAATGTGTTCTTGAGAACAGACAGGAAGCTGGCCTATTGGAATTATCTCAGAATTCTAGAAGTGTGTAGGAATAGATATAAATGCTAATGGTGTTCTAACATTCTGTTTTCTGATGATAGCACCTGTCAAAGGGATAGCCGACACTTTGCTTCTGACAGAAGATAACTTGGGGAGAGCTGACATGAAGCACAAGGATCTCAGCATTGCTGCCAAGGCTGTGAGGAGTCAAATCCTGTCCCAGTAGCCTGAGATGGTGGTCCCACTATGGCCCAGGCTTGGTCAGCAGCAGGAAGAGGAGCCTAGAGAGGATTAGTAAGAAAGATGGGAGCAACACCACTGAAAACACATCAGTAGTCTCACTGCAAGGAGATTAAGACGACTTAGCATTTATATGAAACTTTTCTACCATTAATTAGCTAATCTACATAGCTCCCCTATGAGAAATGTATTTTTAGTTCTGTTCTGTTTTCAGATGAAGAACCAAAGGCATATTTAAGTAACTTGTGTAAAGCCAACCATCAAGTGAATACTGTCCCTAAATTCTTGCCTTGCTTAGTTCACAGATGCTATTTGGTCTATGAGGAAAGAAAGTTAAGTTGCTCTGCAGAGAAAAGACACCCTTCTTGTAGAAACTGGTACATCATTATGTTACAAAACCAACTTGGGGAGATTTGATTTTCAAGAGTTGATGCATTTTGCCCACTCTGAGATCATGAACCACCAGGCAGAACAGCCACCGTACTGGCATCTGGAGGCTGCTGATCTGAGGTGAGGAACTACAAGTGTGCTCCACATGCCCAGAGCTGGGATCCGTTTGTTGATGCTTTTGGGATTTTGGTATTATATTTTGTAGATGATGGAATGGTGGTTGTAGGGAATGAAACAAAGGCAGAATGAAGTTGGAACAAAGGGAGCAAAGAATGGAGTTTGCTACTCATCTGTCTCTTTTGCCATAGTCTGTGTTCTTGGGCTTGAGAGATGATAACCAGAAACTGAAGTAAGAAATTCTGAAAAGTTTGTGAACTGTTGGTATGAAGATTATCTCAAGGTCTAGCTGAGCAGGTGTAATTTAAAAAAGGACATCCTTCCTTCTACACAGTAGGAATGATAACATTAGGGGCATTTGGTTAGACGCAGAGCTGAGGCACCATTACCCCAGGGATGTTAAAGTTTTAAGGACAGTGAGGCCAAGAAGTGAAGGTAAGAACAGGAGGGAGGAGGTGGCCAGAAGCTGCTGGTCCCTGCCTGATGGGCTGCTTGGGGGCACCTCATCAAGAATTCCCAGAGATACTTGGCAGTTCTTTGGGGGAAGTGCATGCTGTTAATTCAAAGTCTCAGCATGAATATAACACAAACATGAAATTTAGGGGAAGAAGCTAGTGAAGGCCAGGACCATTTGGATTTGACTACTGCAGCTATTACTCCTCCTTTATCGTCAACCAACTGCCTGCCTGGTACCATAAAAAGCATTTTTTTTCCAATTTCTAGATGAACAGAAATTTCATATGATTGGTGATTAATGACAGTGCCTTACTATTATCTATTATATCTTTTAAAAGGGAAAAAAAAGAAAAGAAAAGAAAGAAGAATTTTTCAGCATATTAGTCACTTTTCTGTTCCTATGATAGAAATATCGACCAAAATAACTTATAAAATGAAGAGTTTATTTAGCTTATGGATGCAAAGGGGCAAGAGTCCATCACGGCATGGCGGCATGGAGGCAGAGGTGGCTGGAGTAGGAGCAGAAGCCAAGCTCTCTGACATCTTCAAGCAGGCACAGGAAGCAGAGAGCTCCTTGAAATACGGCAAGGCTTAAGAACTCTCTGAGCCCACCCCCAGTGACATACTTCCTCCAGTATGGCCACACCGCCTAAGACCTCCCCAAACAGCGCCATCAACTTGGAGATAAAATGTCCAAGTACGTGACACCTTTGGGGGATATTGTCATTCAAACCACCACACTTGGTTATTGCAGTGTGGTAAATTAAGAAAGAACATGGCTCTGGACTCTGCAAAACTAGATTTAAATTTCATGTCTATATTTAAATTTACTAACACAATATTTCTACATACTTATGAGGCATAGTGTAATGATTTTGATGTTGTATGGTGATAACACTGTAGCTATAAGTTTGGAAAAATATTGAACTCAGTTAACTTCCTTAACTAGTAATTGGGAACTGTTGCCCATTTTTCCTTCATATCCTAAGGGTCACATGAAATGATGCATGCATTCTTTCAATAGTTTGTGGTTGCTGCTCCTTAATGACTTCTTTCCGCTCTTCTAGTCCATTAGGTGCCTCATTCTATGATTCTAGGATGATAAAATTCTGACTCAAATAAATATCAGTCAAGTTCCCAGCAATAAACTGGGGGAGACAGACTTGAGCCGAGGGTGAAAGTCTTATTGACAGCCATACAGCAGGCCTGAGGCAACGGCCCAACTGCTGGAGCCACAAGGAATGCCTTGTGATATTTTGCTCCCATTGGCAGATCATGAGACTGATGCCTAGAGCTCACCACTCCCTAATCACCACCCTTGGATACCTCACCTTTAAACTAAACTACTTACTGTACTGTGCACTTGGATAGGATA
>NW_008351881.1:61106-64146 GCF_000622305.1 Nannospalax galili | reverse complement strand
GCACAAGGAATGCCTTGTGACATTTTGCTCCCATTGGCAGATCATGAGACTGATGCCTAGAGCTCGCCATTCCCTAATCACCACCCTTGGGTACCTCACCTTTAAACTACTTACTGTACTGTGCACCACCCTTGGATACCTTACCTTTAAACTGCTTGCTGTGCTGTGATTGGACCACTACCCTTATATAAGCTTGTGCCTTCCTGCAATAAACCAGATCTGTTTCATTGAACCTGGTCTCCTGTGTCTGAATGCAGCTCCTCTGACACAGTCTCCTCACCAGCCCTGGGGTCCGGACCGGACGACTGATCAGAGGAAATAAGAGAGCAGGAGAGTGGCCATAGCTGGAGGAGAGCAGCCAATTGACGACCATAAGTGGTGCCCAATGTGGGGCACGAAGCCTCCTGCTCCATGGAGTAGTAGCGTGTCATTCCTGTCTCCACTGATCATCTTTCTGAACGGTTCGTGAGTCCCTTTGGGTAAGCCTCCGGTATGGGGAATAGTCATCCAGCTGCTGCCAGCACCTGTGCTGCTGCACTGGTTTCTCTCCTCAGGAGTAGGCAAATAAGGGTAACAGAAAAGGATATAACTAAGGTTTTAGATGAAGTACTAGTTCTTGCCCCCTGGTTTACAGATACTTGTTGCTGGGATCCTGAACAATGGGCTTGCATTTTATTCTTGGCCTGGTGTAGAGAAGTTAGGGAGGGATGCCGACAGTCTCAGTACCCCACAAGATGTCAAAGAGCGGTGTAAGTTCTTCTGTGGACATGGGTAAGAAGCCCCGTATCCAATTGTTGCTGCCAAAGTGGGTCTGCACCTCTGAAAGTGTAATCTCATCTGGTAAGTTGAGAATAGGAGCTATGGGCCAGATGACATCTTGAGTAGAGTGGCCCAAAAAGGTATAAGAGGCATGTAACTGTATTTTATCTGCTGCAATAGTAAGACCTAATGCCTGGAGGTTTGTTTTCAGTTTTTGACAAGCTCCTTGTAAAATGTTAATATCCTTATGTGCGGATGGCATCCATATAATGTAAAATATAAACCTCAGTCAGCAAAGGTCTGCATGCATGGGCCACATAATATTGGCAGATAGTAGGACTGTTTCTCATGCCCTGAGGCAAAACCTTCCATTGATAGCGTTTAACTGGAAGGTTATGGTTAGTGGCAGGTATAGAGAAGGCAACATGGGGCTTATCATCATCATGAAGAGAAATTGAAAAGAAACAGTCCTTAATATCTATAATAATTGCACACTCTTTGGGAATAGTGGCAGGGTGAGGCATTCCTCTTTGAAGGGTCCCTAAAAGCTTCATATACTCATTAATAGCCCTTAAATCATGTAAAAGTCTCCACTTCCCTGGTCTCTTTTGTATAACAAAAATAAGAGAGTAGCAGTGGTGGTTAGAATTGGGGGTGAGGGTGGGGGGTATTACCTAACTGCTGGTCTACAATGTGGTCATCATAAATGGGTTTGTCATTGGTAGTTAGAACAACCTCCATATTGCGGAGGATATGTCTCCCCTACAGGTTATGGGGAAGCCCTGCAGCTAGGAGCGGTTTAATAGCTCCTGTATTGCCGTCTGGGTCAGTCCAGACCACAGGATGTTGGACCTGTAAAGTATTTTGTAAGCCCCCAACACCTTGTATAGGGGGTCCAGGCTTATGGTGCCAATGAGACAAGGCTTCTTCCTGTCTGATTACAGTAATATCAGCCCCTGTATCAATTAGGCCTTTAAACTTAAGGCCATCTAGGGAGAGTTGCATCCTAGGCTTATGCAGATCAATAGGCATCGTCCATTGGACATGGGGGGTGTATTTCCTTATTTCCTCTCTTTGGGGCAGGACTGAGAGGTGCTCCATTGCCTGTTTAAAGGCACCTTTTGTATGGGTTTACCATCTGCATCCACCTTAGACTTACATTTTCTTGCCCAATGAAAGCCTTTGCAGCATCTTGGGCATTTTGAAGAGGGAAACTGTCTCCTTTTGGCCTCTTTCATAATCTTATTAGGACAGGTACGTGACCAACGGCCCTGTCCCCTGCAGGCCCGACATTTGCTTTTTTCCAGCTCAGCCTGAGGCTGATGAGCAGCCAGTCCCTCAGCAAGGGCCATGGCATGGGCCTGAGCAATCCCCACATCTCGGCAAGCCAGAATCCAATCAGAAACATCCTTGTGTCTAATGGGTCCTATGGCAAGGTGACACTCTGTAGAGCAGCCTTCATATACAAGATCCTTGAGCAAGCCATCGGCAGCTCCCTGATGACTGATCTTTCTATTTATACTTTGTTGGCATCTCTCAACAAAATCAGAGAAAGACTCGCCTGGTTTTTGTATCAATTTGGTTAATTTGGTATCACCGAGAGTTGGCATACTTTGAAAAGCATGCAGCATATGAGAATATGGATTCCAGACATTAGAGTTCTGTTGTCCCTGATTGACAGTAACTGGGAAGAACTGTAGAAAATCTCCCATTGTATCATAGAACAGGGGCCTAGGTGGGAGAGGCTTCCAGTCATCCTCCAGAAGGGAGGGGTAGGTGGACTGGAGGGGAAATTCTTTAAAGCTAGTGCAAGATGGTGGAAAGTAGCCATTGCCCTGTAATGGCTGGGCAGAGGCTGCCCTAACTTCCTGTTTTCCATCAAAGCTAACACAAGATGGCGGAGGGTAGCCACCACCCTGTCATTGTGGAGAAGAGGCTGCCCTAACTTCTTGTTTTCCATCAAAGCTAATACAAGATGGTGGAGGGTAGCCATCGCCCTGTAATGGCAGAGCAGAGGCTGCCCTAACTTCCTGTTTTCCATCAAGGGAGCTCTCAAACCCCAATTCCTTATTTTTTATAGCATCATTAACAGTCATAGTTTTGTTTTAACTGGAAATGCCTGGGACAGTCCATCCCCAGCACCCTGTTGTTGTATTTGCTCATCTATCTCCTTAAATAGGGGATTGTCCTGTTCAGGGGCTTTGGGGGGAACTCCCCAAAGGGAGGCCAGAATGGCTGTCACAACATGGTGGAACAGCCCAGACTGTGGGCATCCCTCCCC
>NW_008351881.1:60191-60602 GCF_000622305.1 Nannospalax galili | reverse complement strand
ACCAGGTTCAGTGACGCAGATCTGGTTTATTGCAGGAAGGCACAAGCTTATATAGGGGTAGTGGTCCAATCACAGCACAGCAAATAGTTTAAAAGTGAGGTATCCAAGAGTGGTGCACAGTACAGTTAAGTAGTTTAAAGGTGAGGTATCCAAGGGTGGTGCACAGCACAGTAAGTAGTTTAAAGGTGAGGTTTCCAAGGGTGGTGCACATTACAGTAAGTAGTTTAAAGGTGAGGTGCCCAAGGGTGGCGATTAGGGGGTGGCGAGCTCTAGGAATCAGTCTCATGATCTGCCGATGGGAGCAAAATGTCACAAGGCATTCCTTGTGGCTCCAGCAGTTGGGCCGTTGCCTCAGGCCTGCTGTATGGCTGTCAATAAGACTTTCACCCCGGGCTCAAGTCTGTCTCCCCC
>NW_008351881.1:57279-59461 GCF_000622305.1 Nannospalax galili | reverse complement strand
GATTATTGAATTTTTGTGTATCTCTTACATAAAATTAACTTTATATCCCTTTTCTCCTTCCTCCTTCCCCTTTGGCACCATGTCATAGCCCTCTGACTGGAATTCGTACATTCTGTCATTTGTATTAAGGCCAATTATGTAAAGTTATTGTCCAAAGATATCCCTCTGTGCAAGTTCATCCACAGGGATTTAGTCAGCCTGTCTAGAGTCTCTCCCTTTAAGAAGATCAGGTCTTCTTCACCCAGCAATAATCAGCTGCCAATAATTCTTTGACTAAAATTGGGGCTTGCTGTTCATTTCCACAGTTCTGTGCTCTGTTTTTGTCTCCCTAAGTTTGCATGGGTCTTGTGCATGCTCACACCATTGCTGTAGGTTTGTATAATAAGGGTCTCAGGCACCTGTGGGACTATTTCTGTATGGTCACAGACTTCTTCCTTGGCTCTTACAATCTTTCTGCCCCCTCTCCCACAATGGTCCCTGAGCCCTGGGTGGGTGGACCACAATATAAGAGTCCTATCCAAGGACCCACAGTCTTCAAACTCTTATTCTTTGCGTTTTGCCATTTGTGGCCTTTTGTGTTCCTGGCCCTCTGTTGCATGAGGGAGCTTCATTGATGAGAATTGAAAGATGCATTTGTGTTCTCTTCAACCCTTGTTCTATGTTCCATGAGTCTTAGGTGTAGAGGTTGCATCCTAAATGTGCCACTTAGACATGGGCAATTCACAGACAATCTCTGTGTGTGACCAGTGGTGTAACTCTGTAATAATCTCTGTCTGTTGAAAAAGATTGATGGATGCTGACTGGGATACTTGTCTGTAAATTTAAGGATCCATACTTTGCACATAGTAACAAATTACATTTGTCTAGAGTTATGAGAGCCTTGGAGTTTTCTCTAAGATCTATCACCTCTCCAGCTATGTG
Source organism: Nannospalax galili (assembly GCF_000622305.1). NCBI lineage: Eukaryota > Metazoa > Chordata > Mammalia > Rodentia > Spalacidae > Nannospalax > Nannospalax galili. The sequence continues at coordinate 58,540 of NW_008351881.1, read as the reverse complement.
TATTTGTCTAGAGTTAGAGTACTGGACATGAGTTTCCTCCCACTGAATTGGCTTTATGTTCAATTAAGTAGCTGTAGATTACCCTCAAGGTAAAAGCACCACTATGCACCAATCTTGTTTGCTATGCTAGACATTGATGTGGTTTTTAGGATTTGAAGCTATGAGAGCTAGCCTTCAAGGTAGGTGGCTTCCAGGTCAATTCCAGCTCCATTGCTCAAAATCCTGTGTCTAAAGTATGTTCTATCTTCAACAATAGGGTCTTACCTTCAAGTTCTGGGAGGCAATCAAGAACAGTGGCAATAGCCTATGTAATTTTGGGAGTCTCTTGGACTACCCTGGCCAACAACTCGAAGGAAGGTTTCTCCTGTTGGCCACTATTTCTTGTTATATAGTCTTCAACTATACTCATGGATTCATGTAGGGAGTGTAATTTTTCATGTGTAACTTTTCAGTAGGTTTTTGAACTAATACTACTCCCTCTGATTTTTCTATACTAGCTAGGTACTATTTATGTCTCCTCTTTCTCTGCCTGTCTTATCCACCCCCACCCACCCTCCCCATTTAAAGTGTCTCTATTTTCCTCATTTCTCCCTTGAAAATTTTTGTCTGCTATGATCCCACCTCTCTTGAGTGCCTTCTTCCCCTTTATTCCCACAGTTCTTTGCATAACCCTCCTTCCCTCCCATTTAACTGCCCCCTTTTTATACATTTCTCCCTTAGTAACACCCATCTCTTACTATTCTCTCTCAGGTTCCTTCTTTCCTTTATCTCCCTGGTTTCCTTCTATTTTCCTGGTTCCTGCAGTTACACAGGGTACATACTCATTTGTAAGGATTTGGTGCTAGGATCCACAAATGAGGGAGAACATATACCTTTTGTTTTTTCTGAGTCTGTGTTACTTCATTTAGTATAACAGTGTTAGTTCCATCCATTTACCAAAAAATTTCATTAGTTCATCTTTCTTTACTGCTGAGTAGAACCCCATTGTGTAAATGTATCACATTTTTGTTAACTATTCATCAGTTGAGGGGCATTTATGTTGCTTGCATCTCTTAGTTATGGTGAAAAGAACAGCAACAAACCTGGTTGTACAAGTATCTCTACAATAGGATGAGTCTTTGGGTATATCCAAAGGACCCCAGATAGCCAAAGAAAACTTGGGCACAAAGAGCAAAGATGGAGGGATTACTATACCAGCACTCAAACTATACTACAGAGCTATAGTGTATTAGTCAGGGTTCTCCAAAGAAACAGAACCAGT
>NW_008351881.1:44764-57231 GCF_000622305.1 Nannospalax galili | reverse complement strand
TCTGAGTAGTCCAACAATGGCTGCACCACACTGGAGAGGCTGAGAATCCATAGTCACTCAGTCCATGAGGCTGGATGTCTCAGTAGTTCCAATCCAGCACCGAAAGTCTGACAAGTTCCAAAAGATCAGATAGTCTTCAGTCTATAGCAGCAAGATGAACTCACCAGTGAGAGAGAAGGCAAGCAGCAAGAAGCTCTGCATTCTCCTCTGCCTTGGCCTTTTATATGGGCTGCCATCAGAAGGTAACACCCACATTTAGGGTATGTCTTCCAGCTTCATGATCCAATCAAGAAGATCTCTCTCATTTCATTTAATCCCAGATCCAGTCAAGTTGACACCCAGGATCACATATAGTAATAAAAACTGCATGGTACTAACACAAAAATAGACACATAGATCAATGGACTATAACTGAAGAACCAAACCTGAGCACATGTAATTTCAGCCACCTGGTATTTGACAAAGTTGTCAGGAACACACGATGGAGGGAAGACAGCATCTTCAACAAATGGTGCTGACAACCTGGATCTCTACATGTAGAAGAATGAAACTATATCCTTATCTTTCACCTTGCACAAAAGTAAACTTCAAATGGATCAAAGACCTCAATGTGAAGCTGGAAACTCTGAAACTATTAGAAGACATTTGCAGTGACCTACAAGATAAAGGTATAGGAAAGGACTTTCTAAATCCGACAGAAGTTGCTCAGAAATTAAGGTCAACAATCAATAAGTGGGACCTCATTAAAATTAAAAACAAAATTTAAAAAAAGTTAGAAACAAGAAAGTGAAGAGAAAACCCACAGAGTTGGAAACAATCTTCACCAGTGACACATCTGACAGAGGTTTAACATCCAGAATACATGAATAACTCAAAAAACAAAGAATAAAGAAAACGAATGACCTAATTAAAAGATAGGCTAAAGATATAAACAGAGAGTTCTCAAAGGAAGAAATAAAGATGGCTTTTTAAAAAAGTCTTTAAATGTGTTCGGTATTGTTAGTAATTAGGGAAATGCGAATTAAAATCACCTTAAGATTTCATCTTACCCCAGTGAGACTGGCTAAGATCAAGAGAACAAATGATACCAAATGCTCGAGAGGATGTGGAGAAAGGGGAACACTCATCCACTCCTGGGGGGAATGGAAACACATGCAAGCCCTTTGGAAAGCAGTGTGGAGAACTCTTAAAAAACTTAAAATGAACCTACCATATGACCTGGTTATACCATTCCTTGGCACACACCTTTAATCCCAGCACTTGGGAGGCAGAGACAAGCACATCTCAGTGAATTCAAGGCCAGTCTGATATACACAGTGAGTTCCAGCCCAGCTGGGGCTATATGGAGACCCTGTCTCAAAAGACAAAAAAAAAACAAAAAAACAAAAAAAGAAATGTCTCCTGGAGATGGAAAGGTTGTGTCGTAGAAGCCTTCCACAACCTTTTGATGATCTCTGCTTTCCTTAAGGCTACCTGCTTAAGATGGAGCCTGGGATATACATGCCAGAGCTCTTGGCCAAAGCTGTAACATATTTGAGAAATTGTCACTTAAAATATTGTAGGGTTGGGGATGTAGCTCAGTGATAGAATCCTTTCCTATTATGCACAAGGCCCAATCTCAAGTGCTGTACAAAATAAATAAACTAAGAAAAATTTAGCCTACACAAAGTTATTCTAAAAGCAACTAATCACTATTACCAGGAAAACTTAAATGAGCTATTAATGTTCTTTACTTGGAGATAATTATGTACATGATGCTTAATCTTCAGAAATGTATACTAATTTGGTTACATACAAAAGAGACACACAAATGTTATCTGTCTATAAGCCAAGAGAACACAAGTCAAATACAAATTAATAAATATATGTTCAAATTTATAGGAGGATAATAGGGCCAGTTTTACAGTAGACAAAGTTGAAGGCACCTCTATCTGGTGTCTCTACCATACTTCCAACTGTCTAAAGAACAGCTGCATCACTCTGCCCAGATTTGGGAGCAACCTCCTCTTCTTCAATAATCTCTCCTTCTTGGAAACACTCCAGCATTTCAGATTTGGGTCAGTTTTGCTCAAGTGCTATCCAGAAGTGAGTCGGCTCTCCAGTCCCCCCGCTCCTGGCTCTATTCATTTCAGTTTTGCCCAGGCTGTACTACTCTTTTGGGACCAACTGGACCCAATGGTGTTCAGAGGAATCTTTGCTTGTCAGAGAAAGGAAGAAAGATGCTAGTTGGCTACTTGAAGGCTGTAGAGTTCAAGGTAATCTCAGATATTAAAATAAGGTTGAAAGGCAAGTTTTTAGTCCAATACACTATCTGATACGCTACTGTTTGAGGGAGAAGAACTAAGTCTGAGGAAATAGGGTCAGTGTAGAAAATACATAACTAGATTGAGTGGGTTCAAACTATTGGACATAGGTAACATGCAATTGAGCCCTGTTGGCTCCCTGTACACAATTGATATGACTGTAAGGGTCTGATAACCTTGTCAAACATTAACTGATCTGAGTCAAACAGTATCTGAGAAGGAAAATAAATTTTTACCCTTTAGGTCAATGTCTTGGTAATATTCTTACTTTTTGTTCTTCATTAATTGTGCTAATCAGCCTTTGGTCACTGACAAAATAAACTAGATAAACAACTTAGTGAAGGAAAGTTTTATTCTGGTCCAGCATTTCAGAGATTTCAGTCTGGTCAGCAGATTCCATTGTTAGAGGCTGGTGGTGAGGCAGAAGAATGTGGAGAGCATGTGGCAGAGGAGGTAGCTCACCTTTTGGCACCCAAGAAGGAGGGGGAGAGACAGAGCGGGAGGGAGAGAGATAAAGGGAGAGAGTGGGAAGAAAGGAGAGAAGGGTGGAGAGACAGAGAAGAAGGGAAGGAGGAGAAAGGGAGATGGGGGAGAGAGGGAGGGAGGAGGGGAGGAAGAGAGAGGAAAGGTATTGGGAGAAAGGGAGTGAGAGAAGGAGGGAAGGAGGGAGAGAGAAAAGAGAGAGCCAGGACTAAAACAGCCTTCAAAATTACATCCCAGTGACCTGCTTCCTCTAATTAGGCCTCACCACAATTCAGCTTGAACTCAAGAATGGCATAACCCACTAATGAGATTAGTCCCCTCATGATCCAATCATCCTCTCATTAGTGACATCCCTTGGGGACAAAGATTTTAATACATGAGTCTGTGGGGAGCATCCATATGTAATCATAACATCAATTATATTCACATCTCTTTTTAATCTTCCATTTCTTTTTCTCACTAATTTCTTCCCATTTTCTGTTGTTTTTCTGAACTCTTATCAGATCCATCACCTCTGAAAGGCAGTAGTCTCCTTTCTTTTTCACGATGCTACGTGCTTTGAAAGAGGAGTTGTGTGCTCAGAAACCTTTCTCTTTAGTTTCAAATAGTTTTGTTTTGAGTTTCAGCCTTATAAATTTACTCAGAGGTACACTCGACCAATATCACTGCATGGCAGGTCTATTAAATGCTAAATACAATGGCATTTTCCTAGCATATTCCCAACTCATCTCACATATATCCAGCCAACACAATTATCCCGAAGGCCTCTGAATGTCTGAGTTTGGTGATACCATTACCCTTGCTTCAATTCTTGATTCATCTTCTTCAACGTTTCCTCCACTTTTTCAACTATTACATGGTTTCATCTAGTTTATGTAGTGATACCATCTTCTTTCTACTCAATGACAAATAATCAGGCTTTAAAATCTTGTCTCTCTAGGGTTTCATAAATTTCCTCATTATGACTATTTTTCATAGCTCCCAGTCAACCTTATTCAAAATAAAACTCACTACCAACCTCTAGCTCCTTCCTACCATCCACCTTGGATACATGAGTAGGACTGTCATTATCATGCATAGACTTGGTCAATTAATTTCTCTGCTTGAAATGTTTTAATAACTCCTCATTGCCTTCTTGATAAAGTTGAGCCATCTCCTCGAGATTTATAGGTTCTATAACACTATACTCCTGCTGCCTTATCTTATATACCCTTTTGGCCCAAACCAATCTCATATCCTGGATATCATTAGCATTCTGCAAATTGCATTTTTTATAGTCACAGTGAGTCTTAAGCTAGAAAATATTGCCTAATTAGTTAGGTAAAAAATACCAGTTTTGGGTTGGAGAGACAGCTCAGCCATTAAGAGCACTGGCGTTCTTGTAGAGGACTCAGGTTTGATTCCCAGCACCTACATGGCAGTATTAACAACTGTCCATAACGCCAGTTCCAGGGTATCTGATGCTGTCTTCTGACCTCTGTGGGCATTGCATGACATAGGTCACATACATACATGCAGACAATACATTCATACACATAAAATAAGAGCAATTTTAAAAATTACAAATTAAAAATTAAAAAAATAAAAATAATAAGTTGCTCTAATTTTTATCGTTTTTGTGTGTTGTATGAAAGAGAAAGGGGGGAGGAGAGAGAGCGATACATGAGTGGAAGTTCCCAGGAGGCAAAAGGAGTTGGATCTCATTGGAGCTGGAGTTATAGGCAGTTGTAAACTGCCTGATGTGGGTGCTGGGAACTGAGCTTGGGTCCTCTGGAAGAGCAGCACATACTTTCAGTTGCTGAGCCATCTCTCTAGACAAAGTTTCATGCTCTTGTTAAGTTATTTAATGAAATTACTCTATATATGTCTATTGTATTGTAAATCAGAATCCCAGGTGAATAATCAACTGTATTACATTGGTTGATTATCTTTCTCTCCAATTAGATTATAAGCCTGTGAGGTCAGGCACTCTTGTACATATACTCAATACTTTGCATTTCTGCAGGGACCATTGAATACACTGCTAGCTACAGAATGTTGAATACATGATTAAGAGTATTTGTAAATGAGGCTCCATGCCTTTAAAAATATGTCTTGTAGGCTGGAGAGATGGCTCAGTGGTTAAGAACACTGGTTATTCTCGCAGAATACCCGGGTTCCATCCCAGCACCCACATGGAGGCTAACAAGGGTCTGTAACTCCAGTCCCAGTGGAATTCAACAGCCTCTTCTGACCTCTGTGGGCATTGCAGGACACGGGTGCACATACCTACATGCAGGCAATATATGCGTGCACATAAAACCTAAATAAATAAATTAAGCCGGGTGTGGTGGCACATGCCTTTAATTCCAGCATTTGGGAGGCAGAGGGAGGTGGATCTCTGTGAGTTCAAGGCCATCCTGGTCTACATAGTGAGTTTCAGGACAGCTGGGGCTACAGGGAGACCCTGTCTCAAAAAGACCAAAAAAAAATTAAATTAAAAAAATATGTCTTGTAATATTTCAGAAAATTGCATATAGTAAATGGGTTTTTGAAGGTTACCTGCTGTGGACTGAGATGCCCATCCCAAGACCCATGTAGACATAATATAGAAAGGATGCTTCTCTGGACTTCAAGTAGCAAATGCTTAACTCACCAAAATGGTTTGTTAGGCCACCCTCATCTGCTGATCCCATCAACCTTAATTATTACCAACTAATTCTGTTAGTTTCTTAAACCTATTTCAAGTGAGAGTGCATTATACTGAGCAACCATCATCAAGTAATAGAATTATGCTCTTTCTTCATCAACCTTCATTCTAGGCAGCCAAGCAGAAGCATCATTTCACATTAGTGTTCTCATAGAAGTGTGCATTTTCACTTTTAAAAACTTCATTTATTTGGTCAATTATGTTGGTCTGTAACATCCCACAATGGGGGTGTTACTCATCTGCTGGTTCCTGAATAGAATGGGCAGAGCAGCATAAAGAAGATATTTTATTTCAAGGAAGCACCAACCTTGATTCTGTAGAGCTCATTAGACAGAGGTAATAGAGGAAAAAAGGAGTCAAGAACGCTGTTAAGTGCTGCGTTTACACTGTCGTGCATATTATTGTGCCTCTGGACTATTTAAAAATATTTCCCCAATTCAAAGACACTTTTGTCCTCCTCTCCTCAGAGCTCTGACATGTGTGAACTTGGGAGCTAATGTGAGTAGAATGAGATTGAGTTTTAGAAGTAAGAAAAAAGGCAAACACACTATTTCCACCTTGGGAGGTGACACTAATGAGCGTGGTACCTGTCAGAAGTGAACCCCTGATCTGCAGGACAGAAGACAGTGAAAGATAATCTTCAAAATGGCATGAAATTGGGACTCTTCCATTGGCACACAAGAATATTTGCAAACATTCTGTATAAGAGACAGGAGAGAGGCAAACAGTTTATCTCTTTAGTTAACCTTTGACCTAGATGATGTTTTGAGAAGAATGTAAGACTCAGCAGCCTTAGAAGCATGTCAACTTCTACAACATAAAAAAAAGTTAGTGAGGGCAAAGTGCAGGAGAAGATAAGAAAGAAAAGCAACATCCAGAACTCAGAGGCAAGGATAACCAAACTTTGGCATGTGTTTTGTTCTGATTCTGATATAAAATATGCTAATGATGCACGGCGTGGAGAAAGCAGGTATTTTGGAATGGTAACGTAATCTGCCTTCCCAGATTGCTAGCTCTTTGAATAAGTGGAGTTTAAAGATTTGATTCCTAGCCTGCTCATTGGTGTTTGTTGTGCAAGGCAGCACAGTTCTATTTACACAATCAGCAAAGAAGTGGTCAGATATTATAACAAGTTCAAAGAAAAATGAAAAGGGCAGATGCAGGCCAGCAACAGAGAAAAAAATGTACCAAGAGGCACCCGTTTGGTTCTTCTTCAAGGGGCACAGTCACTTGCAAAATAACTAGGTAGAATTTGCTTCTCTTACATCAAAAAGGACTGCATTCTCTCAGTTATCTAAAACTTCTGGGTTCTAGAACTACCCTACAATCAGAATCACATAGTCCAGACAAGTGTGGTCTAGATAATGCAGTTTTTCACGGGCCTGCAGGGCAGCGTGAAAAATGTAATATGCTCTTTCTGAATTAAGCGGTAGGATTTCTTTAAGAAACCTCTGGAGGAGAAAGTATTAGAAATGGGCCTTAAGTGAATGTGGACATATGAAGTTTACCTCAAAGACTAACCCTTGCACCTTAGGGCTAAAGTAGACTTTTTAGTCAATGGAGGTGACCTGAAATGCTTTCTGTCAAACTTCTTCATTCCCTTCTCTTTTTATTTCCTGGGGGATGTTCCTCCTCCTCCTCCTCCCTCTTCTTCCTCCTCCTCCTCTTCCTCCTCCTCCTCTTCCTCCTCCCCTTCCCCTCCTCCTCCTCTTCCTCCTCCTTCTTCTCCTCTCCCCTTCCTCCTCCTCCTCCTCCTTCTCCTCCTCCTCTTCCTCTTCCCTTCCTCCCTTCCTCCTCCTCCTCTTCCTCTCTTCCTCTTATTATCCTTTATATTCTTAGATTCTTATGTATTTTTTACTTATCTTCTTGAGCCTTAAAAAAATAGAAACTACATACTCAGGGCAGAGGCTTAAATGATCAATTTCAGCAGGTTACTGAAAAAGGAAGACTGGGATAGAGAGGCCAGAGTCTGAACTCAGCAGCTCAACTACTCTTTACTGGATGGAACAGGCTTGGTTCGATCTACAGAATTCATGAAGCTTCCCCACTTAAATTATGTCTTCATTTTAGCTGGATATACAACTCACAAACAGGATTTTTTTCTTGACATTTATTCCTATCCATACTGGATAAATGAAGGCACTAATCTGATATTTGGAAAAGTACTTGAAATTTTGAGTTCATTAGAGAGCGAAATGTCTCTCCAGTAGTACATAGGAATTCATTCTAATACTTAACATCCAAAGCAAGCCCTTCACAAATGTCTCTTGATAACCCATCACTACAACAAGCAACTGATATACAGACTTTTCTGTTTTTCAGTTCTTCATTGATGATAAATGCTTACTCAGGCCTGAAGGTATGACTATTCTTCTTCCCTCTGTTCTCATCCCCCACAATACAAATTTAAGCTACATTGTACTGCTTACTTGAGTTACCAATGATAATATATCACATTTTAAATGAGCTTTACATGAGCTCCAGACATTGATGTATCAGCTCCTTAACAAGATCTTTTCACATGGCAATAGTTTCTGGCTTCCTCTTTCCTTACATCCCATTATTCTTCCAAAAGTTCCTCTGTCCAGAAATCATTTCTTTTCCTACTGAAATATGCTTCCTTTCTCCATTTCACTCAAAGCTCTGTTTCTGCTCCTGGTAGTCCTTTTGCTGACTAAGAAGCTTCCTTTAATAACAGGAGGAGAAAATTAAAGCCTGCCCATATCTAGTATGCTGTTTATCTGTATAAGACCTGCAAGTTAATGGCTTTTCATGCTAACATATGTAAAAAGATGTGAAAAATCAATATTAGTGTCCAAAAATAAACATATTTGTATTGCAAGTGCTATGAGCAGAGAGAGGAGATACAAAGGTGTTTCTTTACTGGAAGCAGTTTATTCACATTAGCACTGGCTCTGCGGTTTTATATGCAAAATACAGAGACCCTATTAAAAAGTAATAGCCTCAACTTTTTTTCTTTCAATAGATATTTTTATTGAATTTTTGTGCATTTCATACAATATATCTTAATCATATTTAGACCTCTTCTCCATCCTATAGCCTGTCCACAGGATTCCACGCATTCTGCCATGTATGTTAAAGTCAAGTTTGTCTACCCAGATGTCTCTCAGTGTGAATTCATCTACTGGAGCCTGGACATCAGTTGCTCAGGTATTAAGATCAACAATCAACAAGTGGGCTTTCATTGAACTAAAAAGCTTCTGCACAGAAAAAGAAACAACAAAGGAAGTGGAGAGGAAACCCGCAGAGTGGGAGAAAATCTCACATCTGATAGAGGATTAATATCCAGAATATATAAAAAAACTCAAAAAGCAAAGAATCAAGAAAACAAATGACCCACTTAAAAGACGGGCTATGGATTTCAACAGAGAGTTCCCAAAAGAAGAAATAAAAATGGCTAAGAAACATCTTTAAAAAGTGTTCAACATTAAGGAAATGCAAATTAAAACCACTTTTAGATTTCATCTTACCCCAGTCAGACTGGCTAAAATCAAGAGATCAAATGATGCCAAATACTGGTGAGGATATGGGGAAAGGGAAATACTCATTCACTGCTGGTGGAATTGCAAACTTGTGCAACCCCTATGGCAAGCAATGTGGAGAACCCTTAATAATAATAATAATAATAATAATAATAAGAAGAAGAAGAAGAATATATTCCAGGGTCAGGTTGTGAGAATTTTTCACCAGTGTAGGAAAAAAAAAAGACATGAGATTTTTTTAATAATAAAGCTTTAGTTTTCCTTCTTTAAAAAAAAAAAAAAACTAAAAATTAATCTACCACATGATCCTGTTATACCACTCATTGGTATATATCCAAAGGACTCATCCTACTGCAGAGATACTTGTACAATCCTGTCTTTTATACCATCTCCTAGTTCCCCTTACAGTTTAGCTTCTTTGTCTTCCACATATGGTAACACATATTCTAATTGGTTGTTCATGCACAGGGTCATTATAGGCAGACCTGTGTAGGTACACTCAGGCACAGACCATCCTCATCGTCTTCTCTTTGTTCTTGGGGGAGTTTGGCACATTCTTCCCTTTGTTGTGCAGAACCCTTAGTGTCAAAGAGCACCATCTTGGTTTCAGAGATGTGGATGAAAAACAAAGGATAATGTGACAAATTATAATTGATATGTTAAGAAACAACATCATGGTAGACACTAGTTCTATAACAAAGTCTGTTGTAGGAAGAACAGTATATAGTTATAAACTATTAGTGATTGAAGAGATTTTATTAATGAAAGAAAATTTAATTAACGTTGCCTGACTTCTGTTTTGAGTACTCATTAGTAATATATTATGATAAGATGCAGGAAATATTTTAGTTACTGTTGTTTTAATTAACCATTGAAGTATCCCATGTATACATGGAACTATACACATTCAATTGTTTTTGTGACTCCTAAAGCTGTAGCAAATGGACTCCATTTATAATTCTTCAAAGTCATCATTTCATAAGATTAGTAAATGGGTCATTTATTCCTGAATTTTTGGCTAACTCATTGAACAAAGTAGCTCCTGAAGAGCCCTTGTAATCAACCCATTAGGAATTGTATTATTGGGAATAAAAGTGCACATTTTCCATCAAGCATAACGCAAATAACTTTCTGCTAGCATTAACTGTGATCCTGTTCTCCCAAGTCATTCAGCTGGTGGTGTCTAGTTAGTTGGGTACTCCTTAAGGCATTTTTGGCATAACTGACACATTTTTATTAATTTACATTTCTTGTTTGGTTGAACACCAGAATATAGTCTATTTGAAACCTACAACTATTTGATTTCTGGTCTTAAATCCATTTGGAACTCAACCAGTGTCTCCTACAGGGTCAACATGGACCTCGTGCTGGGACTAGCTTTGCTAAAAGGGTCTTGAAGGCCATGGTAATGTGGACAGCCAATTGAATCAGAATTCAGATCCTTTCCCAGTTGGCTGGTAGGCTTGAGCAATGGTTCCCCTGACCACAGTACCATCAGACATCAGCCATGGAGGCACGGAGTGCAGAGTAATTGCTATCTGCCCTTAGTTGCTGTTCCTCGAGACATTTAGGAAGTAAATTTAGTTTCACAGTCTTTCACAGGGTGAGAGAATCCATCCCCCTGTCATATTAAACATGAGTGATTTACTCTCCTTGCTGGTAAGGAGTAGGTTCAGATGGGACAGCCTTTGTAGCCTGGAACAGTAGCAGACTCTGGTAATTCTTTTTTCCCCATATGTCTTTATGCTGTAACAAGACCAGCATGCAATTTACTGTGGTGGGTTCTATGTCTCATCCAAGGAGGAGCATACTATTTGAGCCTTGGGATGTCCTGCCACACAAACATGACAGTCATTCTTATGGAGGACACGTACTGTGAATTTAACTCATTTTACCTAAGTATTTAATTCTCCATATTGAGTTTCTATTTTTAAGTGTTGCATTAAATTCTTGATCTTAATGATATTTTATATATTTGTTCCTGATTTTTAAATTTGCCCTAATGTAAAACTTGTCAGGCATCAAATTTTGTAATAAGGGGTGATGAGGTTTTAGGGACAATAATTACTAAGCTAATAGGAAAAGAATATGAAACAACTTCCTCAACATTTTTATCCCCTTGAAAACTCTATTTTCTAAATAAAAATAACTTAACCTCCATACATTAGACCTTAGAAATGGAGAAAAATCAGGCATCCATATCAGGAAATGGGTATATTTAAGGTTGGACTGTTTTAATAGTTTTTCTTTATTTCGGACTTCAGATAAACTTTTAGATCAAGGTGTTATTATTTCATAATAATACAAATAAGTTCTAAGCATCACACATTTAGCAAAAACAAAGAAAGAAAGCAACCCATTATGTCCTTTAGATGATAATAAGATATCCGTAGGTTCATTTTAGAATTAATTTTAAAGTCTCCTTAGGTGACCCATGGGAAAATTCCCTCCAGCTCTCCTAAGCTTTCACAGGGTAAGTAAGACCAGGCATGCATGGAACAGTCAGAGAAACAGTTTCAGTTGTATTCATTACCAAGCTACCCATTATCTCTCTCTATAATAAGCAGACTGAAAACAGTTCTTTTTTAGTCTTAATTTCAAAGAATCCTCTGGTGGTAAGATTGACCATCTTCCAGGGCACTACTGTCAGCAGCCTTCTTTATTTGGGTATAATGTGTCCAAACTCTTTCAGTCGGTGAACTGTGGTGCTGGTGGTAAACAGCTCCAGAAAAGACCCTGACAAAGTCACTTCCAAGTTGTTCTTTTTAGCTTTTGCTTAGCATTTAGTTTCCTTGTTGAAAAGGATGCACCAGAAATCCAAACTTCCTTTATACATATGTAGAAGTGGTTTACCATCAATAGTAATAATTTAGTCTTTCCTCCTTAGGAGCTTTTGTGAAGTCCACTTGGATATGTAGAGGGTCTCAGATTAGGAAGTCTCCTATCTGGGATTTGTTTTCTTACCCCTCTCTACCCATATATGGTCGACCCTGGAAGGCAAGTGTCAAAATAATGAATGTCCTCTTTGACTGTTTAATCCTCATTGTATAGACGTCCAAGTTTTCTGAACACTCAGGAAGACAGCATTATCAGTCTTTTAACTGCTACTTCTCTGTAACTTTTAGGTAAAGTCTTAGACAAAACAACCCAAACAATTTAAATAACTTCTGGTTTTGTTATGAGTCAATTTCCTCAAGTGGTTAATGACTAACTGAGTTTGCAGAAGCACAAGTAATTACCTTAATAATAAAGTTGTTGAATTGTTATCTGACTGTCAGTATAACTTTAGGAATTTAATCCAGCAGATAGCATCCATAAGCCTCATCATTCTCAATCTTGTGCAACTTAAACCTTTGTGACTTGGCTTTAAGCTTCCACAGCTTTGTCTACACCTTTTATTTTTAATTTTTAGGACAGAATCTTATTTTATGTAAAATCCATAACCTTTCATTTGCATCCTTTTCAACATTTTTCTCTCATATCTACTAT